>NC_045629.1:2716071-3025714 GCF_009829155.1 Mustela erminea
ATAGATCCATTACTATGTTAGTAATAAGATCTATGTGGGTATTATTGTTTACAGTAAACTAAAGAAAACATTAGACAATTTTAAATAGTTAAGATTGTGATTTTTTTTTTCTGCAAAGCTTTCTCTTTTTTAAGATTTTATTTATTTTGAGAGAGAGAGAGAGGGAGAGATTGAACATGAACAGGGGGAAACAGCAGAGACAAAGGGAGAAACAAACTCCCTTCCAAACAGGGAACTCAATGCAGGGCTTCATTCTAGGACCCTAAGTTCATGATCTGAAGTGAAGGCAGTTGCTTAACTGACTGAGCTACCCAGGAGCCCCTTGCAAGGTTTTCAATATCTAAGACTTTTATTATAGATTTGCTAAGATGTCAATAATCAGCTAATATTTATTCAATATTTAAAATTTATTTAGTACCATTTATTCAGTCCCTAATATTTATCTCAAATTCCAAAAAGAATCCATTTAAGGAGTGTTACAATACAGATTAATTGATTATTTAGGATGAGGTTTCAATAAACAAGTAAAATGTAAATGTTATACAGTAAATTTTTTAAGCTTTTATGGTTTTTCTGTCCACGTTGCAAATTGTAATTCAAATGTTTACCTACTTAATTTAAGAAGTTATATCCTGACTTGATGATTTTAGCCATTCTGACTGGTGTGAGGTGATATCTCATTGTGGTTTTGATTTGTATTTCCCTGATGCCGAGTGATATGGAGCACTTTTTCATGTGTCTGTTGGCCATCTGGATGTCTTCCTTGCAGAAATGTCTGTTCATGTCCTCTGCCCATTTCTTGATTGGTATCATGCTTAGCGAAATAAGTCAAGCAGAGAAAGACAACTATCATATGATCTCCCTGATATGAGGAAGTGGTGATGCAACATGGGGGCTTAAGTGGGTAGGAGAAGAATAAATGAAACAAGATGGGATTGGGAGGGAGACAAACCATAAGTGACTCTTGATCTCACAAAACAAACTGAGGGTTGCTGGGGGGAGGGGGTTTGGGAGAAGGGGGTGGGATTATGGACATTGGGGAGGGTATGTGCTTTGGTGAGTGCTGTGAAGTGTGTAAACCTGGTGATTCACAGACCTGTACCCCTGGGGATAAAAATATATGTTTATAAAAAATAAAAAATTAATTAAAAAAAAAAAAAGAAGTTATATCCTGCGTATTCTTGCAAGTCCCAAGGCTGAGATCAAATGACAGCGCAGAGCACTGAGAATCAACTAGGGGATCTAAAGGTTTAGGGCTCAGAAGCAACATTACATACAGGTACATTCTTCCCAGCAGCAAAGAATTCTTGAGATTGAGAATCCAAAATTAAGAAGAACATGGTTCCTTCTTATAAATGTTTTATAGTCCAGTGAGGAGACATGTAAGTTGACAGTTGATTACATTACAAAGTGGTAAGTATCATTATAATGATTAATTAAGATAAACCATTGGGACTACATCAAAATAAGAAGCTTCTGCTTCAGCTTCTTCTGTTTCAGCAAATGAAACAATCAAGATAACTAAAAGGCAACCTACTAAATAGGAGAAGATATTTTCAAATGACATATCTGATAAAGGGTTAGTATCCAAATTACATTAAGAACTGGTACAACTCAACACCTAATCCAATTAAAAATGGTCACAAGGCATGAACAGGATTGCTCCAAAGAGGACATCCAGATAACTAACAGACACATGAAAAGATGCTCAGCATCAGTTATCATTAAATCAAATCAAAATACAGTGAGATATCACTTCATAACTGTTAGAATGGCTAAAATTCACACACACACACACACACACACACACACACACACACACGAAGAAGTGGAGAAAAAGAAAAAAAGAATGTGGAAAAAAGAACCCTCGTGCACCACTGGTGGTAATGAAAACTGATGCAACCACTGCAGAAAACAGTATGGAGTTTCTTCAAAAAGTTAAAAATAGAATTACCCTATGATCCAGCAATTGCACTACTGGGCATTTATCCGAAAAATACAAAATGCCAATTCAAAGAGACACACACACCCCTACGTTTATAGGAGCATTATTTACAATAACAAAATTATGAAAGTAAGCCAGGTGTCCATTGATATATGAATTGATAAAGTGGTAAATAATATTCCATTGTGGTATAGATACAAAATGTAACATTATTTAGCCATACAAAAGAAGAAATTTTGACATTTGCAATGGCATGGATGGGGTTAGACAGTCTAGTGTTAAATGAAATTAAGTCAGAGAAGGCAAATAACATATGATTTCACTCATATGTGGAATTTAAGAACCAAAACAAATGAGCAAAGGAATAAACAAAGAGAGAGAGAAGTAAAGAAACAGCTGCAACAGCTTTCAACTGTGGAGAACAAACTAATGGTTACCAGAGAAAAGGTGGGTAGGGGGTGGTGAAATATGTGATAGAAATTAAGGAATGTACTTGTGCTGATGAACTCCAAGTGATGTATGGAATTGTTGAATTACAATATTGTACACCTGAAACTAACAGAACACTATATGTTAACTATACTGTAATTAAAGTAAAATTTAAAAAAAAAAGGTAAATGGCAGCACAGAGGAGAAAGGGAGGGACACAGAAAGTAGCAGAAATCTGATTGTCTTTTTTTTTAATTTTTTATTTTTTATAAACATATAATATATTTTTATCCCCAGGGGTACAGGTCTGTGAATCACCAGGTTTACACACAGGGTGAGTGTAGATTATCACATGGAAAAGGAGAGTATGCATATCCTAAGCATTCCTGAATAGATAATATGTGGAGCTGAGAAAGAACCCCCACCTACTTCCCCAAAATCTTTTAAGTGCAAGGGCAATGGTCCATTCCCAAGCATAGAACAGAAAGTGTGAGAACAGTCTCACCTGTAGCCGGGTATATCACTGGACTCACCAGGACCCAGACAAATTGGGGTTGAAATTGTCTGCAATTGATGTATGCATGGACTTAAATAAATTAGTGAAATTATATAAAGAACAATGAAGATAATGAGGAAATCTCAAAATGAAAAAGACTATTTCACAGGGAAGATCCAGGGAACAATCAATGGACTCATGTGTTGTGGAACTAGCCCTATATCTTCATCCTATACTTCCTGGGAAGAAAGAGGACCTGTGAAATTTGCAAACCAATAAACTGTGCCCCAAAAAGTAAAAGCAGATATCTATTGTAGTTGTATTTCTGTCATGTTGGTTGCTATTTCTCTCTCATTTGTGATTTTATTTGAGTCTTTTTATTTTTTATTTTTTCCAATCAGCTCCTAGCTCCTGGTTTCCTTGATTTGTTCTATTGTTTTGTTGTTGTTGTTTCTATACTATTTATTTCTCCTCTAATCTCTATTATTTCCTTATTTCTGCTGTTTTTAGATTTTGTTTATTTTTATAGCTCCTGTACATGTAAGTTTGGGTTGTTTATTATCTTGTTTCTTAAGGTAGGCCTGGATTGCTATAAACTTCCTTCTTAGAATTCTTTTTGCCACATCCCCAAAATTTTGTGCCACTGTGTTTTCATTTCATTTGTTACCATGAACTTTTTAAAAAAATTAGTGATATTGTTATTTATTTATTTATTTTTAAATTACTTTTATTAATATATAATGTATTATTTGTCCCAGGGGTATAGATCTGTGAATCATCGGGCTTACACATTTCACAGCACTCACCATAGCACATACCCTCCCCAATGTCCATAACCCAGCCACTCTATCTCTACCTCCCCACACCCCAGCAACCCTCAGTTTGTTTTGTGAGTCTCTTATGTTGCCATGTACTTTTTTTTTGTTTTATTACCTCTTTCATATCCTGGTTGACCCATTCATTGTTTAGTAGCATGTTATTTGACATCCATGTACTTGTGGTTGTTCCAGAATTTTTTTTTCTTGTGGTTGACTTCTAGTTTTATACATTGCTGTCAGAAAAGACACATGAAATAAATTTGATCTTTTTGAATTTGTTGAGACTTGTTTTGTGAGCTAATATGTGATCTATTTTTGAGAAAGTTCCATGAGCTCTTGAAAAATTGTGTATCCTTTTGTCTGAGGATGGAATGTTCTGAACATATCTGCTAAATCCATCTATTCCACTGTGTCATTCAAAGTCATTTTTTCCTTGTTGATTTCCTGTTTAGATGATACTTATCCCACTGAGGTAAGTAGAGTGTTAAAGTCCACTATTATTTTTGTGTTATTATCAATTGATCTCTCTATCTTTGTTATTCTTTCATGAATTTATGTGTTCCTATGTTGGGTGCATAAATATTTACAATTGTTACATCACCTTGTTGGATTGTATCCTTTATTATTACAGTCTTTCTTTGTCTCTTGTTACAGTCTATTTTAAAGTCTATTCTGTCTAATATAAGTATTGCTATTCCAGCTTCCTTTTGACATCCATTTGAATGATAGATGTTTCTCCATCCCCTCATTTTCAAACTGCAGGTATGTTTAGGTCTAAAATGAGTCACTTGCAGGCAGCATTTGATGAGTCTTTTTTTTTTTTTTTAACGTATTCTGCCACTCTATGTCTTTTTATTGAAGTATTTAGTCCATTTACATTTAAACTAATTATTGATAAATACTTATTTATTGCCATTTTATTACTTGTTTTGTGGGTATTTCTGAAGACTTTCGTTGATCCCTTCTTATCTTTTTTTCATGATCTGCTTTTTTTCTATAATAATATATTTAGAGGGGTGCCTGGAAGGCTCAGTGGGTTAAAGCCTCTGACTTTGACTCAGGTCATGATCCTAGGGTCCTGGGATTCAGCCCCGCATTGGGCTTTCTGCTCAGCAGGGAGAGTGTTTCCTCCTGCCTCTCTACCTACTTGTGATCTCTGTCTGTCCATTAAATAAATAAAATCTTTTTAAAAATATTTAGATTTCTTTTTCTTTATTCTTTGCATATTTATTACCACTTTTGAGAAATGGTTACCACTATTATGTTTGCATATAACCTGTTCTGCATTTGGCAATTTATATCAAGTCAATGGTCATTTGCGTTTGAACAAATTCTTCTCTCCTTCCACATTTTAAGTAAAAGTCATTTTATTTTATATCCTTTTTTGTGAGTTCCTTGAATGATTTTTTTTCAGAAATATTCATTTATACTACTTTTCTGTTTCCTAATTTTATATTGTCACTTTTTGTCTCTTCTTGTCACTCAGAGAGTCCCCTTTAATATTTATTGCAAGTCTGAGTTATTAGTATTAACCCCTTTAGTTTTTGTTTGTCTGGAAAACTCTTTATGTATCTTTCTATTCTGAAAGTACTCTTGGCTGCAGATTTTTCCTATTTAGCACTTTGAATATATCACGCCACTTGCAAAGTTTCTATTGAAAATTCTCTTGCTAGCCTCATGGGTTTTTCCCTTGTAAATTACCAACCTCTTTTGTCTTGCTGGTTTGAAAACTTTTTTTTTTTAATCACTGTATTTTGCCAATTTAATTACAATTTGTCTTATTGTAAATCTACTTTTGTTGATTTTGATGCAGGTTCTCTGTGAATCCTGGATCTGGAAGCTTGTTTCATTCCTCAAATTAGGGAAATTTTCAGCTATTATTTCTTCAAATAATTTTTCTGCCCCTGTTTTTCCTTTTCTGGACTTCTATAGTACATATCTTATTACATTTAATGGAGTCACTGAGTCCCCCAGGTCTGTTCTTGTTTTGCATAATCATTTTTTTCTGTCTTTTGTTCAGCTTGATTACTTTCCATTAGTCTATCTTCAAGGTCACCAATTTGTTCCTCTGCTTCTTCCCTTCTGCTATTCATTCCATCAGTGTGCTTCTTATTTAATTTATTGAGAGGTTTAGCTCCTATGTTATTCTTTATCCCTGCCTTATTCTTTATCTCTCTGGAAGACACATGTCTTCCACTCTTCTTTTCATACCCAGTATCTTTATTATCACTGCTTCAAATTCTCTATTAGGCATGTTACTTATTATATCTGTTTCACTTAGATCTCTGTCCATAGTTTTGTCCTGTTCTTTCATTTGGGATAAGTTTCTCTATCTTCTCATTTTTTATGCTTCTCCGTGTCTACTTATGTGTGTTAAGAAAGTCATCTGTATCTTCTACTCGTTTACTAAAGTAGTGACTTTATGAAGAAGAGGTCCCAGAGTCCCCTAGAATGAAGTGTTCCCCATTAACCAGAACCTGGCATTTTAGGAGAGTATCCTATGTGTGTTTCTTATGCCCTGCTGTTGTGTCCAAGTCACTTTTCTTCTCAGTGCAGTTGTCTGCATGGATTCTGCCTGCTGTGGGATATGCTTGCTCTCTTTGGTGTTAGTGGAACCCAGGCAGTTCAGCTCTGAGGAGGCACGTCTTCCAGGAAACTTGGGACAGAGCAGCAGTGTTAGTAAAATTTTGTTGGGTCACTTGTCTTTCAGATCCCTTGATGCCACATCCCCATGACTGGCAGCTAGGCACTGTGCATGCTGGCATGCAAGTCTGGGTGTGGTGCATGCCTTGGTGGGGGTGCATGGTTGGCATGGGACCCCAGGGCACCTGGGTGCATACTTTGCAGCAGAGCTTAGGGGTACATAGTTAATCTTGTCATGTAGTGGTGGCGGAGGATGCACATGCAACTTTAACAAAATTTTCCCTGAGCTCAAAGCCAAATCTAGTAGGCTTGGAGTTGGCAAGTGCTCAGGAGAACTCAATGGCAGAACACATTGCCAACATGTTAGGTAGCAAGTATCTATGCAGTACTACTGCCCACAGGTGACTCTGTGGTTATGCTGGCAGTTGGAGGAAGAAAATTGCATCTGTCACCTCCCACATTTCTGGAGAAGTCCTCCAACATACTCAAAAATCAGTATGAGCAGATTCTTCTCCTGTTTGTGTTGACTTCAGTTTTATCTTGCCTGTCAGCAAAGGCTGCTGTCTCTTCAAGGGCAGTAACCCAGGTATGACTTACTTTCAAGTTTCACCCAGTGCTGAGTCAGCTGACTTTTAGAGCTCTAGGTTCCACTGGTTTCATAAACTCCCAGAATTTATCTCCCCTGATTTTTAAGACCAAATAATAGGAGGATTAATATTCCCTATGTGAACTCTTTGGTATGAAAGCCCATTTCTCTGCCCTTTGCATATGCAAGCTCCCTCCTTCCTGTGGGCAGTTTCTCTCCCCCCTTTCTGACTGTCCTGCCCTTTCAGATGCAGCTTCTTCTCTATAGTTAGTTCTGCCAGTCTTTACGTCACTCTCTGGTTTATTGACTTGGATGTGGATGATAGTTAGTTTTAAATATTGGATGGGGAGAGCTCAAGGTCCTCTTACTCTGCCATCTTCCTCTGGGGTGGGGGGAAGCCAAATTTTAAAAGCAGAGATATCAGAAAATTAAAACAAACAAACAAACAAACAAAAAACACCTTACATTGGAAAGAATATATTAGAATAGAAGCATAGGATGTCAGCAACAAAGTTTGGTTTGGTTTGATTTGTTTATCCATTCATTTCAACCAGCAACTAACTTGTAAGACAAATGGGAAGACAGGACCCTTTGGGAAAATATTAAAACTGGATTTTGTAGCTGGGCAAGGATAATCTAGAGTAAACCAACAGGAAATAACATTCTGGAAGGCCTTAAGTGTATATTTTCACCTCATGTCTATTTATCCTGATTTACATTTAATTATCTCTTCCAAGCCTCATAACTTACTCACTTATTTCTTCAATATGTCTTCTAGTCATCTTCTGGGACATCTAAATCCTGTATATAAATGTTGCCCTACATGCAACAGGCCTCTCTACTACTCCTATTCCCTTTAGTTGACCCTCCTGCCCCAGTTTACATGGTAAGAAGTCTGTCATGGTCCGTGTAAACTATGTTCCATGTGTTCTTGCCTTTCTACCACAGGGCTGGACACATGGCCCATCCTGATCAATCATCATACCCAAATTCCTCCTGCCTCACTAAACTGATCAGTACTCCAGTAGCATAAATTGATTGGAATCCTTTTTTTTCTGAATTGTATTAATAATATTCAAAGAAAAAGTACCTTTTTTCCAATAAAGTTATTTTTTGTTTGAATGAAGGTCTTCATTATTCAGTTTCTCCACCAAATAGGAATATTAAGTTACTGACAGAATAGAGCCAAGAGGGGATCAACGTATTTCTCTTTCAACATATATGCATACTCACATACATGTGCACGCACACACACACACACACACACACACACACACACGCATCCCTTAAAGATTTTTGAAACTTTGAAATATGTTTGACTGAATTAAAGGTCACCACTGAAATATTCCAGTCATTCATATGAATATGAAATATTCCAGACCCTTTTTGATAGTTATTTAGGTTTTGGTATTTTCAAGTATTTTGATATTTTAAAGCATCCAAAAGAGTTCTAAGTTATATAATGAAGAATCTTTTCAATTCATATTTGTTTCATGTCATTTGAAAATATTAATCATTATCTGCACTGTGAAACATAAATAGTTTTGCTTTGTTTTTGTTTTTATTTGCTGTTATCTCTGCCTAATTTTCTTTATAAGTGAATGATGATATCTAAATAATCTTCTTCACCAAAAGGATTTGACTGCCCATTAAGAAATAATAATAAAACACAAGAAAAATAAAAAGACATAAATAAATCAAAATGGAAAATAATAGATGTTGAGAACAGAGATGAGGTCTGGGGTGAGGTTGGTATAGACAAATGCATATACACAAAAAGCTGCATCACTGGAAGGTGAAAATTTAGCTCCAAGCTTGCGAAATTCTGAAACACCAAGGTTAAAAAATAAAATAATGTAATATTATAATTCTAAACTTTACACATGACTTATTGTCAATAATATTAATTTATGATCTAAGTCACTATGGAGTTACATAGGCATACATTTATTTGTCTTATTTTATTTATTACTATTATTATTATTTAAGGTGAAATAAAAGCATCTTCCTTGAATCTGACAATTGATTTCAACCAAAGGAATCAGGTATATGAATTATGAAGGAAGTAAATGTTTCTTTTTTTGGAAAGGGATTTATATAAAGAGATACAACACAAAACTATTGTGATTTAAACTTGTCAAGGCAGGAAAAGTTTTATTTAAAAATATGAAATACAACTGCTTTATCCTTGAAACAATTGACTGAACCCATGGAGGTTCCTCAAAATATCAAATGCTAAGTTTTATGTTTGTGTGCCATTTGTTGGTTTCTAAGAATAATTAGGACTCTTCCTGACAAGCAGAAACAGTTTAAGAGAAAAGGTAAAGGTCAGGCAGAAAGAGAACATTAATCAGATTAGGTAAATAATAATAACCAAAAAAAAATTAAAAGGCAATTTTTTTAATCAAAATAGGATTATAAGTCAATTTATTAAAAATATCTCAAATGTACTTTAAAATATTTAATATCAGGAGTGATAGTTGGCATTTAGTGGATGTTTCCCATATTTTAAGCTTTATCTGAATAATAAGGCCATGAAGTGAATCTTCTAAGATTCCTGATAGGGAATCCCTGATTGATAAGGAAACAGAAACAGAGAAGCTTTGGAAGCTTGTGGGAGGTCATACACCTAATAAAGAACAGAACAGTCAGTAGAATCCAGATCTGTCAGATTTGGGAGTCCCCTCCCATCTCCACTTATCAAACTGACTGCCTGGTTTGGGTTGTCTTATTTACTCTAAGATATAGAATACTTTAGATAAGAAAAAGAATTTGACCATTTTATCATTTTAGTTAAGGTTTACATACTGCTTAAGAGAAATGAAGAGATCAGATTTTAAAATCACATTAAGTATTAGATATTTGTACACAACTCACGTTATATGTTATATATTATCTACTAGACAGTGATATCATGTGATTGAAGCTGATCTTGAAAAAACAGACATTAGGAATCAAGCTTTACAATCATAGTTTTAAATTTCAATTTTTATTATGCTGTTATTATAATTTAAACAAAATTAAAAGGAGTAGTTTCTGATGTAACCCACTTACATAAAATTACTCATGATTGAATGGAGCTCATTTTTAAGATGATCAATAAATCTGAAGGCAAAATATGTATTTTCAAGAAAGAAGTCAAAAGGAAATATTATATCAACTTAAATTACTTAACGATGGTTACTAAACAGAAATAACTGTGTCTTAGTCCATGGGGGATGCTGTAACAAAACACCACAGATGGGTAATTTACAAAGAACACCAATTTATATATTACCGTTCTGGAGACTGGAAGTCCAAAATCAGGGTGCCTACATGACTGAAGAAGGATTCTTTTCCAGTTTGTAGACTTTTCATTGTAAGCTCACATGGCAGAAAGTGACTATGAATCTCTAGAATCTCTAGGGATCTCATGGTTCTGTGTTCATGACTGATGCAACTCCTAAAGGTTCTAATTCCTAATACTAAAAGGAGGCTACAATTTCAACATATGAATATGAAGGAGACATAAGACTATAAGAATCCACATTTGGAAGTGGCAGAGAAAATATTCTTTGTCATTATATAATGGTTTTTTTTTGTTGTTATTTTTTATTGTTGTTTTTGTTTTACTTTATTTTTTTCAGTGTTCCAAGATTCATTATTTATATACCACACCCAGTGCTCCATGCAATACATGCCCCACTACCCACCGCCAGGCTCACCCATCCCCCACCCTACCCTCCAAAACCCTCAGTTTATTTCTCAGAATCCACAGTCTCTCATGCTTCATCTCCGCCACTGATTTACCCCACTTTTTCTTTCTTTCTCCTAACGTCCTCCATGTTATTCCTTATCCTCTACAAGTAAGTGAAACCATATGATAATTGACTTTCTCTGCTTGACTTATTTCACCCAGCACAATTTCCTCTATACCTGTCTATGCTGATACAAGAGTTGGGTGTTCATCCTTTCTGATGGTTGTGTAATATTCCATTGTTTATAGGGACTGAATCTTCTTTATACATTCATCTGTTGAAGGGCATCTTGGCTCTTTCCATAGTTTGGTGACTGTGGCCATTGTTGCTATGAACATTAGGGTGCAGATGGCCCTTCTTTTCACTACATCTGTATCTTTGGGATAAATATCCAGTAGTGTAATTTCAGGGTCATAGGGTAGCTCTATCTTTAATTTCTTAAGGAATCTCCACACTGTTTTCCAAAGTGGCTGCACCAACTTGCATTCCCACTTACAGTGTAAGAGAGTATTCCTTTCTCCACATTCTCTCCAACACTTAGTGCTTTCTGTCTTGTTGATTTTGGACATTCTAACTTGTGTAAGATGGTATCTCGATGTGGTTTTTATTTTAATCTCCCTGATGGCTCGTGATGATAAATACTTTTCATGTGTCTGTGAGCCATTTCTATGCCTTCTTTGGAGAAGTGTCTGTTCATGTCTTCTGTCCATTTTTTGATGTGATTGTCTGTTTTGTGTGTGTTAAGTTTGAGTTCTTTATAGATCTTGGATATCAGCCCTTTGTAGTGTCATTTGCAAATATCTTCTCCCATTCCGTGGGTTGCCTCTTTGTTTTCTTGACTATTTCCTTTGCTGTGCAGAAGCTTTTGATCTTGATGAAGTCCCAGAAGTTCATTTTCACTTTTGTTTCCCTTGCCTTTGGGGACATATCTTGAAAGAAGTTGCTGTGGCCTATGTCAAGAAGTTACTACGTATGTTCTCCTCTAGGATTTTTTTTTTAATTAATTAATTTTTTATTTTTTATAAACATATATTTTTATCCCCAGGGGTACAGGTCTGTGAATCACCAGGTTTACACACTTCACAGCACTCACCAAAGCACATACCCTCCTCTAGGATTTTGATAGACTCACGTTGAGGTCTTTAATCATTTTGAGTTTATCTTTGTGTATAATGTAAGAGAATGGTCGAGTTTCATTCTTCTATACATAGCTGTCCAATTTTCCAAGCACCATTTATTGAAGAGACTGTCTTTTCTCCACTGTATATTTTTTCCTGCTTTGTTGAAGAATATTTGACCATAGAGTTGAGGATCCATATCTGGGGTCTCTACTCTGTTCCACTGGTCTATGTGTCTGTTTTTGTGCCAGTACCATGCTGTCTTGGTGATCACAGCTTTGTAGTAAAGCTTTAAATCAGTCAACATGATGCCCCCAGATTTGTCTTTCTTTTTCAACCTTTCCTTAGCAATTTGGGGTCTCTTCTGGTTCCATACAAGTTTTAGGATTGTTTGTTCCAGCTCTATGAAAAATGCCAGTGGACTTTTTAACGGGATGGCATTGAAAGTATAGATTGCTCTAGGCAGTATAAACATTTTGACAATGTTTATTCTTACAGTTCATGAGCATGGAATGGTCTTCCATCTTTTTGTGTCTTCTTCAGTTTCTTTCATGAGTATTCTGTAGTTTGTTTTGTCCAGATCCCTTACTTCTTTGGTTAGGTTTATTCCATGGTGTCTTATGGTTCTTGAGTGTATAGTGAATGTAATTGATTCTCTAATTTCCCTTTCTATATTTTCATTGTTAGTGTATAAGAAAGCAGCTGATTTCTGTGCATTGACTTTGTATCCTGCTACATTACTGAATTGCTGTATGAGTTCTAGTAGTTCAGGGGTGGAGTCTTTTGGGTTTTCCACATAAGGTGTCATGTCATCTAAAAAGAGAGAGAGTTTGACTTCTTCTTTGCCAATTTGAATACATTTTATTTCTTCTTGTTGTCTGATTGCTGAGACTAAGACTTTTAGTACTATGTTGAAAACAGTGGTGAGAGTGGGCATCATTGTCATGTTCCTGATCTCAATGGGAAGTCTCTCAGCTTTATCTCTTTGAGAATGATATTGGCTGTGGGATTTTCATAGATAGATTTTATGACGTTGAGGAATGTTTCTTCCATCCCTATATTTTGAGGAGTTTTAATCAGGAATAGATGCTGTATTTTGTCGAATGCTTTTTCTGCATTGACTGGGAAAACCATGAGGTTCTTCTCTCTTCTCTTATTGATTTCTTCTATCACATTGATTCACTTCCAATGTTGAACCACCCTTGCAACCCAGAGATAAATCCCACCCGGTCATGGTAGATAATATTTTTAATGTACTGTTGGATCCTATTATCTAGGATCTTGTTGACAATCTTGGGGTCTATATTCATCATGGATATTGGTATGAAATTCTCATTTTTGTTGGCTCTTTTCCTGGTTTGGGAATAAAGGTAATGCTGGCTTTATAGAAAGAGTGTGAAAGTTTTCCTTCTGTTTCTAATTTTTGAAACTGCTTTCGGAGAACTGGTATTATTTCTTTTTTGAAAGTTTTGTAGAATTCCCCAGGAAATCAGTCATGGCCTGAGCTCTTATTTTTTGGGTGGTTTTTCATCACTACTTCAATCTTGTTACTAGATATTGGTTTATTCAGATTGTCAGTTTCTTCAATGGATGCAGAAATGCATCCATTTTTTCTGGGTTGCTTAACTTAATGGCATATAACTGTTGATAATAATTTCTGATGATTGTTTCTATTACCTTGGTGTTAGTCATGTTATTTACCCTTTTATTCATAATTTTATTAATTTGGGTCCTCCTTTTTTTTTTTTTCTTTTGGATTAGTTTGGCCAGTGGTCTATTGGTCTTAATAATTCTTTCAAAGAACCAGCTTCTAGTTGCATTGATGTGTTCTACTCTAACTCACTGATTTCTGCTCTAATCTTATTTATTTCCCTTCTTGTGGATAAGGTAGGCTTAATTTGTTGTTGATTTTCCAGTTCTTTAAGTTGTAAGGAAAGTTGGTGTATTTGGGATTTTTCAGTTTTCTTGAGTGAGGCATGGTTGGTTATGTATTTCCCCCTTATGACTGCCTTTGCCATATCCCATAGGTTTTGGACTGGTGTGTCTTCATTCTTATTGGTTTCCATGATCTAAATTCTTCTTTGATTTCCTGGTTGATCCAAACATTCTTGACCAGGATGGTCTTTAGCTCCCAAGTGTTTGAATTCCTTCTAAACTTTTTCTTGTGGTTGAGTTCAAGTTTCAATGCATTGTGATCTGAGAATATGTAGGGGATAATCTCAGTCTTCTGGTATTGGTTTAGCCCTAATTTGTGACCCAGTATGTGATCTATCCTGCAGAAAGTTCCATGTGTGCTCAAGAAGAATGAATATTCTGTTGTTTTAAGGTGGGATGTTCTGTATATATCTATGAGGTCCATCTGGTCCAATGTATCATTCGAAGCTCTTGTTTCTTTCTGTCTTTCTGGATTTTCTGCTTAGATAATCTGTCTTTTGCTGAGAGTGGCATGTAAAATCCTCTACAATTAATGTATTCATATCAATATGACTATTTTGTTTAGCAGTTGGGTTATGTAGTTGGCTGCTCCCATATTGGGGGCATAAATATTTATAATTGTTAGATCTTCTTCGTGGATAGACCCTTTTTATTTATTTATTTATTTATTTATTTATTTATTTATTTTTATTTCCAGCATAACAGTATTCATTATTTTTGCACCACACCCCGTGCTCCATGCAATCCGTGCCCTCTATAATACCCACCACCTGGTACCCCAACCTCCCACCCCCCGTCCCTTCAAAAACCTCAGATTCTTTTTCAGAGTCCATAGTCTCTCATGGTTCACCTCCCCTTCCAATTTCCCCCAACTCCCTTCTCCACTCTAAGTCCCCATGTCCTCCATGCTATTTGTTATGCTTCACAAATAAGTGAAACCATATGATAATTGACTCTCTCTGCTTGACTTATTTCACTCAGCATACTCTCTTCCAGTCCCGTCCATGTTGCTACAAAAGTTGGGTATTCATCCTTTCTGATGGAGGCATAATACTCTATCCCCAGGGGTACAGGTCTGTGAATCACCAGGTTTACACACTTCACAGCACTCACCAAAGCACATACCCTCCCCAATGTCCATAATCCCACCCCCTTCTCCCAAACCCCCTCCCCCCAGCAACCCTCAGTTTGTTTTGTGAGATTAAAAGTCACTTATGGTTTGTCTCCCTCCCAATCCCATCTTGTTTCATTGATTCTTCACCTACCCACTTAAGCCCCCATGTTGCATCACCACTTCCTCATATCAGGGAGATCATATGATAGTTGTCTTTCTCTGCTTGACTTATTTCGCTAAGCATGATACGCTCTAGTTCCATCCATGTTGTCGCAAATGGCAAGATTTCATTTCTTTTGATGGCTGCATAGTATTCCATTGTGTATATATACCACATCTTCTTGATCCATTCATCTGTTGATGGACATCTAGGTTCTTTCCATAGTTTGGCTATTGTGGACATTGCTGCTATAAACATTCGGGTGCATGTGCCCCTTTGGATCACTACGTTTGTCCTCAAAATGTTGAAAATAGAACTGCCCTATGACCCAGCAATTGCACTATTGGGTATTTACCCTAAGGATACAAACGTAGTGGATAGACCCTTTAAGAATGATGTAGTGTCTTTCTGTATCTCTTACTAGTCTTTAGCTTAAAATCTAATTTATCTGATATGAGAATCACTACCCCAGCTTCCTTTTGAAGACTGTTGGCATGAAAAATTGTTCTCCATTCCTTCAGTTTAAGTCTGGATATATCTTTAGGTTCAGAACATGTCTCTTGAAGATAGAATATGGACAGTCCTGTCATTTTATCCAATCTGCAAACC
The DNA here is from genome assembly GCF_009829155.1 of Mustela erminea. Lineage (NCBI taxonomy): Eukaryota > Metazoa > Chordata > Mammalia > Carnivora > Mustelidae > Mustela > Mustela erminea. The sequence continues at coordinate 2,731,662 of NC_045629.1, forward strand.
TGCGCCATTTTAAGGGAGCATTTAAGCCATTCATGTTGAGAGTGATTGTTGAAAGATACATTTTTATTGACATCATGTTGCCTATGACATCCTTGCTTCTATAGGTTCTGTTCTATGTCACTCTTGGGTTCTTTCTACTTTTATAGAAACTCTCCTCCCTTAATATTTCTTGTAGTGCTGGCTTGGTGGTCACATACCCTTTTAAACCTTGCTGGTCTTGGAAGATTTTTTATCTCTCCACCCATTCTGAATGTCAGTCTTGCTGAATAAAGTATTCTTGAATGCATGTTTTTCTCATTCAGTGCCCTGAATATGTCTTGTCAGCCCTTTCTGGCTTGCCAGGTTTCTGTAGACAGGTCTGACGTTATTCTAATGGTCTTCCTTCTGTATGCAAGAAATATCTTCCCCCAGCTGTCTTCAAGGCTTCCTCTCTGATTTTATGACTTGTGAATTTCACAATTAAGTGTCTAGAGGTTTTTCTAGATTTGATGGTATTGGAGTGTGTCCTCTCTGCCTCTAGGACATGAACATTTGTTCTATTCCCCAGACTGGGGGAATTTTCACCAATGGTTTGTTCAACTATATCTTCTAGTGTTTTCTCTTTCTCCACCCGCTCAGGGATCCCAATAATTCTGACGTTGGAATGTTCCATGGCATCATTTATTTCCCTAATTCTGTTTTCATGGTTTCCAAGATATTTGCTCCAGGCCTCTTCCTGAACCTTCTTTTCTATCAGTTTGTCTTCTAGATCACTAATTTGATCTTCTGGCTTGGTTACCCTAGCTCTTAGATTATTTAGATTAGATTGGATTTCATTGATAGCATTTTTAAGTACAGCCAGATCAGCCATCACTTCTTCCCTTAGAGAGTCTATGTTGCCACTAATGATCTTTACCAACTTAACCATTACCTGGATAATTGTTACCCAGATTTCCATTTCCAACATATTTGTTTATATCCATATGCAATAGTTCTGTGGCAGAGGTCACAGTCTCTGAATTTTTCCTCTGTTGAGTGTTTCTCCTAATCATTTTGGTAAGAAGTGGTTGAGGTGATGTATAGCTGAATATATCAATCACGATCCAGGCAAGGTGCGCCCTAGAAAGTTTCAGAGCAATCAGAAGTCACCACCAAAAAGAAAGAAACAAGAAAAAAAGAGAAAGAGAGAGAGAGAAAAAAAAAAAAAAAAAAACAGCCAAAAGTTTAGAAGGAATTCAAACACTTGGGAGCTAAAGACCATCCTGGTCAAGAATGTTTGGATCAACCAGGAAATCAAAGAAGAATTTAGATCATGGAAACCAATAAGAATGAAGACACACCAGTCCAAAACCTATGGGATATGGCAAACAGCCCCAAAAGTAAGTTTTATAAGCTACAAAAACAAAAACAAACAAAAAGACCAACAAAAGTAAAAGAGTATTATGCCTCCATCCGAAAGGATGAATACCCAACTTTTGTAGCAACATGGACGGAACTGGAAGAGATTATGCTGAGTGAAATAAGTCAAGCAGAGAGAGTCAATTATCATATGGTTTCACTTATTTGTGGAGCATAACAAATAGCATGGAGGACATGGGGACTTAGAGTGGAGAAGGGAGTTGGGGGAAATTGGAAGGGGAGGTGAACCATGAGAGACTATGAACTCTGAAAAACAATCTGAGGGTTTTGAAGGGACGGGGGGTGGGAGGTTGGGGTACCAGGTGGTGGGTATTATAGAGGGCACGGATTGCATGGAGCACGGGGTGTGGTGCAAAAATAATGAATACTGTTATGCTGGAAATTAAAAAAAAAAAAATTGTAAAAAAAAAAAAAAAAAAGTAAAAGACAAGAAAAAAAAAAGGGAGCCAAAATGAACCCCAAGAGTAATATTTATACAGTAGAAAAACAAATGCAAGTACACAGAAACACTGACAGAAGAATAAAATGAGAAGGTGATTATAAACCTTCGGTGTGGGTGAGGAAGGTTATTTAAGTTCCTCTGGAGTGTATCTTGTTATTTTTGTTAAAGGACTCAAATTTGTAGAGATACAGGGAAATTAAAACTGCTTTATATATAGGAGTTGTATTTAATAGGGTAAAAGGAGTACCTTGAGGTTTATATCTATGTATATATTTAAAGAAAAAAGAAACACAGATATATGTATGAAAAAAGTTCAGGTTAAAGTTATTATGAATATATTGTATTAAACTTCTAGTTTTAATGGTAAGTAGGTTAAAAAAAAACAAAATAAGAATCATGAGAATGAATTTAATAAAATAATAAATAAAAGTTGTATCTATGAAATATACAGATTTGGGGAGAATACTGGAAGCTTAATATATTGTTTTCCCCTGAAGTTGTGGTTTTACAGTTTTATGGGGACCCTGTGGTTATTGTTCTCTTGTTTTTTTGCCTTGTCTTCTGGAGGAGGGGTTTGCTGCATTGTTTTTCAGTCAGTCTTTTTTGGGCTGAATCGCCCTGCTTCCTATTAAGGGGCTGGGCCTAGTGGAAACCGGTTTTTCAGGAATTTTCTTCCCTGGAGGTTTTTGTTCTTTGGTGGCCTTTTGAGGTTTTATGGAGCTTTAGTGCAAAGTAAACTGTCAGTACCCCGTCCTTTGCCTCAGAGAGAAATCTCAGTCTGCCCCTCTCTCGATGGTCCAGAATACAGTGACTCACCCTCTTCAAACTCCTCTGAACACTGCAATCTTCCACAGGTGGTGGGCACTCCCAGCCACTGTCTCAGTGGTCCCCAAGGCCCCCACTTGTTTCTGCACTCCTGTGCCACTAAAACTGTGAGCTCTGTTGGGCCAGGTGAGCATGATCCTGGTGACTGCCATTGCTGGAACTGCTGTCTGAGACCATGACCACACCAGGTGTATTCAGACCCACCAGCTTGAGGAATGCTGCAGGTCCAGGGACCTCTGTCTAGAGCCTGTGTCAGGCTCTCTCAGGTGCAGGTGGGGGTGTGTGCAGCATCGAAAAGTGGTGGTGCAAGCATCGAAAAGCTGCAGGCTCAGGGGCCACCAACTGGCTACCCTATGGGGCTCTCTCAGACATGGGTGGGCACCAGCTATGACTGCCCTTGAACTATGGGCTTGTGTCCATTCCTGTGTCAGCCTGAATCTAGCAACTACCCCTTAAGACCCTTTATTCTTTTATGTGCTTTTAACCAGACTCCAAGTTAATGCTGGTCTCCAAGCACAGGGCACTTTCATATTGGGGTATTACTTTCTAATATATCACTTCTGGTGGCTCCCTCCCCCTTCTGCTTATGCTCCAATATCAGTTCTAATGTTTCCACTCTGCTTTACCTCTCTACTGATGTCTTCTGCACCCGTAGAGATTCCAAAGTGTATAATCTTATATCTCATGCTGATTTCATGGGTATTCAGAATGTTCTGGTAGATATGTAGCTCAATTCAGGGGACCAGTTGAAACAGGGTCTCCTACTTCTCTGCTATCTTGCCCCCCCCCTCCTGATAACGTTTTAAATACTCATTTAAAGTATTCAATGAAATATATATATATATATATATATATATATATATATGATGTTCTTTTTGCTATCATATATTTTCTCTGTATGTCTGGATTTTCAATTGATGCACTAAGATACAAAGGGAATTTTATTCCATGCCTAGAATTTCATCTTTCCACAAAGGGTCTCTTTAACTCTTCCCTTCCTATGGTATGCAGAATTCTAGGATTTTTCCCAAAATTGCTGTCTATGCCATACACTCTCCATAACATTCTGTTCTTCTGAGTGTAAGCAACACTGCAAATATGATGGGTTATCACTCTCATGATTAGGTTACTAATTTGTTGATTTTGTGTTATCAAAAGGAAGATTATCCAGGTGGAGGTGACCTAATCAGGTAGCTCTTAGAAGGTACTGTGTCTCCCTAATGTCCGATGTATGAAGTGTGACAGGGTGAGTGGAGAAGACTTTAGGAAGGGCAGTCCTTAACCAATAACTAATAAGACAATGTGACCTTAACCCTTCAGGCACAAGGAAGTCAATTCTTCAACAACCTGAGGGATCTTGGAATCAGATCCTTCCCTAGTTGAGCCTCTAAATAAAGACATAGTCACCTGGCACCTTGATTTCACCTGGCACCTTGATTTCAATTTTGTGAGATCTTAAGCAGGATCAGTTATAGTGTGTAATGTGCCAGATGTCTAGCCCACAGAAACTAAGAAATTTTGTGTGTGCTGTTTTAAGGTGCTTAGCTTGGGGTAATTTATTACAGAACATTAGACAGTTTTGCATTCTCTGTCTTTAATTACTCATGGTCATCTCATGCTGGCAAAAGTGTATTTTTCCTATTAGAAAATAAAACATCTACAATCACTCTGTGAGTAATCTACTTCTTCATTCATTTCTCAGGTAACCAGGGGCTGTTTTGTCTTTCTATTCTCTCTTGGTAGGCTATTAGCCACCTTTAGCCTATCCAAAAAGCTGATTAATATTCCTTAGGAAAAGTTCTCTTTGGATGAATTTTGCTATTTTGCTGGTTTCTGGTGGAATGAATTCCATCAGTTTCAATCATCCATTGTATACTTGAGTTTGGAGATATATATATAATTTTATACATCCAAGGTTTTCATGCTTATGATAATAAATATTTCTATAGTTGACAATAGTCCTATAGAGGTTTGTGCAAAAATGCTTATCTTTGAATTACCATTACCAGTAGGAACTGTTAGGTTTTGGAGAATCTACCTTGTGTCAGATGAAATACTTATTCTTCATAGGAATCTAGTGAGGTGGTTAGGGTATAAGTACTTCATTCCACAATACTCAGCTAGAACAAGATTAAGTGCCCATTGGATCCCAGATGTGGCTAATTCCAACACCTTGTGCCTATTCAGTTCTCTAAATAAGCAGCACAGAATAAGGGTAACAAAATAAGTAATATATAATTTACCACCTACAAGTGGCAAAAGTCCCTTAATGTTTATAGGAATCTAAAGATTTCTTTTCACTACCTTATTTTTTTTTAATGACTCTGACTGCAAATAATAATTAAAAGAAATATTTAGACTTTGACACTGAATGTTTTTGACATTGGATGTTAACACCATTAAGTGTGTGGACTGAAAGATATTTTATATACACATTGGTCTTAGGCTTTCAAAATATATTTGGCAAAAAGATCAGATAGAAAACAAAAGCACTGGATTCTCAAAAGTGATACTCATATAAACTTTCCTCTTTAATATGCTCATCCTGGCATTCAACTAATATCTAGTTAATACCCACTTTATTCCACGCACTCTTTCAGGTGTTTGGTATGTATTAAAAATCATTATGGTAAGCAAATTATGTTCCAAGGCCGCAAGACTTGTTTTTCTTTATCTCACACTTTCATATTCTTGTTTTTCAAAAGCTTATTATTGTTTTAGTTATAATTTTTAATAATGGGTTTATATTATTTTCAGTTGGGGTTTTGATTTTCTCAGATAAATCCATTCATAATTTATCTTCTCTTATTTAAATGCCATTTTTTCTATTTATTTAACAGACAGAGATCACAAGAGGCAAAGAGTCAGGCAGAGAGAGAGGGGGAAGCATGTTCCCCACTGTGCAGAGAGCCCGATGCAGGACTTGATCCCAGGACCCTGAGATCATGACCCGAGCCGAAGGCAGAGGCTTAACCCACTGAGCCACCCAGGTGCCCTAAATGTCATTATTTTTAAAAAGTGGTTTCCAAAAAATAGACTCAGAATGAGCTTTGTGATAACCAAAAACATTTTTTTTCAGTATTTAACATATTGTCCTCTTAGTTTGAAATTACATGAAAATACCTAGATGCTAATAACCTTGTCATTATTATCTACTATCGCCCATATACAGATTCTAAAGTGAGATTCTCTTTTGTCCTAAATGAATGTGTTGCTAACCAACTCACATCCAACATCTTTCATTTTTATGTGCATTCTTGAAAATTCTTTGAACCAAAGACAAGTATAATAGAGGCAATCGTGGTCATATTCAATGAGTTAATTCAAAAGTGTGTTTTTATTAAATTTATATTGATTAATGATATATACAAAATAAACATTAGAAAACCATGTATAAGGTCTCTATTCTTCCAAACTCAAAGACTATTTTATGACTAGGTATACTATTTGTTAATTAATTTATTTAAAAATCAGGAAAAGATTAAATACATGACTCTTCACCTGGGGATATCATTCAACATTTAATGCTCACATAGCATTACACAAATATCTTTATTTCTGTAATATCTACAATAAAATCTTCTGACATCTATATGCCTTAATATTCACTTTACCAGAATATAGTGTTAAAAACAAAAACAGGGGCACCTGGGTGTCTCAGTGGGTTAAAGCCTCTGCCTTTGGCTCAGGTCATGATCCCAGATTCCTGGGATCAAGCCCCACATCGGGCTCTCTGCTTGGTGGGGAGCCTGTTTCCTCCTTTTCTGCCTGTCTCTCTGCCTACTTGTGATCTCTGTCAAATAAATAAATAAAAATCTTTAAAAAATTTTTTTAAAGTAAAAAAAAATAAAAACAAAAACAAAAAACAAAATCAGGAACAGATAATTTTGAATATTTATCATGTCCCAGGCCCAGGTATGTACTGTCACATATGAAATTAATCTAAGTTACCGTAGCATTTACAATAGGATTATAAGTTGGGTATTTTTATCAACATGATTTTATATTTTGTTGCCAGACTGGGAAATTGCTGATTTTCTGTGCCAAGTACACAGAAATTTTAGGATTTGATTAATTGGTGATTGATAGATATGTAAAGGTTTGTTTTTTCCCTCTTTATTTAAGAGGTTAATCAAAAAGTGAGTTATTTTCATGTTTTGTGTGTGGTTAAGATGTCTTGACATGGGGATATAAAGATTGTAGACATCACCATTCTTTAAAGTTAACTTGAACATCTATCTCAAATTCAGCCTTTTCACTACATTATTGCTACCCTGAAAGAAATTGCTAAGTCTAGATTTGCAAATGTCAGACTAAAACACATGGTAGTTTGCTGGAAATAGTACAGACTATGTATTTTTTATTTTATATATAATTTCTAAAAATATTTTATTTATTTTTTTGAGAAAGAGAGAGAGCAGGGGTAGAAGTAGAGAGAGAGGGAGAGGGACAATCACACTCCCCACTGAGCTCAGAGCCTGATGTGGAGCTCAATCCCAGTACCCTGAGATCATGACCTGAGCCCAAGCTAGATGCTTAACCACCTGAATCACACAAGAACTTCCGTAATATATTTTTGACTCATCCTTCTGCTAGGTAAGGAGATCCTGTAGCTGCTATACTCATCAAAATTCAAGAGAAATTGGTATACTGAGAAACTGGTGACATGTTATACTCACCCTACTGAGTAACTGATGATGGTGAAAGTGAGAATACACATCATTTACTGGGTGAGTTCTATTTGTTTTATATTTCTACTTATCACTATCAGTCATAAGTAAATTCTTAAATTCATATTAATAGTTTTTAACAAAAGAAAATAAATAAAATTTCACCTTTTTCTACATTTACTCCCTGGAAATTTCATTCTGGGTCATGACATTAAGTATCATTTAGATGCTAGTTCTCTGATTTTTATCATCAGGCATGACCCCACTCCCAAATTCCAGACTTCTCAGTACAATGCTGTATTAGACTTTTCTTTTTTGTTGCCTATCTTTACAAAAGAGTCATATGTCAGTTAATCGACCTTAGAACTGGATGAATTCAGGTAAAGAAAAAATGAGCACTTGCCTAGCTTTACAGTACTTTATAGTAAGTACTATACTTTACAGTACTTGTTCAGCTTTTGAGAGTGAATTTCTTTGTGATCAGTACAAATAATTAGACTGATATATTCTGACTGGGTCATAGAAGCTACTGTCTCAGACTCAAATTATCCTCTTTTAGATTTGATTAGAACTTATCTGTGAGAAAAAGGGATAAAACAATAAAAAAGTAAAAACTAGTATTTTTCTTTATATTTTCTCAGTAGAAATATTGTTATCCTAATTAGACTTTCTAAAGTCTACCTGTTAAACCACTATCATCCCCAACGTTAGAAAATTAGTCACACAAAATATGGTTTGCTTATCTTTTTAAGCCTGAAGTTTATAAATAGAGTATGGACAATTGTTCAGAAGCTTGAAGATAATTTTGTTTTTGTTTGAATCATTAAGTAGATTACTAATTGGATTTGGAAGAACACAACTCAAATTGTATCAGGAAAAGTAGTACCAAAAAAAAAATTGCTGGTCTTTAGCCCTCATTATTTCATCTGCTCAATTTGACTTAACATTTCTCTCCATTGGCAAGGTGACAGTAATTAGTGCTGGAAAAAAATCATGTTTAACATCAAGTCTAAGAATGAAAGAAGAGCCACATTTAAGATCATACACAATAAATGTGAATCACAAGTCAAGAGCTTCAAATATGATTTTGTTCATTTTGTTGAAGAACTTGAAGTTAAAAAGTCAAGGCTTTAAAACATTGGCTAGGCAGCTATATAATCAGGCAACTGACTGGGAAATAGAATGTTTACATCAGCTAGGCTCTTATATCTTTAATCGAATGAGCTTGTGATTGGCTTTTTTAGCCTATGGAATGTTCCCAGTGCTCAGCAGCATCCTTAGCTTTGCAGCCACTTTAATGTCCATAAGCAAGTTTCTGACTCTGGAGCTTTCTTGCAAAACACTTCAGGGACCACAGTCCCTACCAGTTTCCTATCAAATTATTCTATTTTCACATTCTGGTATATAGTCCCTTCAAAATGCATTTCTTCCCATTTTCTCTATTACAGAAGATACACACTAGGCACAGTGTAAACTAGATGCTGCAGAAGGAGAGCTTATTTGTTGAGACTTCCTTGATATCACTTGAGATCCATCACCAGAAATGCCCTTTTGTAATTCATATTCATACTCATCAAAATTCTCCATCTTCTGTAGGATGCACTTTACCTTCTTCCTCAGTCAAAATTCCCTTGATGGGACCACTGTGGTGACCACTCCGGAAGATCAAACCTCATGTCCCTTCAGTTGGGCACTCTCCTGGTAGCCTGTGCTTCTTTTCACCCTTTACATTAGTAGCTCTGTGGAGCTATATACAAATTACACACACACACACACACACACACACACACACACACACACAGAACTTTCTGGGCTGTGGCTGGATGCTGCAGCACCATAAATAATTATGCTGACATGGCATGGCAGCTGGAGCATTAGGAATGATGTGCCTCTGATAGCTACTGGTTATATGCAGTAGTGATACTCAGGGGTGTAAAAAATCACTTTGTCCTGTCAAACTATGCTTATTGCTACAATTTAATAAATAAAGCCCTTAGCTATATATATATATATATTTCAAAAGTATCTAGTACAGGGGAAGGTCCAAGATGGTAGAGGAGTAGTAGACTTTAATCTCATCTGGTCTCAGAAATTCATCTAAATAGCTATGAAACCATTCTGAATGTTTATGAACTCAACAGGAAATCAAAGAAAGGAACAGCTACAGCTCCATGACCAGAAAAACAGTCACTGTCTGCAAGGTAGGGTATTCAAAGAAATGAACCCTAGATGATATAAGGGAAGAGTAGATCATTGGGCAAAGGAACCTCCATCAGCCAGCTACCAGCAATGATAGAGTAGCAGAAAAAACAACAACAACAACAACAACAAAAAACAGAACTTTTAGAAGTCTGCTCCAGTGAGGGACATCCCTCTGGTGGCTAAAGTGGGGATAGAACAAACACTGGGACAGTGTGGTCTCAGGATCCTTGGGTTCCAGAAAGATTGGGGGCGCCTGAGTGTGGCAGAGCTACCATGTAACTCTATGGGGAAGCCAACTGCAAAGAGTGAGCTCAGGAGTAGCCTGTCAGATCAGAGTTGCCATAAACCATGATCTGCAGCACAGTCAGGCCATTGCTCTTCAAGCAGGGGCCCAAAAAGGAGCAGAACCAGGAAGACACCCCTTCCTTCCCTGGGAGAAATGTCATGAGAGCATGCCACAGGAGTCTGCTGGGTTTGGAGATTCCAAACAGAGTTGTGTGCCCATGATAGAAACGCTCAGTCATGGCTGAGTTAGCACAGAATGGAGCGGAAACCAAGAATACATGAGTGATTGATTTTCTCTGAGGGTTCACTGAAGAGTGTGCCTCTCAAGCTCTCAGCTCTTATTCTTATCTTATAAAGCTGCTCAGAAAGCCTCCAGGGAACAAAAGCCACATAGAACAAACCAGAGAAGATTACTTAGCCTGACCCCCTGGAAAGGACAGTGCAATTCCACCTGGGGAAATGACACCTGGAAATCAATGGAACAGCCCCCTTCCTCAGAAGATCAGCAAGAACATCTAGCCAAGACCAAGTTTACGGATCAATGAGAACTGCAAAACTCCAATGCTAGGGGAATACAGCATGAAGAATTCATGGCTTTCCCCCCCATGATTCCTCAGTCTTTCAACATAATTTTTTTTTTAATTTTCTTTATTTTTCTTTAAAAAAAAATGTTCTTCTTTCTTTTTTCAAGCAACTTCTAATCTTACTAACTCCTTTTCTAAAATCCTTTTCTTTAAATTTTATTTTATTTTTTCAGTGTTCTTTTTAATTTTAATTTTTAAATCATATTATATCTCTTCATTGTATTCAACCTTATTTTGTGTATATATTATATATATTTTTTTGTGTGTGTATACACATATTTCTTTAAAATTTTAGAATGTAGTTTCTTCTAACAGACTAAAATATGCCCCAAATCTAGTATGGTTCTGTCCTATTCACTCACCTGATTATATTCTCTCTCTCTCTCTTTCCTCCCCCTCCCTAGTTGCAGATCTCTTCTGATTTGATTAGTGTATATTTCTCTGGGTCATTGTTGCCATTTTAGTATTTTGTTCTCTCATTCATCTATTATTCTCTGGACAGAATGAGAAGATGGAAAAACTCACCTCAAAAAAGAGAACAAGAGGCAGTACTGACTGCCAGGGACTTGAACAATGAGGACATTAATAAGATTATATATAATTATATAATTAATATATAATATATAATATATAATTATATATAATATATAATTATATTATAATAATATAATTAATTATATAATTATAATATATATAATTATATAATTAATATAATTATATAGAGAAGAGCTGGGCTTGAAAAATAATAGAAGATACCAGAGAATCCCTTTCTGAAGAAATAAAAGAACTAAACTCTAACCAGGTAGAAATTTTAAAAAGTTATTAATGAGATCCAATTAAAAAATGGAGGCTCTAACTGCTATGATAAATGAGTCAAAAGAGAGAATTAGTGATATAGAAGACCAAGTGATGGAGAATAAAGACACTGAGAAAAAGAGATAAACAACTACTGTATCAGGAGGGGAGAATTCAAGAGATAAATGATACCATAATGCAAGATAATATTAAAATAATTGGGATCCCAGAAGAAGAAAAATAAAGAAAGAGAAAAGCAGTATATTAGAGCAAGTTATAGTGGAGAACTTCCCTAATCTTGGGAGAGAAACAGACATCAAAATCCAGGAGACACAGAAAACCCCCTCAAAATTAATAAAAATAAGTCAAGACTTCAACATCTAATAGTAAAACTTACCAATCTTAGAGACAAAGAGAAAATCCTGAAATCAGCTCAGGACAATAGGTCTGTAACCTATAATGGTAGAAGCATTAGATTGGCAGCAGACCTATCCACAGAGACCTGGCAGACCAGAAAGGACTGACATGATATATACAGAACACTAAATGAGAAAAATATGCAGCCAAAAAGATTTTATCCAAGTACAATGCTATTCACAATAGGAGGAGTGATAAAATGCTTCCAGGAAAACTGAAACTAAAAGAATTTGTGAACACCAAATCACCCTTACAAGAAATATGGAAAGGGGTCCTCTAAGCAAAGATAGAGCCCCAAAGTAACATAGACCAGAAAGGAATAGGGACAATATACAGTAACTGTAACCTTACAAGCAATACAGTGGCACTAAATTCATACCTTTCAATAGTTATCCTGAATATAAATGCCCCAATCAAAAGAAACAGGATATCAGATTAGATAAAAAAGTAAGACCCATTGATATACTGTTTGCAAGAGACTCATTTTAGACCAAAATACACCAACGTATTGAAAGTGAGGGGTTGGAGAACTGTTTCTTACACTATTAGACATCTAAAGAAAGGTGGGACTCAATCCTTATATCAGACAAATTAAATTTTCAACCAAAGACTGTAATAGTAGATGAGAAGGGAAATATATCATAACTAAAGTGTCAATCCAACAACAACAACAAAACGAAAAGTAACAGTTATAAGTATTTATGCCCCTAACATGGGAACAGCTAATTATATAAGCCATTTAATAACAAAATTAAAGAAACATATTGACAATTACACAGTAATAGTGGGGATTTTAACAACCCCCTCACTGCAATGGACAGATTGTCTAAGCAAAAGATCAGCAAAGAGATAAGGGCTTTGAAGGACACATCAGACTAAACAGACTTCACATGAACATTCAGAACATTTCATGCCAAAGCAACGGAATATACATCCTTCTCCAGAACAGATCATGTCTGGGGTTACAAATCAGGTCTCAACCAGTACCAAAAGATTGAGATTATTCCCTGCATATTTTTGGACCACAACACCTTGAAACTGTAACTCAATCCCAAGAGGAAATTTTGGAAGAACTCAAATCCATGGAAGTTAAAGACGATCCTTCTAAAAAATGAATGGGTCAACCAGAAAATTAAAGAGGAATTTTAAAAATTCATGGAAACAGGGGTGCCTGGGTGGCTCGGTCATTAAGTGTCTGCCTTTGGCTCAGTTCATGATCCCAGCCAGGGTCCTAGGATCGAGCCCCACATCAGGCTCCCTGCTCAGCAGAAGACTTCTTCTCCTACTCACCCTGCTTGTGTTTCCTCTCTCACTCTCTCTCTGTCAAATAAACGATACAAATCTTTAAAAAAATTCATGGAAACAAATGAAAATCAAAACAAATGTTCAAAATCTTTGGGATGCAGCAAAGGCAGTCCTAAAAGAGAAATATAAAGCACTACAGTCCTTTCTCAAGAAAAAAAAAAAAAAAGTCCCAAATACACAACCTAACCCTACACCTATGGGACCTGGAAAAAGAACAGCAAATAAAGGCTAAACCCAGCAGGAGAAGAGAAATAATAAAGATCTGAACAGAAATCAATGAAATAGAAACCAAAAGAACAGTTGAACAGATCATCAGAATTAGGAGTTGATTCTTTGAAAGAATTAACTGGTCAAACTTATCAAAAAGAAAAGAAAAAGGACCCAAATAAATAAAATCATGAATGAAAAAGGAGACATCGCAACCAACACTGAAGAAATACAAACAATTATAAGAACATATTATGAGCAACCATATGCCAACAAATTAGGCAATTGGGAAGAAACGAATGCATTCCTAGTGATGTGTAAACTACCAGAACTGAAAGAGAAAGCAATAGAGAACCTGAAGAGACTCATAACCAGCAAGGAAATTGAAGCAGTAATCAAAAATTTCCCAACAAACAAGATCCTAGGGCCAGATGGCTTCCCTGGAGAATTGTACCAAACATTTAAAAAAGAATTAATAGCTATTCTTCTGAAACTGTTTCATAAAATATAAATGAAAGGAAAACTTCCAAATGAATTCTATGAAGCCAGAATTACCTTGATCCCAAAACCTTATGAAGACACCACCAAACAGGAGATTACAGATCAATATCTCTACTAATCCTACTGATTAGTATTTTGATGAGAATTTTTGAACATGAGTGCAAAAATTCTCATCAAAATACTAGTCAGTAGGACCCAACAGAACATTAAAAGGATTATTCACCAGAACAAAATGGGAATTATTCTTGGGCTGCATGTTTGGGTCAATATATGAAAATCCATCAATATGAGACACTACATTAATAAAAGAAAGGACAAGAACCATATGATCTTCTCAATAGATGCTGAACAAGCATTTGACAAGTATAGCATGTTTTCTTGATTAAAACTTTTCACAGTGTAGGGATAGAGGGGAATATATGTCAATATTGTAAAAGCCATATGTGAAAAACCCACAGGGAATATCATTCTCAATGGGGAAAAACAGAGAGCTTTCCCCCTAAGATCAGGAACATGACAGAGATGTCCACTTTCACCACTGTTGTTCAACACAGTATTAGAAGTCCTAGTCTCAGCAATCAGACAACAAAAGAGAAATGAAAGGCTTTTGAATTGGCAAAGAAGTCAAACTCTTGCTCTTTGCAGATGATATGATACTCTAGGTGGAAAAGCCAAAAAACTCTACCCCAAAACTGATAAAGCTCATAGAGGAATTCAGTAAAGTGGCAGGATATAATATCAAAGGACAGAAAACAGTTGCATTTCTTACATTAATAATAACACAGAAGAAAGAGAAATTAAGGAATTGATAACATTTATAATTGCACCCCAAAATATAAGATACATAGGAATAAACCTAACCAAAGAGGCAAAAGCTCTGTACTCAGAAAACTATAGAATACTCAGGAAATAAATCAAGAAAGAAACAAAGGAATGGAAAAATGTTCCATGTTCACAGATTGGAAGGAAAAATATTGTGAAAATGTTTATGCTACTTAGACCAATCTACACATTCAATGGAATCCCTATCAAAATACCATCAACTTTATCTTCATGGAGCTGGAACAAACAATCCTAAAATTTGTGTAGAATGAGAAAAGACCCAGAGTATCCAAAGGGATGTTGAAAAAGAAAACCAAAAGTGCAGGCATCATGATTCTGGACTTCACGCTATATTACAAAGCTGTCATCATCAAGACAGTATGATATTGGCACAAAAATAGACACATAGATCAATGGAACAAAGTAGAGAGTCCAGAAATGGACCCTCAACTCTATGTTCAATTCATCTTTAACAAAGCAGGAAAGAATATCCAATGTAAAGAAGACAGTCTCTTCAATAAATGATTTGAGGAAAATTGGATAGCTACATGCAGTAGAATGAAACTGGACAATTTACACCATACATGAAGACAGACTCAAACTGGATGAAAAGCCTCAATGTGAAGCAGGAATCCATCAATATGCTAATATGCTAGAGGGAAACAAAGGCAACAACCTCTTTGACCTCAGCCACAGCAACTTCTGGCAAGGCAAGGGAAACAAAGCAAATATGAACTGTTGGGATTTCATTAATAAAAGGCTTTTGCACACACACACACGCGCGTGCGTGCACACGCATGAACACACACACACAAGAAGGCCTTTGCACAGCAAAGGAAGCAGTCAACAAAACCAAAAGACAACCAACAGAATGGGAGAAGATATTTGCAAATGGCATATGAGATAAAGGGCTTGTATCCAAAATCAATAAGGATCTTATCAAGCTCAACACCCAAAGAACAAAGAATCCAATGAAGAAATGGGAAGAAGACAACAATAGGCATTTCTTCAAAGAAGAAATCCAAATGGCCAAGAGACACATGAAAAAATGCTCAATATCACTCAATCAGCTGGGAAATACAAATCAAAAGCACAATGAGTTAACACATCACACCAGTCAGAATGACTGAAATTAATGAGTCAGGAAACAACAGATGTTGGAGAGAGAAAGGGGAGAAAGGGGAACCGTCCTACACTGTTGGTGCAAACTCCAGGGAACAGTATGTAGGTTCCTCAAAAAGTTGAAAATAGAGCTATCCTATGACCCAGAAATTGCACCACTGGGTATTTACCCCAAAGATAGAAATGTATTGATCTGAAGCCCAGATGTCCATCAACAGATGAATGGATAAGGAAGAATGAATAGATACATGTATATATTCATATACATATACACATATATATTATATATGTATATGTATATGTATATGTATATGTATATATATATATACACACACACACTCACATATATAAGGGAATACTACTACGCAGCCATCAGTAAAAAAGAAATCTTGCCATTTGCAAGAATGTGAGTGAAGTAGAGGGCATTATGCTAAATGAAAGTGAAATAAGTCCATCAGAGAAAGACAGTTTCATATGATCTCACTGATATGTGAAATTTAAGAAACAAAACAGAGTATCATAGAGGGAAAAGAGGAAGAAATGAAACAAGACAAAACCAGAGAGGGAGACAACCATAAGAGACTCTTAATCTCAGGAAACGGTGGATTACTGGAGGGGTGAGGAACTGAAGGATGGTGTGGCAGACTGATAGACATTGGGGAGGGTGTGTGCTGTGGTAAGCACTGTGTGTTGTGTAAAACTGTTGAATCACAGACCTGTACCTCTGAAATCTATAATACATTATATTTTAATAATAAAAATGCACATATTATAGGATTACTTGTAACATTAGAATATTTAGTAACTTTATTTTATGTATTAAGCAATTCAAAACAGTATAAAGACCCTTTTTAAATTTTCTATGGAAGTATATATTGCTACCTTTACTATAAATAGGTTATAAGTATATAGTAGCATCCCTTACATATAGCATCCCTTTAGGAAAAAGAACAATTATAGTTCTATATAAAATTATGCATGTATGATCTATTAATTATACAGTGTTTCTCAAAAGCCATTTGTTGTTTTGTGTCATCACTGCATTGCCAAATATGTTACATGAACAAAAATAAACTCTGGTGCATTACCATCAAGTGTCAGTGGCAATGGAAAGATTTTATTTCAGTGGCTGACCTGAGTCCTTGAGACACACCAAGGTATGTGAAACATTTGGAGATGGTAAGGCTGGGCTCATCAGGGGAGTCTTCACAGGCCTCAAAATAAGAAAGTCCAAATCATCCTGAACTTCTTTGGATGACACACTGACAAAATGATGGTAAGAGACACCATTCTTGCCTGATGACTTATTTTTCTTTTCCTTTTATTCTGTCTCCTTTCTGTGGGCAAAAGGGCAATATTCCATTAGAGTTTAACTCAGTGACTTTTTTTCTTTAAGCTCCTTAACTTTGTTTTTACCACTTGAACTTCTTAGTGGGGAAGCTGTTTTTTTTGTTTTTTTTTTTTTTTTCTCACTTTGCTAAATGGTTATACTTTAGTGAATGATTTTGGCATTGATTATATGTCTTGAATTCCCAAAGAACATTCTGGCACAGTTGTACATCTGTTCCTCAATTGACACACAGATTCTAACACTACTCAAGCCAGACAACAAGCTGTAGAAGTGGAAGTTTTTATTTGATAAGGAAATAAGCAATTATTTACAATATAGTATGTATTATTTAGAAGATATAAGTTGATTTATATATAGAAAATGCTATAAATAACACATCCACATGGGAAAATTTCAAAATGAATTAGTACAGGATTACAAAGACATATGTTTCTGTCTTATGAAGGCCAAAAGACTATTTCCCCTTAGACTGAACTGGTGTCACCCATGGTGTTATGGGATATAAACCAGGCCATCCAGACTCTAGGCAATCAAATGAGGTTTGGCAGTAAAGTAAGGATGGATACCTTCCTCTTCATTGATCGCTCTTAATGGAGGCAATTAAACTAACATGTGAAACCAGAATGTTAATGCCTTTTACATTAACAATGGGCATTCTCCTTCATATATGAGATGAAACAGGGGATAAGCTTGATGAGAATAAGTTCCTTATATAATCAAGCAATATGAGAAGATAACCATTGATAATCATTTCTCTGATGGAAATTAAAAGTATCAAAATTAAATATTCTTTTGTCCTCAAAGTAGTTTTCAGTATAACAAAGACAACTCTCACAAATTTGGTTTGGTTTGTAAAAATTAAGTCACCTTTTCAAAAATACAATTTTGAAAATTCAGTTCTTTAAACTTTTAGGTTCTGCTTATAAAAGTCTAGGTATAAATCTATCAATTTTTAACAATTATATTAATAGGGGCCTTTATTCTACTCATAAACTTAATTACCATTTTAACTATATTTATAAAATATAACTTTCTCTTTGAGTACAGCAGTGTTATGACTGAGAAGAGGTACTCTGTATTTGTAGAAATCTTATAAATTAATCATATTCTTCATATTTGATAAAACTTAAGTTATTTTAAATGTCAAATATTAAGCTATTAAGAGTTTAAATTGTGTGTAATCTTTGTAACACTACTACTTAACATTGTAAACCTTAGACAAAATTTGATGTATGTATTCTAAATTTCATTTAAAATCTGGTTTCTTTTTCAAGTAGGCTAATTTTTGTTAAAATTTTTAAGCACATAAAACATCAAATTTTCACAGATTTCTAAATACCAGTACAGTAATACTGTGAATATTAATTATTTTAAAATTCTTTTGTTTTATTTTTTCAGTGCCCCAAGATTCATTGTTTATGCTCCCAAGTAAGTGTTCAATGCAATACATGCCCTGCTTAATATCCACCACAAATTCTTGAGAAACAATTAATAGCTAACTTCTTGGTTAACAGAGCTATGTATCAGAAATTCTGGTTGAGTTAGGACTGAGAGCTTTAGATATGAGGTTAAATCTCATCAGTGAGTTTATCCTAATGTCTTTTCTAATAATCATCATCCACAAACTTCCACACTTAGAAAAGAGCTGGACTGGTACTTCACTGGCCATAGACCTTTCGTTGATGCAGGCACACAACTGCAACACACTGTTTGGCCATCTCCAAGTACACAATTTACTACACATCAATTGTTCTGAATTTATCATTCTTTGTTTCTTAAGAGGTATAAATATATTTTCTTAAGACACGCACTCTGGGAAACAAACTGAGGTTTACAGAAGGGAGGTGGATGGGAGTATGGAATAACAGGGTAATGACTTAAGGAGGGAATGTGGTGGTGATGGGCACTGGGTGTTATACGCAACTAATGAATCATTGAACACTACATCAAAAAATAATGATGTCTGTACTATACAGTGGCTAAATAAACATAATAAAAAATAATAAATAAATAAATAAACAAAGACACAAAAAAGAGATAAATAAATAAATAAAATCTTTAAAAAAAAAAAGATGCCAAGGAAAGGGGCATATGATGATATCCACTGATGAGAAGAAATGCTTCAAATCTGAAATATTAATTTTCAAGTGATCCCTACAAGAAAAATTTATCATATTAAATATTTAATTGTTAAGATAAATCACATAGTATTGCTTTATCTTAATATATAGAAATATGTTACCAAATTTTTGTGATCTGATTCTTGTTTGGACTGGTCTGAAGCTTCAAGGGCTCTTTCTGTTAAAGACTTATTATACTGGGGCACCTGGGTGGTTCAGTGGGTTAAAGCCTCTGCCTTCAGCTCAAGTCATGAACCCAGCATCCTGGGATGGAGCCCCACATCCGGCTCTCTGCTCAGCGGGGAGCCTGCTTCCCCTTCTTTCTCTCTGCCTGCCTCTCTGCCTACTTATAATCTCTGTCAAATGAATAAATAAATCTTAAAAAAAACAAAAAGACTCAGTAGACCAGTGTTTCCTCTCTCTTGACCCCAAATGTGGTTCTGACTTGCATTTCTATGTGGAAGTTGAAGGAGGGTGCTTCCCAATCAGGAGTGAGCTATGCCGCATACATATGCAGACAACACATTGTGCTCTCTGAACACAGATAGTCCAAAAAGATGCACAAAAAACACATTAATTATCTATATTTTATAGATTCAAGGGCACTCTAGTGAAAACCACAGAAAAAAATTTTAATTGACAATTTGCAGCTTTATTTTAATATTCATGTTAAAATGCAAATGCTCAATCAATCTTATAAGAAACAAAACTGGAGAACTTAGACTAGCTAATCTCAAAATATAATACTATAGTTACTGCCAGCAGGCTGCAGAATGAGTTAGCAAACCAAAGCAAGAGCCAAAGAGCCTCAGTGGTGTTGATCAATGTGTTAGAATTCTCATTACAACACCACTCTGCAGGAGCAGGATAGATCCTGCTTAAAATTTGGTTGCATGTCAAGACTGATGACATCCATACATACCAAGAGGGTGTGAGATTTATTATTTACATAATGAAGACTCTGGTGAGTAGCATGGTAAGCATTTTGAGCAGGTAGTAAATGGTTTGAAAAAGCAGAAAGAGAGGACTGGTTTAGGGTCTTTATCAAAATTAGGAGTGGGACCAGAATAAGACACTTACCTGCATGCCTTGAAACCCTCACTAACACAAAGGAAGGAAGCACCTAGGCTTTTTTATCAGCTTTCTCGGATATAGGGCATAAAGGGAAAAAGGGGAGATGAGGCTTAAAAGCTGTTAGCAGTCAAACATCAAAAAAATGGAGTCACACTCTATTACAGCTTTGAAGAAAGCAGATACTGAAATGATAGCAAAGGAAACTGTACAAACATATAGCATTGTAGTAAATATTGTGCACTGAAGAGATAGAATATGGTATTTACTAAGTCCAATTTAAGTTTTCAGATTAGAAATGATTTCTCCTAGAATCAATAGCTTTTAGAAGTAAGTATATAAAATGTTTTTCATTGGTTTTTGGTTAGCTGCAACTTCCAAGTAGCATGCTACTAGTGAAAGAAAAATACAAACACTAAAGCTTCTCAAAATAATCACCTTACAACTATGAATCACTACACTG
Organism: Mustela erminea; assembly: GCF_009829155.1. Lineage (NCBI taxonomy): Eukaryota > Metazoa > Chordata > Mammalia > Carnivora > Mustelidae > Mustela > Mustela erminea. The sequence goes on from NC_045629.1 coordinate 2,752,242, forward strand.
TGCTGGAATTCTTTCTATCTCTCTAGAATACATTTCTTCATCTTCTAAACTCTCTCCTCTACTTCTAAAACACCACTCAATATTGAATACTTTAGGGTTTGGTCATGAGCTTCATCCTTCTTTTTTAATTCCTTCTTTCTAGATCAAGGATTGTTAAAATAGAGCCCCTGGTCCAAATTCAGCCTGCCACCTTTATTTGTATGGCCCCTGAGTTGAGAATAGTTTTTACATTTTAAATGGTTTAGGAAAGAAAAAAAAAAAAGCAGAATCACATTACATTATACCTGAAAATAAAATTTCAGTGCCCACAAATGAAGCTTCATTGGAACACAGCTACACTCCGTTTAGGCATTATGAATTGGTGGCTCCAACAGCACTGCTACAGCACTGAGGAGCTGTACCAAAAGGGATATAAAATGCTCCCATATCTCCACACTGCTTCTTGGCATACTGCAAACAGATGTTTGCATTCATCTATATATGATGTGATGCCAGCTCAAACTGCAACTATAAGAGTGCCTAGTTTATATATGGAATTTCTAAAATTACACAATTCAAATTTTAGTTCTTACACGTATATATGTTTTATCATTACCACAGTAGAAACACTATATGAAGCTAACTCAACTGTTTTATTTCACTTTTTAATGTATTCAGTCCTACCAGCACTCTACCTTCAATATAACAATGAGTGAGGAATCACTATAGGGAAAGACATTACAGTTGGTTTTATTTTTCCATTTCTTTGAGTGCCATTTTTCAGCACAAGTGGTTGGTGGCTACAGGGAAGTGACATGAGCAAGAAGGGTAAGGATAGGGTTCCCCAGAATGCCATGGTCTCAAAGTCAGTTCTGGTTTGAACAAGTGCACCTACATGAGCTGTCAGTATTCCCACTTAATCAGTCATGGATATAAAATCCCTATCTTGTACTTTGATTTCATTCATCTCCCATGCATCATGAGTTCACTGTGCCCTTGCAGCATCACAAACACCATATGAAAACAGGGTAACAAGGAATAGTGATCGTTCATATTGCATGTATCTCAAGTACAAAAAAATTTAAAAACCAAGGTTATGACAGCAATGCATAACACCAAGTGCTAGGCACTTCTAAGTATGGAGTCATGCGCTGATACAGAGGATACATGCCCATGAAGACAACTTTGTCACTGGATTGTAAGTAATGTAAGCCTGTTATCTACATATCATGGGCTGTCAAAAGTTAAAACATGAAAGTGATCTCAGCCCCCTTGCCAGTTTGCACAGTAAATATGTGTTCCTAGTTAAAACTACAGTTCCAACATTCATATTTCAATACAAATAAAAAAGACATATTTATATTTCAAATTCTATTGAATTGAGCAATTGAGGAACTTCCATTTTACCTTTGAGGGAAGTTAATCTGCAATACAATGGTATGATGAAGGAGAAATATCAAGAGAAGAATAATAGAGCCAATAATTACTTTCCAAAGAACAAATATACTCATGCACTCATAGACTGATATCAGTATTTGGCAGTCTATCTGTGTAAAAAGATATATTACACACAAAACATGTAAAATCTCATTCCACATTAACTTTATTAATAACACGGGGCACCTGGGTGGCTCAGTGGGTTAAGCCTCTGCCTTCAGCTTAGGTCATGATCCCAGGGTCCTGGGATCAAGCCCTGCATTGGGCTATCTGCTCAGCAGGGAGACTGTTTCCCCCTCTCTCTCTTTGCTTGCTTCTCTGCCTACTTGTGATTTCTGTCTGTCAAATAAATAAATGAAATCTTTAAAAAAATTATCAATAACAGACAAATAGTAGCAATTGATTTTGAGTCTAGAGAACATTAATTTTAAATCTTAATTATGTGAAATTATATCCCCCAAAAGGACTCCCTTTTTCTCATTTGTAGATTTATATAACAAAAAAAGCAAACCTAATTTTTAGGTTATATCTTTTCTATATCTTTTTAATTTTTTTATTAACATATAATGTATTATTAGCCCCAGGGCTAATAATTCAGGTCTGTGAATTGCCAGGTTTACACATGTCATAACACATACCTTCCCCAATGTCCATAACCCCACCACCCTCTCCCTACCCACCTCCTCACGGCAACCCACAGTTCGTTTTGTTTGTTTGTTTGTTTGTTTTTTAAAGATTTTATTTATTTATTTGACAGAGAGAGATCACGAGTAGGCAGAGAGGCAGGCAGAGAGAGAGGAGGAAGCAGGCTACCCGCTGAGCAGAGAGCCCGATGCAGGGCTCAATTCCAGGACCCTGGGATCATGACCCGAGCTGAAGGCAGAGGCTTTAACCCACTGAGCCACCCAGGCGCCCCCACAGTTAGTTTTATAAAATTAAGTCTCTTATGGTTTGTTTCCCACACAATCCCATCTTGTTTCATTTATTCTTTTCCTATCCCCCAAGCTCCCCATCTTGCTTCTCAACTTCCTCATATCAGGGAGATCATATTATAATAGTCTTTCTCTGATTGACTTATTTCACTAAGCATAATACCCTCTAGTTCCATCCATGTCATTGCAAATGGCAAGATTTCATTTATTTTGATGGCTGCATAGTATTCCATTGTATGTATGTGTATATATATATATATATATATATATATATATATATATATATACCACATCTTCTTTATCCATTCATCTGTTGATGGACATCTAGGTTCTTTCTATAGTTTGGCTATTGTGGACATTGCTGCTATAAACATTGAGATGCCCATGCCCCTTCAGATCACTACATTTGTATCTTTAGGGTTAATATCCAATAGTGCAATGGCTGGGTCATAACATAACTCTATTTTCAACTTTTTGAGGAATCTCCATGCTGTTTTTCAGTGTGGTTGCACCAGCTTACATTCCCACCAACATTGTAGGAGGGTTCCCCTTTCTCTGCATCCTTACCAACACATGTCATTTTTATTAGGTTATATCTTAAATTTTATACAAACACATAAATATATATAAATATATATAGTAATAAATGTGTTTTTAAAATTTAATTTAATTCAAATTGTGTGTGTGTGTGTGTTCCAAAGTTCATTGTTTATGCACCTCACCCAGTGCTCCATGCAATACGTGCCCTCCTTCATACCCACCACCAGGCTCTCCCAACCCTCCACCCCATCCCCTCCAAAACCCTCAGTTTGTTTCTCAGAGTCCTCAGTCTCTCATGGTTTGTCTCCCCCTTCAATTTCCCCCAACTCACTTCTCCTCCCCATCTCCTAAACTCCTCCATGTTATATGCTCCACAAGTAAATGAAACCATATGATAATTGACTCTCTCTGCTTGATTTATTTCACTCAGCATAATCTCCTCCAGTCCCATCCATGTTGATACAAAAGTTGGGTATTTATCCTTTCTGATGGAGGCATACTACTCTATTGTCTGTATAGACCATATGTCCTTTATCCATTTGTCTGTTGAAGGGCATCTTAGTTCTTTCCACAGCTTGGTGACTGCGTCCATTGCTGCTATGAATACTGGGGTACCCTTTTTTTTGCTACATCTGTATCTTTGTGGTAAATACTCAATAGTGAAATTTCGGGGTCATCAGATATCTCTATTTTTAATTTTTTGAGGAATTTCCACTGCTTTCCAAAGTGGCTACACCAACTTGCATTCCCACCAACAGTCTAAGAGGGTTACTCTTTCTCCACATACTCTCCAACACTTGATGTTTACTGTTTTGTTAATTCAACTTATTCTAACAGGTGTAAGGTGGTATCTCAATGTGGTTTTGATTTGAATCTCCCTGATGGCTAATGATGATGAACATTTTTTCATGTGATCATGAGCCATTTGTATGTCTTCTTTGGAGAAGTGTCTGTTGATGTCTCCTGCCCATTTTTTAACATGATTATCTGTTCTTTGGGAGTTGAATTTGAGGAGTTCTTTAGAGATCTTTGTCTGTAGTGTCATTTGTGAATATCTACCCCCATTGTGTGGGTTGCCTTTTTGTCTTGTTACTGTTTCCTTTGCTGTGGAGAAACTTTTGATATTGATGAAATTCCAAAAGTTCATTTTCACTTTTGTTTTCTTTGCCTTTGGAGACATGTCCTGAAAGAATTTGCTAAGGCCGATGTTGAAAAGGTTACTGATTATATTCTCCTCTAGGATTTTAATAGATTCCTCCCTCACATTAAGGTCTGTTATCCATTTCGAGTTTATCTTTGCATATTGTATAAGGAAATGCCTGAGTTTCATTCTTCTATACATAGCTGCCCAATTTTCCCAGCACCATTTATTGAAGAAACTCTTTTATTTCCACTGTATAATTTTTTCTGCGTTCATTTTTTGTCCATACCTTTGGGGGGTCCATATCTGAGTTTTCTACTCTATTCCATTGCTTATATGTCTGTTGTTGTGCCCCTAGCATGCTGTCTTTGTGATCACAGCTTTGTAATAAAGCTTGAAATCAGGCAACATGATACCCCCAGTTTTGTTTTCCTTTTTCCATATTTCCTTAGCAGTTTGGGGTCTCTTCTGGTTCTATATAATTTTAGGATTGCTTGTTCCAGCTCTGTGAAAAATGCTGTAAGTTTGTAAGTTTGATTTGGGTGGCATTGAAAGTATGGATTGATCTAGGCAGTATAGACATTTTAACAATGTTTATTCTTCCAATGCATGATTGTCTTCGATCTTCCAAAATGGTCTTCCATCTTTTTCGTCTTCTTCAATTTCTTTCATAACTGTTCTGTAGTTCCTTGAGTACAGATATTTTACCTCTTTGGTTAGGTTTATTGCCAGGTATCTTATTGTTCTTGTTGCTACAGTAAATGGAATTGATTCTCTAATTTCCCTTTCTGTATTTTCATTGTTAGTGTATAAGAAAGCAACTGAGTTCTGTACATTGATTTTATATCCTACCACATTACTGAACTGCTGTATGAATTTTAGTAGTTTGGGGATGGATTCTTTTGGGTTTTCCATATAAAGTATCATGTCAACTGTGAAGACAGAAGTTTGACTTCTTTGCCAAACTTTTTGTTGTTTGATTACTGAGCCTAGGACTTCTAGTACTATGTTGAACAAAAGTGGTGAGATTGGGCATCTTTTTCATGTTCCTAATCTCAATAGAAAGGCTCTCAGCTTGTCCCCTTTGAGAATGATATTGGTTGTGGGTTTTTCATAGATAGATTTTATGAAGCTGAGGAATTTTCCCTCTATCCTTATATTGAAAGGTTTTAATTAGGAATGGATGCTGTATCTTGTCAAATGCTTTCTCTGCATCAATAAAGAGGACCACGTGGTTCTTCTCTCTTCTCTTATTGATTTGTTCTATCACATTGATTGACTTGGGAATGTTGAACCACCTTTACATTCCAAAAGATAAATCCAAACTGGTCATGGAGGATAATCCTTTTAATGTGCTTTGGATCCTATTAGCTTGTTGAGATCTTGTTGAGAATCTTGGCATCCATATTTGTCAGGGATATTGGTCTGAAATTTTCCTTTCTGATAGTGACTTTGCCTGGCTTGGGGATCAGGATAATTCTGGCTTCATAAAAAAAATATCTGGAAGATTTATTTGGTTTCTATTTTTTGAAAAAGCTTCAGAAGAATAGGTATTCTTTCTTCTTTGAATGTTTGTTAAGATTCTCCAGGGAGGGGGGGACAAGATGATGGGGAAGTAGGAGGAGGTGCCTTTTAAACCTGTACCCTAAAGTGAGCTGATTACCTACTGAAGAACTCTGATCACCCATGAAATCAGCCTGAGATCAGAATTATACACTTCTGGATCTCTACAGGGACAGAAGACACTAGTGGGCAGGAAAGTTGAGTCCTTCAACAAAGATATCAAGATACATCCAGGAAAAATCAAAACAACTTGCTTGCCCACACTGAAAATTTATAACCACTCTCCCATCTTTTTCTTCCACCACTGTTTCTGTGTTTGTCCTGATAGTATATAAATCTTACACTTGGGGTTCTTTTTGACGAGGTTCTTCCTCTCTCTCTCTCTCTCTCTCTCTCTCTCTATATATATATATATATATATATATATTCTCTTGTCATATACTTTTATCAGTCTTTTTGTTTGTCTGTTTTTGTTTGTATACTTCATGAACCTTACCTTGGGCCCATTTGGGCTTAGCCTTCTCTTTTATCTTCCCTTTTTTCTTCTGTCTCTCTCTCTCTCTTTTTTTCTTTTTCTTTTCTTTCTTCTCTCATTTGGGTGGGGAATCCTGATTGCTCAGAAGCTTTCTAGGGTGCACCTTGACTGCACCACGGCCAATACATCCAGCTACATCTGTTCAGTCATCTCTCACCAAAAAGGCTAGGTGGAGGAATGCCCAACAGAAGAAAAATACAGAGGATGGGTCTTCTGCAACAGAGCTAACAGCTATCAACATAGACAATATGTCAGAAAGAGAATCCAGGCAAACAGTTATCCAGGCAATAGCTAGGTTGGAGAAAGCCATGGATGACCAAACAGAATTGATTAGGGCGGATCTGAAAGTACCCAGACAGGATGTTCACAATATTAGGCCTGAGTTGAAAGCTACCAGAAATGAGGTTCACAATGCTCTCAATGAGTTCCAATCTAATCTAAATTCTCTCAAAGCTAGGGTAACTGAGACAGAAGATAGAATTAGTGATCTGGAGGACAGATTGAGAGAAGGGATCAGGAGGAAGCCTGGAACAAACAGTTTAGAAACCACGAAAACAGAATCAGGAAAATAAATAATGCCATGAAACGTTCCAACATCAAAATTACTGGAATCCCTGGAGGGGAGGAGAAAGAAAGAAGTCTAGAAGATATAGTGGAACAAGTTCTTCATGAAAATTTTCCCAATCTCACGAAGGGAACCAGCGTTCATGTACGAGAGGCTGAACGGTCTCCACCCAAGATTATACATTCCAAAAAAACATCAAGGCATCTGATAGTCAAATTGAGGAATCATAATTGTAGGTATAATCTCTTAAAAGCCGCTAAGACAAAGAGGCTCCTTACTTAGAGAGGAAAGCCCATCAGAATAACGTCAGACCTGTCCACAGAGACCTGGAAAGCCAGAAAGGGCTGACAAAATATATTCAGGGCACTGAATGAGAAGAACATACAGCCAAGAATACTTTATCCAGCAAGACTGACATTCAAAATGGATGAAGAGATAGAGTTTCCAAGACCGGCAAGGCTTAAAAGACTATGCAACCACCAAGCCGACACTGCAGGAAATATTAGGGGGGTTCTATAAAAGAGGAAAAATCCTAAGAATAGCATTGAACAGAAATATAGAGACAATCTACAGAAAGAAACACTTCATAGGTAAAAAGGTGTCAATAAAAACGTATCTATCAATAATCACTCTCAATGTGAATGGCCTAAATGCGTCCATAAAATGGCACAGGGTTGCAGATTGGATAAAACGACAGGACCCATCCATATGTTGTCTACAAGAGACCCATTTGGAACCTAAAGATACACCCAGACTAAAAGTGAAGGAATGGAGAAGCACCTTTCATGCAAATGGGCCTCAAAAGAAGGCTGGGGTAGCGATTCTGATATCAGACAAATTAGATTTTAACTAAAGACTATAGTCAGAGATACAGAAGGACACTACATCATTCTTAAAGGGACTATCCACCAAGATGATCTAACAATTATAAATATCTATGCCCCCAATATGGGAGTAGCCAATTACATAAGAAAACCATTAATCAAGATAAAGAATTATATGATATGAATACATTAATAGTAGGAGATTTTAACACACCTTTCTCAGAAATAGACAGATCATCAAAGCAGAAAAACAATAAAGAAACAAGAGCATTGAATGACACATTGGACCAGATAGACCTCATAGATATATACAGAACATACCACCATAAAACAACAGAATACTCATCTTCTCAAGTGCACATGGAACCTTCTCCAGAATAGACCACATACTGGGTCACAAATCAGGACTCAACTGATACCAAGAGACTGAGATTATTCCCTGCATATTCTCAGATCACAATTCTTGGAAACTGGAGCTCAAACACAAGGAAAAGTTCTGAAGGAACTCAAACACCTGGAAGCTAAAGACCACCTTGCTTAAGAATGGTTGGATCAACCAGGATATCAAAGAAGAACTGAAACAATTCATGGAAACCAATGAGAATGAAGACACTTTGGTCCAAAACCTATGGGATACAGCAAAAGCAGTGCTAAGGGGAAAATACATAGCCATCCAGCCTCTCTCAAAAAAATTAAAAAATCCAGAACACAGCAGCTGTCTCTACACCTTAAAAAACTGGAGACTCAACAACAAATCAAACCAACTCCACACATAAGAAGGGAAATACTCAAGATTAGAGATGAGATCAATGGGGTAGAAACCAGAGATACAGTAGAACGTATCAATTAAACTAGAAGCTGGTTTTTTTAAAGAATCAACAAGATTGATAAACCATTGGCCACACTAATCCAAAATAAAAGAGAGAAAGCCCAAATTAATAAAATTATGAATGAAAAGGGAGAGATCACAACTAACACCAAGGAAGTAGAAACAATCATCAGAAATTATTATCAACAGTTATATGCCAATGAGCTAAACAACCTAGATTAAATGGATGCATTCCTGGAAAACTATAAATTCCCAAAATTGAACCAGGAAGAAATTGACAACCTGAATAGACTGATATCTAGTAACGAGATTGAAGTGGTGATCAAAAACCTCCCAAAAAACAAGAGCCCAGGACCTGACGGATTCCCTGGGGAATTCTACCAAATTTTCAAAGAAGAAATAACACCTATTCTCCTGAAGCTGTTTCAAAAAATTGAAGCAGAAGGAAAACTTCCAGACTCTTTCTATGAAGCCAGCATTACCCTGATCCCCAAACCAGGCAAAGACTCTACCAGAAAGGAGAATTTCAGACCAATATCACTGAAGAATATGGATGCTAATATTCTCAACAAGATCCTAGCAAACAGGATCCAACAGCATATTAAAAAGATAATCCACCATGACCAGGTGGGATTCATCCTTGGGATACAAGGATGGTTCAACATCGTAAATCAATCAATGTGATAGAACAAATTAATATGAGAAGAGAGAAGAACCACATGGTCCTCTCAATTGATGCATAAAAAACATTTGATAAAATCCAGCATCCATTCCTGATTAAAATGCTTCAAAATATAGGGATAGAGGGAACATTCCTGAACTTCATAAAATCTATCTATGAAAGACCCACAGCAAATATCATCCTCAATGGGAAAAAGCTTGCAGCCTTCCCGTTGAGATCAGGAACACAACAAGGATGTCCACTCTCACCACTCTTGTTCAACATAGTATTAGAAGTCCTAGCAACAGCAGTCAGTCAACAAAGAGAAATAAATGTATCCAAATTGGCAAGGAAGAAGTCAAACTCTCTCTCTTCGCAGATGACATGATTCTTTATATGGAAAACCCAAAAGACTCCACCCCAAACTACTAGAACTCATACAGCAATTCAGCAACTTGGCAGGATACAAAGTCAATGTACAGATATCAGGGGCTTTCTTATACATTAACAATGAAAATACAGAAAGGGAAATTAGAGAATCGATTCCATTTACTATAGCACCAAGAACCATAACATACCTGGGAATAAACCTAACCAAAGAGGTAAAGGATCTGTATTCAAGGAACTACAGGACACTCATGAAAGAAATTGAAGAAGACCCAAAAAATGGAAGACCATCTCATGCTCTTGGACAGAAGAATAAACATTGTTTAAATGTCTATACTGCCTAGAGCAATCTATACTTTTAATGCCATTCTGATCAAAATTCCACCAGTATTTTTCAAAGAGCTGGAGAAAATAATCCTAAAATTTGTATGGAATCAGAAGAGACCCCGAATCAGGAATAAGGAAATATTGAAAAACAAAAATAAAACTGGGGGCATCACGCTACCTGATTTCAAGCTTTACTACAAAGCTGTGATCACCAAGACAGCATGGTACTGGCATAAAAACAGACACATAGCCCAGTGGAACAGAGTAGAGAGACCAGTGGAACAGAGTAGAGAGCCCAGATATGGACCCTCAATGCTATGGGCAAATAATCTTTGACAAAACAGGGAAAAATATACAGTGGAAAAAAGACTGTCTCTTCAATAAATGGTGCTGGGAAAACTGGATAGCTATATGTAGAAGAATGAAACTCGACCATTCTCTTACACTGTACACAAAGATAAACTCAAAATGGATAAAAGACCTCAACGTGAGACAGGAATCCATCAGAATCCTAGAGGAGAACATAGGCAGTAACCCCTTCAATATCAGCCACAGCAACTTCTTTCAAGATATGTCTCCAAAGACAAAGGAAACAAAAGTGAAGATAAACTTTTGGGACTTCATCAAAATCAAAAGCTCCTGCACAGCAAAGGAAACAGTCAAGAAAACAAAGAGGCAACCCACGGAATGGGAGAAGATATTTGCAAATGACAGTACAGACAAAAGGTTGATATCCAGGATCTATAAAGAACTCCTCAAACTCAACACACACAAAACAATCATATCAAAAAAATGGGCAAAATATATGAACAGACACATCTCCAATGAAGACATACAAATGGCTATCAGATACATGAAAAAATGTTCATCATCACTAGCCATCAGGGAGATTCAAATTAAAACCACACTGAGATATCACCTTACACCAGTTAGAATGGCCAAAATTATCAAGACAGGAAACAACATGTGTTGGAGGGGATGTGGAGAAAGGGGAACCCTCTTCCTCTGTTGGTGGGAATGCAAGTTGGTGCAGCCTCTTTGGAGAACAGTATGGATATTCCTCAAGAAATTAAAAATAGAACTTCCCTATGACCCTGAAATTGCACTCCTGGGTATTTACCCCAAAGATACAGATGTAGTGAAAATAAGGGCCATCTGTACCCCAATGTTTATAGTAGCAATGGCCACAGTCGCCAAACTGTGGAAAGAACCAAGATGCCCTTAAACAGACAAATGGATACGGAAGATGTGGTCCATATACACTATGGAGTATTATGCCTCCATCAGAAAGGACAAATACCCAACTTCTGTAGCAACATAGACGGGACTGGAAGAGATTATGCTGAGTGAAATAAGTCAAACAGAGAGAGTCAATTATATGGTTTCACTTATTTGTGGAGCACAAAAAATAGCATGGAGGACATGGGGAGTTAGAGAAGAGAAGGGAGTTGGGGAAAATTGGAAGGGGAGGTGAACCATGAGAGACTATGGCCTCTGAAAAACAATCTGAGGATTTTGAAGGGGCGGGGGGGGGGAGGTTGGGGTACCAGGTGGTGGATATTATAGAGGGCACCGACTGCATGGAGCACTGGGTGTGGTGCAAAAATAATGAATACTGTTATGCTGAAAATAAATAAAAAATAAATTTAAAAAATTCTCTAGAGAATCCATCAGGTCCTGGGCTCTGGTTTTTTGGGAGGTTTTTGGCCACTGCTTCAATCTCATTACTTGATATTGGTCTATTCAGGTTGTCAATTTCTTCCTCAATCAGTTTTGGGAATGTACACATTTCCAGGAATGCACCCATTTCATCTAGGTTGCTTGACTTATTGGCATATAACTCTTAATAATAATTTCTGGTGATTGTTTTATTCCCTTTATGTTAGTCATGATCTCTACCTATTCATTCATAATTTTATTAATTTGGGTCCTCTCTTTTTTTGGATTAGTTAAGCCAATGGTTTATTGAACTTATTGATCCTTTCAAAAACAAAAGCTTCTAGTTTTGTTGATGTGTTCTATTATATCTTTAGCTTCTATCTCATTGATCTTAGCTTTAATCTTGATTATTTCCCTTCTTGTTTGTGGTGTTTGCTTAATTTGTTGTTGATTCTCCAGTTCTTTAAGGTGTAAAGAAAGTTGGTATATTTGAGATTGATCAATTTTCTTGAGTGAGGCTTGGATGGCTATATATTTGCCATATCCCACAGGTTTTGGACAGAAGTGTCTTCGTTCTCATTGGTTTCCATGAATTGTTTAAGTTCTTTGATTTCCTGGTTGATCCAAACATTCTTTGGTCTAAAGACCAGGGTGGTCTTTAACTTCCAAGTGTTTGAATTCCTTCCATACTTTTTCTTGTGGTTGAGTTCCAGTTTCAATGCATTGTGATCTTAGAATATGCAGAGAATAATCTCAGTATTTTGGTATTGGTTGAGCCCTGATTTGTGACCCAGTATGTCTGTTCTGGATTTCTCCAGTCTATTTTAGAGAAAGTTCCATGTGCACTAGAAAAGAATGAGTATTCTGTTGTTTTAGGGTGGAAGGTTCTGTATATATCTATGAGGTCCATCTGGTCCAATGTGTCATTCAATGTTCTTGCTTCTTTAGTGATTTTCTGCTTGGATGATCTGTCTACATGAGAGTGCCATGTTAAGATCCCCTACTTTTAATGTATTCATATCAATATGACTATTTATCGTGATTAACAGTTGACTTATGTAGTTGGCTGCTCCCATATTGGGGACATAAATATTTAAAATTATTATATCTTCTTATTGGATAGACACTTTAAGAATGATGTAGTGCCCTTCTTTATCTCTGACTACAGTCTTTAGTTTAAGATCTAACGTATCTGATATGAGAATCACTACCCCAGCTTTCTTTTCAGGTCCATTGGCATGAAAGATGTTTCTCTATCCCTTCACGTTCAGTCTGGATGTACCTTTAGGTTCCAAATGTGCCTCTTTTATACAGCATATAGATGGGTCCTGTCATTTTATCCAATCTGCAACCCTGTGTCATTTTATGGGAGCATTTAGGCCATTCATGTTGAGAGTGATTATTTAAAGATACGTGTTTATACATCATGCTGCCTTTGAAGTCTTTGTTTCTATAGATTGTCTCTGTAAATTTCTGTTCTATGTCACTTGGGTTATTCTTTTATAGAACTCCCCCTCCCCTTAATATCTCTTGTAGTGTCAGCTTTGTGGTCACCTTTATACTTTTTTTTTTTTAATTTTTTAAACCTTGCCAGACTTGGAAGCTCTTATCTCTCCATCCATTTTGAATGTCAACCTTGCTGGATAAAGTATTCTTGGCTGCATGTTCTTCTCATTTAGTGACCTGAAAATGTCTTTCCAGACTTTTCTTCCTTGCCAGGTTTCTGTGGAGAGGTCTGGTGTTATTCTGATGGCCCTTCCTCTGTACATAAGGAATCTGTTTCCCCCTAGGTGCCCTCAGAACCTCTTGTCTCTAATTCTGTTTTCTTTTTCTTTTTTTTTTTAAGATTTTATTTATTTATTTGACAGACAGAGATCACAAGTAGGCAGAAAGGCAGACAGAGAGAGAGGAGGGGAAGCATGTTCCCTGCTAAGAAGAGAGCCCAATGTGGGGCTCAATCACAGGACCCTGGTATCATGACTTGAGCCAAAGGCAGAGGTTTTAACCCACTGAGCCACCCAGGAACCCCAACTTAATTCTGTTTTCATGGCTCCTAAGCTGTTTGTTCCAGGCCTCCTCCTGATCCTTTCTCTCTATCATTTTCTCCTCTAGATCACTAATTCTATCTTCTGCTTCAGTTGCCCTAGCTGTTAGAGAATTTAGATTAGATTGGATCTCATTGATAGCATTTTTAACTTCTTCCCAGGCAGCTTTCACTTATGCCCTTAGAGATTCCATGTTGTCACTAATGGTTTTCTCCAACCTAGCCATTGTCTGGATAACTGTTACCCTGAGTTCCCTTTCCAATATAATGTTTATGTCCATATCCAATAGTTCTGATGGAGAGGGCAAAGTCTGAATTTTCCCTCTGCTGGGTATTCTTCTTCCTAGTCATTTTGGTGAGAGGTGGTTGAGGGAAGGTGTATCTGAATATATCAACTGTGATCCAGGCAACGTGCACCCAGGAACACTTTTGAGCAATCAGAAGTCAGCACTGAAAAGAAAGAAAGAAGAGAGAGAGAGAGAGAGAGAGAGAGAGAGGAAAGGAAAAAAAAAAGAAGACCCAGCCAAAATGGGCCCAATGGTAAGATTTATAAGGTATAGAAAGAAAAATGTATAATCAAAAATACTGACAAAATTAATAACAAGAAAAAAGAAAGAACACAGCCAAAATGAACCCCAAGGATAAGATATATGCAATACCAGAACAAAAATAAATATACAGAAACACTGACAGAAGAAAACGTTTGGAGGGTCTTATAAACACTCAATGTGGGCAAGGAAGGTTATTTTGATTCTTCCTGGATATATTGATATTTTTGTTAAAGGACTCAACTTCTCAGAGATAAAGGAAGATTAAAACTGGTTTATATATAGGGATAGTATTGATTAGGGAAAGAGGATTACCTTGAAATTTATATTTATATGTATATTAAAAAATAATAAAGGGGGTGCCTGGGTGGCTCAGCAGGTTAAGCCCCTGCCTTTGGCTCAGGTCATGATCTCAGGGTCCTGGGATCGAGCCCCACATCGGGCTCTCTGCTCAGCAGGGAGCCTGCTTCCTCCTCTCTGTCTCTGTCTGCCTCTCTGCATACTTGTGATACCTGTCGGTCAAATAAAAAAAAAAATAAAGAAGAATAAAGAAAAAAAACACAGGTATATGTATGAAAAAATTTCAAATTAAAAGGTTAATATGGAATATGTTTCATTGAACCTCTAGTTGTAATGGTAAGTAGGTTAAAAAAAATTAAGAAGAACAAGACTAGTGAGAATAAATTAAAAATATAAGTTGTATCTATGAAATATACAGGTTTTATGGCAATACTGGGAGCTTAATATCTTGTTTTCCCCCTAATAATGGGGCTTTACATTTTTATGGGGACCCTGTGGTGGTTGTCCTCTTGTTCTTTTGGCTAGCTTTCTCAGGAGGAGCCTGGTTCATTGTTTTTCAGTCAGTCTTGCTTGGTTTGAGTCTTCCTGCTCCCTATCAAGGGGCTTGGTTCTGTGGAAACCAGTTTTTCAGGCTTTTGTTCTCTGAAAGCTTTTGTTCTTTGGTGGCTTTTTGCAGATTTTTGGAGGTTTAGTGGAAAGCAAACTGCACCCAGATCTCTGCCTCAGAAAGAAACCTCAGTCGGCTCCCCTCTGGTTGGTCCAAAACACACAAACTCTCTCTCTGCAATCCCGCTGAGCCAAACAACCTCCCACAGGCAGTGCATGTCCCCAGCCACCATCTCAGGAGTCACCCAAAGGGCCCGCTTGTCTCTGCACTCCCGTGCCACTAAAACTGCGAGTGATATTGGTCCAGGGAGCCCGCTTCTGGTGGCTGCCTTTGCCAGGACTGCTGTCTGGGGTCCAGACCTCAAAGTTTTGCAGGTTGCTACCAACCGGAGATAGTGAGCTGAGTTTTTTCAAGACTTGACTGGGAGTGCTCAGATTCGGCTGGTCCTAAAGACCACTGAATAGCACCCGCAGGAAGCTGTCTCAGGTGCTGATGGAAAGTGTGGTTCAGATCCTGGTCACGGTTGCACAGTGCATGCAGGACACAAAAGACTGTGGTTGTAGAGAGCACTGGTTGGCATCCACACGAGACTCTCTCTCTCTCTCTTTTTTTTTTTTTTTTTAAGGTTTTATTTATTTATTTGACAGAGAGAAAGAGAGATCACAAGGAGGCAGAGAGGCAGGCAGAGAGAGAAGGAAGCAGGCTCACAACTAAGCAGAGAGCCCGATGTGGGGCTCCATCCCAGGACCCTGAGATCATGACCTGAACTGAAGGCAGAGGCTTAACCCACTGAGCCACCCAGGCACCCTATACACAAGACTCTCTTAAGCACACTGATGGGAGTGCACCCAGATGAGCGGTGATGGAAGCCATGGAAAGCCCAGAGCTCAGAGACCACAGCCTGGAGACTTTGCCACACTCTCTGGTACAGGTGGTCACCAGAGGTGGTTGTCCTGGGCTTGGGCCCATGCCCATTACCCCCTGATTCCACCAGCTGCCCCTAAGATCTTTTGCTCTTTTTGAGTGCTTTTAACCAGACTCTAAGTTAATGCTGGTCCCCAGTCTCAGGGCACTTTCATATTGGGGTACTACTTTCTAATGGGTCACTTCTGGTGGCTTCCTCCCCCTTCTGTTTATCCTCCAATATCAGTTCCCACTCCATTTTACTTCTCCACTGGTGCTTTCCAACCCCATAGAGATCCAGAAATGTATAATCTTACATCTCAGGCTGATTTCATGGGTGTTCAGAGTGTTCTGGTAGATAATTAGCTCACTTTAGGGGACCAGTTGAAACAGGGTCTCCTACTTCTCTGCCATCTTGCCCCTTGAGTTTTATTTCTACTTATATATAAATATATAAAATAATATCTAAATTTTATCAATAAAATATTTATAAAAGTGTGTTTTCTTTATGTTAAATTTGTCATTTTATGATAAATCTATTGGATTTTAAGTGCTTTTTTATGCCTATAGATGTGACTGTGTTTTTTGTCTTCTGTTAATACTTTGTATAATATAGATTATTTTCAGTTGTTTAAACTTGCATCCCTATATATATTTCCACTGTTTGTGGTGTATAATCCTTATTACATGTTGTTAGATTCAGTGTACTAGTATTTAATGAGGATTTGTGATCCTATATTCCTAAGGGATATGGAAGGAAACTGGTGATCTTCTTTTTTGTTTTGTGTTTTGGTTTTGGAATCAAAGGAATGCTCATCTCATAAAATAAGAAAAGAAGTGTTCTATCCCTCAGCACTTTTTAGGAAGTGTTCTTTTTTACATATTTTGTAGAATTTACCAGTAAGCCATTTTGACCTGGATTTTTGTGGGAAATTAATGCTAATCAACCTCTTTATGTATTACAGATCACTTCAGATTTTTATTTCTTCCAGAGTCAGTTTGGTAGTTTGTGTTTTTCTACAAATTTTTCCATTTCATCAAGTTTTTTAATGTGTTAACCAAGTAGTGGTTTGTAATATTTCCTCACAAACCTTATTTTAAGTGTCAGCAAACTTTTTAGTGGTGTCCCCTCTCCCATTTTTTGTTTAAAAAATTGAATCTTCTTTCTTTTTCCTTGGTCACTCTACCTAAAGATTTACTAATTTTGTTATCTTTTCAAAAACATAATTTTTAGTTTCACTGATTTTTCTCTGTTGTTTTATATTCTTTATTTCATTCATTTTCACTTTAATCATAATCTTTTCCTTCTTCTGATACTTTATTTTTCTTCTCTTTTCTTCAATTTTTGTAGGTGGCAATTAATTAATTAATTAATTAATGTATTTATTTATTTATTAGATTTTATTTAATTTTTTCAGTGTTCCAAGATTCATTGTTTATGAATGCAGTGCTCCATGTAATACATGCCCTCCTTAATACCCACCACCAGGTTCATGCCCCACTCCCCTCTCCTCCAAAAGTTTGTTTCTCAGAATCCACTGTCTCTCATGGTTCATATCCCACTCTAATTTACCCCAATTCACTTTTCCTTTTTTTCTACTAATGTCCTCCATGTTATTCCTTATCTTCTACAAGTAAGCAAAACCATATAATAATTTATTTTCTCTGCTTAACTTACTTCACTCAGCATAATCCCCTCCAGTCCCGTCCATGTTGATACAAAAGTTGGGTATTCATCCTTTCTGATGTATAATTACACATCCTTTCTGATGTGTAATAAGTAGGAATTTACAATATTAATTTGAGACTTTCTTTTTTTGTTCTTCTAAAGATTTATTTATTCATTTGAAAGAGAGAGAGAGTGGAGGAGAGGCAAAAGGAGAGGGAGAAAGAGAATCTCAAGCAGACTCCTTGCCAAGAACCAAGCATGGAGCCTTATGGAGGGCTTGATCCCAGAACCCTGAGATCATGACCTGAGCTGAAATCAAGAGTCACTCAACCAACTGGGCCACCCAGGTGCTCTGAGACTTTCATTTTTAATGTACATGTCATAGACATACATTTCCCTCTAGGTGCTTTCTAGTTACATATAATAATGTGACACATTGTGTTTTCATGTTCATTCATCCAAAAGTCTTTTTTATTTTTCCTTCTGATTTTTGACTCACTGATTAAAGACTGCTATATGATTTCCACAAATTAGAAATTCTCAAATTCATTCTTGCTATTGTTTTCCAATTTACTTATATTTTAGTCGTAGAACATGATTTGTGCAGTTTCAGTTATTTTCAGTTTATTGTTGGATAATGTTACATGTGCACTTGTAAAGAACATTTTCTGCTATTGTGAGTTGTGTGTTGTTTACATATTCTCAGGTCTCATTGGTTTACTTGTTATATGAGGTAAAGACAAGAAAAATATTTTCTTTGCTTCTGCCACTGTACTCAGGTTCTTAACAATCAGAACATGATAATAATAAAAATACTATTTATTCCAGGCCTTGTTAACTTAAGACCCATAGTCCTGTACAAACCTCATAGTTGGCTTTTAAGATGTCTGCAAACTCTTCAAAATAGTATTTTCCCCAAAGAAAAGGAAACCCAGTATCAGTAAAAATAACTTGCCTAATTTCACAGATGGTGACAAAGACAAGAGTAAAAGAAGTTGGGTTCCTTGATTCCCTTCATACTGTTCATTTTATTATATATTATATCAGCTAGGGAAAAGTTATACTTTCTTATTTGTATATTAATGAATAAAAACTACTAGGCATTTATTCATTATTTCTTGCTTTTAGTTCCATCTATACCTACATGGGGAAATTTGCTATTTGTTTTAAATCGTGTTATTTTAAGAAAAATATTATTTTTCTTAATTTTCCTTAATTTTCTTAATTTTCTTATTTTTCAAAATTATTTAAAAACAGTTATCATAAGGGAAAGAAATTGGATAAAAATAAAATGAACTCTAATAAGAAGTATTAACAAGCACTCCCAGAGAAAAGAAAGAGTTGTATTTGACAGGAGATGAGGCAAAGAAAAAGTTTGAAAAGAGATGAGGCAATGAATAATGGTGATCCCACTGTAATACTTATTGTTGCTCAAAACTTATTTTTTCTGTTCTGGTAGATACTTCTAGGGTGACCTCCTACACAATTCTGTCCTTCTAGACACATAGGATCATTTTTTAACTAATTAATTTATTTTTAGAGCAAGAAAGAGAGAGAGCACATACATGTGTATGAGCAAGGGGAGGGAGAGAGAGAGAATCTCAAGCAGACCCCCCACTGAGGAGGGCAGAGGTTGACATGGGGCTCAATCACATGACCCATGAGATAATGGAAATCACCAGTTGGACACTTAAGTAACTGAGCCATTCAGGTGCCCCAGCACATAGAATAATTATAATTCCATACCATCTTGCTCTTAGGCAAAGCCATGTGGTTGGTTCTGACCAATCAGTTATGAGCAGAAATGGTACAGATTCTTTCTGGGCCTAAGTATTTAACAGCTGATGTCAGACTCTGGAATGATAGTCTGTATTCAGTGCACCTTCATGAAATTCTGTAGAAAAATGTTTAAGAACCCCAGGAATTCTCTAGGATGCCTCTCATTATTTCCATGCATAATGTAGAAAGAAAAAAAAAAAAGCTAAAACAAAGCAAAATGATTGGAGACAAATACCATGCAGGACTGAAGGTTTAGGCCATTACACAATGTAAAAAGCCAAGACTACTAGAAGTCCTGTCTGAGAGCAAGGCAAATATGGAAGAAGGAAGCCATAGGCATTGACTACAACTCTTTGGCCTATTGCAGATATGAGGACTCTTGTGTTTTCCATTGTGGTCTTGTATGCCTATTTGTGTATGCAAGTCATTTTTTTCTCCTCCTTCCTCTCTATTTTTTTAATTTTATTTCTAATTTAACACAGCTTAAGTTTGCAATCTCATATGAAAGTAATATAATATTTGCTGGGACATGACCAAATATGAGACATAGTTAATATAACCAGATAAGTACAAAGACACTCAGAGCTATACTTCTCCTCACTTTGTGAAATGAGAACTTCACTTGTCGGAAGGACTGCTGTATCCTCTTAGGTGACAGCATGAAAGTATGTTGTTGATGGACAAAAGTTTAAATGTGTATAGAAGGGCACATGTAGAAATTGGCTAGACTGTACCAATTATCAGATCTTGGTATCCAAATCTGAATCTGTTTTTTATTGCATTTATGATAATAGTGATGGATTCCTCCAGGATTTCTCCTTCGGTGAAAGCATAGTAATTAGTTTGCTAGTTGAGAAAGCTGTTGGAACATTGCAAGAGAAAATATTTTTAGTTTTCATGGGCTTTGATTTCACTATTCTGGCTACTGCCACACACTCTGGCTACTTCCAGAAGCTTGTGTGTGGGGACCTCACAGAACTTGGTGATCTGGTCCCATTTTGCATCTAGAACACACATTCCCTTAGTGAGTTTATAGTCTTGGTCCTAGACTGTTGACTACTTTACCATACCTCTCTCAATACAGACCCACATTGCCCAGGTCTTGCAGCTCTGTCTGCAGGTGGGCTCTTTGCCCTAAAACTTTGTGCCCACCAGCTACCAACAGCACAGTTCTTCTGTACCTCAGAAGAACTGTGCTGTTGTTGTTTTTGGCCTTCCTAAAAGAAACATGGAGTACCTCCACACTCATTCTACTCTGCCAAGGGTCACAGCTGTGAACAACATCTGACTCAGGCAATTCAGTGACAAGTTTGAGAGTGACAAATGACCAATTTAGGATTTGAACCTAAGAAGTCTTGCTCCTGAAGATCTAAGTACTTTGTGTGATATTTCCATAGGAACTAGACATAAAAGACAAATATATTCTGATTCTGCACTAAGGAATTGGATTCCATATAGATTGGAGGGGCAGAAAGACCTGCAGACAGACTTTTAGTATAATGCGGTAACTACAGTGGTAGAGGATAATCTAGATGGGACTATAACACAAAGGGAACTAAACTAGCCCAGGAGTACAGGATAAGATTATTCTTGAGCCAAACTGAAAGGATGAGTAGGAATTATTTTGAAAACAAGTCAGGGAAAATAAGCCTGATATAAATTATAGCATTGATTTATTTATTTAACAAATACTTATTTCTATTCTGCTATGTTCTATCCTTAAACTAATGGTATAGCTATAAACAAAATAAGAAAGAGAAGAACATGGAGATGTTTGTAATTTTACTTCTAAAAACAAATAGAAAATAAACTAAACCAAGATGGATGTTAAAATTGATTAGTGGTAAGTTTGCTCAGATACAAGACAAAAATAAAAGCATTTTCTTGGAGTCTCATAAGGAGGATAAGGATTTGGGCAAATGTGGAAACCACTTGCATTTTGCAAACTATGATGGGAGTCATTATACAGGTATATATTTATACCTTTAAGAGGCTGGGGGCAAGGACAGCCCAATGTGAGGATGAC
This sequence comes from Mustela erminea, assembly GCF_009829155.1. NCBI lineage: Eukaryota > Metazoa > Chordata > Mammalia > Carnivora > Mustelidae > Mustela > Mustela erminea. Next base: position 2,773,497 of record NC_045629.1, read on the forward strand.
AAAGAAATGCCAGGTGAGTGGTGTTGAGAACAGGGTTCAGTGCCCTGGCTGCCCAGAATCCATCTCGTGTTTGTTGGGTACACCTAATTTCTTTCCACAATAGGGGCTGAGCTAGTAGCATCATAAAATCAATGTACACCATTTTCCTCTAGCCAAGTGGTGGCAGACACTTAATGCTTCTGACAGGAACTTCAGTCATAAGTTAAGTGATTCAGGAATAAGAAAATGGTTAGAAATCATGGATTTCACTAGGGATATTTTCAAATTTATCTTTTGCCATGAAGCCTTCCAGAGCTGCCTTGCTCTCTATAATTTTTCTTAAGCTTGGCTCTTTGTCTTCACATTGATCTGTGAACTACTTGGTATGTGTCTAAGAATTCCTTTCCGATGCTATTTAGCTAGAATAGCTTTTGTTTGGAACTATGGAAGTTTCAGCCGTACAGAAGGAAGAATGGACTTGCTGTTTCAAAGCACTTCTCAGTTTTAATTTACTGGAATTTACTGTATAGCCTCATAAGTTTCCTGTCCATGGAATCCATTTCTTTAATGCATGCTACAGCTCTTCTGTATCAGTGACTGTTTTAGATTAATGAAATATCAGTGACTGTTTTAGATTAATGAAATTGACAATTCAATCATCTTTTGTCATGTCCTATTATTTACAAATCTTAGACCACATATTCAAATTGTCCCTTGTTCTCAATTTTCAATGTTGCCCATCATTAATCTTACATATCCAAACTCTTATTTTTCAAGATATGAATTCACATTTAATTTTATAAATATACATAATTTAACTTTTACTTACTTTTAATAAAATTGGAAATAAATGAAATCATATTCCTAAGATTCAAATGAGAGCACATCATTTCAAAACCAGAGTCTACACAGTCTACACACAGGTCCTCAAGAGAAGAACATAACTCCTACCTTACTTAGGATTCAAATATGTTGCAAATTTGGAAAAGTATAAAAAGATCTAAGATAAGGTTGAGCAAGAAAGAAAGCTCTTCACTGAGATTTTCCATTTCTCATAGTTTATGTCTTCAATCCACTATTTCTTACCACTCAGCTCTGTCAATAAACAATTGTCATAACATCCTTGATCATATTCTTATGTAGTAAATGAGAATAAAAAGCAAAACTAACTTCATGTCACAAAAGATAGTGTTGCCTCAGGATACAATCTGAAATTTATTCATTATGACAATTTTAAATACTATATAGTTCCCTGGAATATTAAATATGAATATTTTATGTGCAAAATTAAGAATATATGTTTTTTCATGGTATTTTACCCTTCTTGAATTCTCTGTTTTTAAAATTTATAGCTCTGGGACGCTTGGGTGGTTCAGTCAGTTGGGCCGCTGCCTTTGGCTCAGGTCATGATCCCAGGATCCTGGGATCGAGTCCCACATCAGGCTCCTTGTTCAGCAGGTAGCCTGCTTCTCTCTCTGTCTCTGCCTGCCACTCTGCCTGCTTGTGCTCTCTCTCTGACAAATAAATAAAATCTAAATAAATAAATAAATAAATAATAAAATGTATAGGTCTTACACCAAAAACAATGACTGAATCCTAAAAATGGAACTGCTCTCTGGCTGCAGCCAAAACCAAGCTTCTTTAGTATAATTATCATTATGTCAGCATAGAAAATGCCATCATATAATGAATCCAGCTGTCAGTCTTTACCATGTAATAAACATTTTCATATCAAACAAGTTGTTTCAAAGCACTTTTCATTTTTAATTTACTGAAAAAGTTTGACCCTCCATAGCCTCCCAAAGCTAGTAAATGTGAATGAAGTTAATGTCTCAAAATCTTTGCCCCTGTCATTTGTTTCTATTTAGCAGAAGGGAGAGGGGGAGGGAGAACTCAAAATATCACCCAAATGCCAAGATAAATTTATTTTGTTATACTTCAGATATTCTGTGTCTGTTTCAAACTCTTTTCTGATGTCCACTAAAGTAATATTGCTTAAATAATTTTATTTTGAAGCATTTTATAGACTAATAGCTTTGAAGAGAGAATATTGGATAAAAATAAAGGCTAGATTAGTTTTAGAGGCAGAAATTGTCTCAGTTGTGGATGAGATTTGTTTGTCTCATACTCTTGTGACTGAGGAGTTATGCAGAGAAACCTCATGAGGAAAATGCCATAACCCTGTCATCATTCGTTGGACCCTCTGGCTCTCATTTGCCTCATCTCACAAGTCACATGTAGTTATTGTTCAAGCAACAGCTAACCTGTTTGTAATTCTCAATATCTAGATAATTGGAAATTTACACTAAATAGTGGGTTTATGGTTTTGGTTAATCAACCACCCCCCCCCCCCCCCGCAAGAAAAGTCCAATTTTCTGTAGGGTCTCCTATATGTACCATAACTATAAGGCCAAATTTGTATTATAGTATATGCCTCTCAGTTATTTGCAAGTAAGTTAATGAAACTCTACCTCTTGTTTTCTGTTTTTCATTTTTAAGAGTTTATTTATTTATTTATTTATTTGAGAGACCGAGAGGACATGAGAGAGAGCAGGCAGGGGATAAAGGACAGAGGGAGAGGGAGAAGCAGACGCCTCACTGAGCAGGGAGCCCAGATGCATCCCAAACCCAGATCCTGGGATCATGACCTGAGTCAAAGGCAGACACTTAACCAGCTGAGCCACCCAAGGGTCCTTACCTCTTGATTTCAATATAACCTGATGTATTAAGGGAGTTTATAATTGCGATTTTTAACCAAAATAAAATAAAATAATGTGTGATAGGAAAATATACCACAATAGAATATGTTTATTAATTTCTTTTTTAATATTAAGATATCTATGTTGGAATTTGTGTTATTCTCAAAGTACTTTTGTCACTGTAACAGGATTTCAATAAAAGTTGGTAATGCAACAAAAAGATAGTGTCCTTTATGACTGCCAAGGAAAATAGTTTGATTAAAGAAAGAAGCAAGCAAGCAAACTTCCTTAATAAGCTTTGCTGGAGTTGAGGACACCTTACCATAACAATGGATTTATCAAGTGCCATTGAATGAGAAGAAATTGTAAGCTAAAATTACGTGAGCTTGAGGCTCCTGGGTGGCTCATTCAGTTGACTATCCAACACTTGATTCTGGTTCAGCTCATGATCTCAAGATTGAGCTCTACATCAGGCTGCACACTCAGCACAGTCTCCTTGAGATTCTCTCTCTCCCCCTCTTGCCCTATTCCCTGCACATATATGCATGCATGCTCTCTCTCTCTCTAAAGAAATAAATAAAGCCTTTAAAAAATTACTGAGACTTAACCAACTGAAGGTAAATATTCTCTTCACTGGGTTTCTCATTTCTGCTAATAAAAGTCTCCTATAAATTATAATTTTTGTGTTTTGTTGTACACTTTTCCCAACTCATAAAGAAAGCTGATTGTGAGGTTGAATTGTCTTGTGATGCTTTCTTTTCAGGTAACCCATACACACAGTGACAGATGTACTTCCACGGAAAAAGAGACACCACTGGGATGTCTGAGACCTAGATGTGGAAGACTGTTGCATGTCAGACTGCTGCTGTTCAGTAAGGACTTCTGTAGACGATCTATCATTCCACTTCAAAATAATGTGGACAGACACTGAAGTGTTTTAGGGACACTTAACAAATAGGTGTTTAGGGCAAAAGTGTTATAAGTTTATAAACCCACTTAATTATTAAATTTAAATACTCTTGAAGGTCTACATTTGGACCTTTGTTTTTAGTGTTTTTCTTTGTACATATTTTTATTCATTCCAATATAACATACAGAAAAGAGTAGAATATTTAAATTTCCCCGTAAATATACTATGAAAAACTTTAGTCACTGTATCTCACAACTACTTATGAACTATTTTCTAGAGATATTTGGGAAAAAATTGTAGCTCTTCAGAGGATACTGACAAATGTTCTCCTCAAACCCACACATACAGAAATAAACTGGCACAGACAGACTTCATTTAGATCATGAGCAATGTGCACTAGGGAGTCCATGGAAAAACTGGTTTGATAGTTGTGTTTTCATCAGCTTCTGCCTTCATTTTCTTAGTGCTCTTTCTTCATCTATCAAAGGAGGGTAATAATAATGAAACTAACCTCATATGGCTGTTGTTATTTATAAATGACAACAGTGCTGAAAAAGTACTCTACCTAGCATATATAATAAACTCTTTTCTCAAAATATTTCATTTATTTATTTGTCAGAGAGAGAGAAAGAGAGAGAGTTTGTTCCCAAGCAGGAGGAGAGGTAAGCAGAGGGAAAAGCAGGGTCTCCATGGGCAAGGAGCCAGATGTGGGACTTGATCCGAGGACGCTGGGGTCGTGACCTGAGCTGAAGGCAGACACTTGACCAACTAAGCCACCCAGGCATCCATATAATTAACTCTTAATAAATGTTAACTGTCATGGTTGTTAACTGTTTTTTATTTCAAACATGATTTCAAAAATTGACTCTATATTAGTTATTTTAGAAATATTAACAAAATTATAATGACATTATATATTCCTTCTCTAATTCCATTCTAATAGTCTACAACTGTATCAGACGAAATGTCTAACATTTTAGACAGCCAAGTTACAAAAGGAACTAAAGAAAGAAACCTAGATTTAAAGTTTATTTCTAAAATAACTAATATAAAATATAATTAGGATAAAGTACAATAAAAACTTTATTGTTAAGTCATGTCCGTTGAAACATGATAGTTATATATAATAGTTTCTTCTGTTTATGGGTGGTATTTAACACATTAAATACCACCCATAAAATTGTTTTGTAAGTCTCTGAACTAATGTTTAAATGCATCCTCTACCAATTCTATAGTTTCAGAGATTTGATAGTTTTAAAACTGTGTGTAAATGTGTTTGAAAATCAGTCTTATATTCACTCATTCCATTTGTATAGTAGCACCTATCTTTGTTCTCTTGTCTTATACTCCAGAGAGGAGCTTTTTTCTTTTATAAACTGTGTTCCTAATATTTATAAATAAATATATTTGTATAAAAATTGACTCTACTTATGATCAAAAGAGTGAAATTAGGTTTGCTATTCACTCTGAGGATGTTCCCTCATGTACAACTTAGAATACTTACATTACAATACCATAAAAATGCTATGTGGAAGGCATTTATGAATAGAAAATGAAACATATACTTCATCATACCTCTATTGCAATGCTGACTATATGTGTATCTGTGTTTGTTTAATACATACATGCAACAGTTGCTACATGACAAATGTTAGCCCTTTATCCCTCAAACAAGTATTTGTTACAAAAAAATGTTCATTATAAATTTGAATAATTTTTATTGCCTACCACAAAACTAGTTAAATGTATGAGTCTTACAAAGAATGGACAGAAATTGAAAAGTCCCCTCCTATGCATATGTATGTGTTTGAATATAAAAGGTCGTTATAGAATGGTAAATCAAAACTTTCATGATACTGAATTTAAAGGTATCAAGCTAGGATTAGGAGTCTTCCTATACCATAATTCACAACTCAAGAGAAAAAAACATGTATGAGAGTCAATATTTCTCTTTTCCCATACACGATTATATCATAGATGTCTGAAATATTATCACCAGCAATAAGACTGGAATTACTTCCTTTCCAAAAAAAATTTAAGAATATTGGCAATGTCATTTGGCCATCTATAAACTTATAATGATGCATTTAATTTTATTTAACACAGGAAAAATATGATTATATTGGAATGGCTATTGTGTCCTAACTCCTCAGTGCTCTGAATTACTTTGTCCAACCTGCTGTAACCCTCAGTAGACACACTTCAAGTCACTGAAAAAGCTGTAGTTTGGGAAAAGAGAGGGCTTCAACCTTCAAGAATGTTTTTGACATTGATATGTTGTGACAAACCAATCACCATTCTTTTTGGACTGTTCCAAAACACATATGGAATTATAAAGTGAGTCAAAATTTCTTCCTAATGCCTAGCAATATCTTATGCTTTCTGACTGATGACAATAGGAACAATAGGAGCACACAGCAACAGGAACACAAAATGGGCACATCATAAAACATTCATGAATATTGAGTTAACCTATCCACATGGAGGCTGTAGACTGAAATTTTTGAGGTTCCATTCTGGTAAAAGGAATTTATGATTGCATTCATTTTTAATATTTTAAGGAATGAGATTGGAACTCAATTTATTTCTTCAAATGTGACTTAAACATTCTGCCACACTATGTACAAATATATACTTCTTTCTTTTTTTTTAATTTATGTATTTTAGAGAGAGAGAGTATGGGGGAGAAGGAGAGAGAAACTTAAGCACTCCACACTAAGCACAGAGCCCAATGTGGGGCTCAATCTCATGACCCTGAGATCATAACTTGAGTTGAAACCAAGAGACTGACACTTAAACAACTGAGATACCCAGGTGTCCCATACTTACTTCTCATGAGGTGAAGTACCTTGTTTACTTTTTATGAGGTGGAGAAGTGTTCCACATAAACTGAAATTAGACAACAATAACTAACTTAAGGAATAATTTGCCATTTGCTCACTCATGTTTTATTTCCAAATGCATTAATACATTTTAACTTACTTAAAATCAATGAAAAAATCAACAAAAACAAACAGGAATTTATATACTCCTTGGAGGAAAAACAACAACAATGAATTATCCTGTAGTCATGGAGTCACGGAAACATGGCAATTACAGCTAGATTTAAATGCATTTAATTTAGCAACAACTCACATCAATGACCGTGACAAGTCAACAAATTGATGAAAGTTCCTTACTTTTGCAAATCAACAAGTTAAAACAGATTTACTCTAGGGACACCTGGGTGGCTCAGTTGGTTAAGTGTCTGGCTCAGGTCATCATCAGGATCCTTGGATCAAGTCCTGAATTGGGCCCCTTGCTCAGTGGGGAGCCTGTTTCTTCCTCTTCCTCTGCTGCTTCCCTTGCTTGTCCATGTTCTCTCTCTTTCTCTCTGACAAATAAATAAAATAAAATCTTAAAAAAAAATTTACTCTAGTAAACATGCTCCACATGCCAACAACCAACAAAAATCTTACCTGAATAAGCGAGCTTCTATCTCTGAAATTCTGCCCATCCTGATACTCCATACCCTAAAACTCCTGTCCTCTTCTGCAAGAATGGACCAGACCAGCATAACTTTTTCCTATTACATTAAGTAATAATTTAATCTTTGTCTTGTTATTTAAGATAAGTGGCACTCTCATCATCCTTTGACAATTCTAGAGATTTCAATGAGTTTGGTAGCATTCTAAGAAATAGTTGGACCATGAGATGTCCCCCTGATCCATAGCCCCAAACTCTATTTTTATTCTTTAGAACCACTGCCAGTTACATCAGTGTTAAGAAAATCTGAGCTATGACTAATTTTATGAGTTCTAGTGATGAATTGTTCTGTTAGAACAATCAGAAAATGAATTAATTTCATGAGTTCTGTTTGACAAAGTTATTTTACAAAACTAGTATTTGTAATCACATAGATTATTGTATAAGACCATTAGATTTAGAGCTGTGTATCAGGGAATTAGACCTAGGTTTTGTATAAAGTTACTTTAATTTGCAAGTAACTCATTTGGTAAAAAAATGAGACAGTGTCATTTTATTATCTAGTTTGCCAGTATATACTTTAATAGAAGAGTATTATTTTGTCATTAACCTGTTTATTCTGCTGCTTGTTTTGTTTATACTTTTTTTGGTCTATTGCTTGTCCTGAATGTGCTGTTGCCATTGAGTGTGTGAGGGAAACTCTGCAGTGAACAACCTGAGGAATGCACCCAGCAAGTTTCCAATCCAACCCAAGCCAGCCCTGATGGCTAGTGTTGAAGGATGATTAGACTGCCACCATGTTCATGTGAAGGTGATTGGTTGATTATCACCTTCAGTTCCCTAAGAATTCTTCATGAGGTCATTCCCTGCTTTGTTAATATGTGAAAAGGTTACTGTGATTAGGCCATAGTTGAGGATATCAGCTCATTGATCATTTGGTCTTTGATAACATATATTGTGGATCCAATATAGTGACCTGCTTTTTCTGTCAGTCAGGGTGTGTTTATGTCAACACTGCAATCTGTTTCTGCAAGAAAGATTACATCCTCATTATCTCATCATAATCCAAATTTTGAATTTATCTTCAAGAATGAAAATATTTTAATGAGTAGGAATTACGATGGCTATTCTTTTTTTTTTTTTTTTAAGATTTTATTTATTTATTTGACAGAGAGAAATCACAAGTAGATGGAGAGGCAGGCAGAGAGAGAGAGAGGGAAGCAGGCTCCCTACCGAGCAGAGAGCCCGATGCGGGACTCGATCCCAGGACCCCGAGATCATGACCTGAGCCGAAGGCAGCGGCTTAACCCACTGAGCCACCCAGGCGCCCACGATGGCTATTCTTGAGACTTTTTTGCATATCAAAAATTCAGTGAATAGGAGCTCCAGCAAAGAAGAAAAACAGAATACCAAATATTTAAATGTCACCTTTCTTTGATATTTGGTTGAGGACATAAAACCAAAAGTTGATTTCAAGATGGCCTCTCCTTTAGCAAAAGCCAAATGGAAATATTTATTCTGATTCTAAACTTCTAAAATCTCTTTTACTGTTTCCAAATTCATCATCCCCCCCACTCATGCCTCTTTTATTCCTTCTGCCCATTCTCCCTGTAGAGAACAAAATGGAGTGTTTCATGTCAACAAGGGCCTGTGTCAAGCAATGACTCAAGCAGTTAAGGTACTGTAGCTAGGACATATTGCTCCACACAACTGATAATGAGCAGAACCAGAGGAGATCTGCAGTGGCCCAAGACCAATTAAATAAATACCTTAAAAAGGGGAGGATTTGGGCAGCAAACTGTCAGACCCTTCAGACATGAACTCTATATGTCTAATCACTTAAAAAAGGCAACTGCCACCAGGGGCTCTGCCCAGTTGATCTCCAAACAGAATGAGATGTGCCACTGTCTGAACATAATAAGCAGTAAGGGCTGAGAGTCTACGTGGACCAAACTGAGGCTATATCTCAACTGCATGAACACAGACTAACTTTGTTTAGTTCATTAACTTCCTACACCCTTCAGTTATATTTATTGTGTGGTTTGTCCTATGTTTTGCTCTGTGTGATGTGTAAAAAGCCTAGTGAATCACATGGTGAAATGTCATTGAGTTTGGAATCATGAATGTGCTTTATAATTTAAATTAACTTTGCTTTAGATTGAATAAAGCTGATATTGTTGAAAGATGCAATTCCTATGTGCACTTTCAAAGCATGCTCATGCACTCCTAAACTCACCAAAAACAATTTTTTTCAAGTTTTTCCCCCCAGTAGATAGTCATGTTATACTATGTTCCCTTTTCAGTCAGTGTCTAGTCAGAATGTGGATTAGTGCACAGTTAATGAGTGAAAAGAATGATTAAATATGACATCTGAATAAAATGAATTGGCTACTAGAGGTGAAGAGAACTCTTAAGGAATGTTAAGTAGTTGCTACAGGATACAGAGACTACCTACAGGGTAGAGGCAGAACACTCAAAGGAGGACACATCTGAAAGAAGGACCACAGGAATGGAATCCAGGACTTCCCGGAGAAGGCAGAGTTGTGCCCTACAGGAAGATGAGGAAGTTTGGTCGGAGGAATTTGCTATCTGGGATGCCAGGGGAAGGCACCCCCCCAGGAAGGACCCAATCTCAAAACTCAAAATCCTCTATGAGGCTTCCTGGGTGGCTATCTGAAGAGCTTCCCCCACAGGTTTGTGCTGCACTGTAGATACCCATGAAAAAAATCTTCCCTGGGTTCTGGCAAAAATTGCTAAAAAGGAGGGGTCAAGTGCTAGAGGCCATCAGGTGCTGCAAGAGCCATCAATAGGAGCTCACAAGGATTTGGCAGAAATCCCTTCCCTTCTGGTGTCAACTCCTTCAAGGACAACTCACTACTAAGACAGCTTAACTATGAGTAAGTGACATAGGAGGAATTCCTACAGGGTCCAGCTCCATAATTACACATTAAGTAATGGCAGATAGAGGGGTTATAAATGAACATATTCATAAGTGAATATATTTCAGTTTACCTCCACAGATTCCAGGTGTACCCGTGTACATCACTGAATTTTTCTACAGCAAAAAGTCAATTCTGTTTATACCTAATAAGATATAGCTGTCTTTATTCCAAATCAAAAAATTATTTCTTATTCCTTTGAATGAGTAGTATAGTCCCAACAGCCATTATATGTTACCTGTATTCTGACTTTTGAGTTGCTTATTTCATTATTGTGATGGGACACAGTGACAAGTGGTCCATCATACAGCAAAAGGAAGAACATGATCATTTCTACAAAGAATTGTTGCCATTCCTGAGTTTTCTTCTAATAGGGAAATGCCAATAACAAAACCAATAGTACGATGAAATAAATAAATAGGGTAAGAGACAGATATAAACTGAAATTATTTATACAGTTTTATTTATACCAGGTACTCAGGAGAGGACTTTCTAACAGGCTGAACCTGGAAAGATGACAGAAGAGTCAGTCATTGAGAAGGACCTAGAGAGAAGAATTCCAGGAAGAAAAACAAAAAACAAAAAACAAAACTAAACTAAATAAAAGTTCAAGGATGGAAAATGATGAGCAGGGTTACAAAATAAAAAGAGATTGACAATTTGCCATAAAAGTAATGAGAGACAAAAATGAGTTCGGAGAGAGAGATAGGAATATGATCATGTAGGCTATGAATTAAATTTTCTTTCTCTCCAATGCATAAGCCATCTGATATCTTAAATATTTAAGTTATTCTCTCTTATTTTCTCTGCATACATAAAAAAGTGAAAACTGATTTGTTCTATAATGCCTATTAAATCTACTTTTATTTGTCCATTTGAATTCCATGATTATATGATAAATTCTTTGCAAAATTATAACCCAATTTTTAGAACTATCTAGAAAGGATGTCTTCACATAAAGACTCAGAGTTACTCACAATCTTTGATTTTACCATCTGTAATTAGAATTAGAAATCATCCTAGCAGCATAAATCATTTCAAAGCATTAATACTTTGAATTATTTTTAAAGTTGTCAAATTACAAAATGAGCCTCTTAAATGATGTCACACCAAATACTAGAGAAGAGTTTTATAGTAAGTTAAAGTATATGTATATCAATTAATCAATATTTTAGTTATGGTTGTTAGAGTGATCACATAAGAAAACATTTGAATTAATGGGAAAGAAAAGTGAATGGGAACTACATTATAAAAGTGCAACAAGTCAATGCTAGTGTTCCCAATACTATAATTCCTATAGAAACTAAGTATTTATTAAAGAAATTGTGAGGAAATTCAAGTATGATTTTTTTCAAAAGAAGAGAAACAAAAGACAATCAAGAAAACAAAAACACTAACTTTTTATATTTGTTTCACTCCAGTTTCACCAGCATAATACTTAAGTGAAACTTTTTACTATGTTTTTTTCTAATTAAGGTGATATGTAAATTTAGACTACTTTGTTATGAAGAAAGTATTATTAATGAAAAAAATTAATTCAGTAATTCTGAAAGGGACATTTAACATAAAATAGAGGCACCATTTAACATACACATGGGGGCACCTGAGTGGCTCATTTGGTTGAGTGTCTGCCTTTAGCTCAGTTCAAGATCCTGGGCTCCTGGGATACAGCGCTGTTTCAGGCTCCCTGCTCAGTGAGGAGTCTTGATTTTCTCTCTGTCTCTGTCCACCCCTCTTTCTTGTGCTCTGTCTCACACTCTGTCTCTCCCTCTCAAATAAATAAATAAAATCTTTTAAAAATGTAAATATATCAATATAAGGCAGATAATTTACATGACATAAAACTTACATAAAATGCATGGAATTAATGTTGAAAATTACATTTTAATTACTGATGTAAGAGTTTTTACTATTATTTCAGTGAGGTAAACCATATTGCACTATACTTTTGTTCTTCAATTCATTAGTAAATTTCTGTCACCTAACCACAATTTTTCATATATTCCTTGTTATATGAAAACATGAATGAAATCTTATGAAAGCAAGATTTCACTATGAGCCTATTTGAACTTTAAACTTTGAAGATAAAGATCACTTAGCTGTTATTTAGTTATATTAATAAGAAAAATTTTTAGGGAAAACAGCTTGCAACTTGTATAGAATGATCCTTAGCATTTTAGATACTGAAACTAAATTCAGCAAACAAAAAGAGAAAAACTTATTTAGACCTTCAAATAAATTTTATCCTTGGCCAAGCACCCAAAATGAGACCACAAAAAAAAAAAAAAAAAAAAAAAAAAGAAGAAGAAAAAAGAAAATTTCCTCTCTTTGCAACTTTTAGGATTCTATCACACTCTAAATATAGTGTTAAGACTTGTATGTTTCTAACATAGATTCCAGCTATCAAAACCTATAACTTTAAACAATTGAGCTATCCTATATATGCCTTTATTATACAAATATTCCTTTCTTCTGTGGTAATTTTTGTTTAATCTGAACTCATTGAAGAAGTTTTCTTTTTCTTTCAAAATAGTTGCTTCCCAAATCCAGTGTTTCATCTTATTATATTTATTTATTTATTTATTTATTTATTTTTTATTTTTTATAAACATATGTTTTTATCCCCAGGGGTACAGGTCTGTGAATCACCAGGTTTACACACTTCACAGCACTCACCAAAGCACATACCCTCCCCAATGTCCATAATCCCACCCCCTTCTCCCAAACCCCCTCCCCCCAGCAACCCTCAGTTTGTTTTGTGAGATTAAGAGTCACTTATGGTTTGTCTCCCTCCCAATCCCATCTTGTTTCATTTATTCTTCTCCTACCCACTTAAGCCCCCATGTTGTATCACCACTTCCTCATATCAGGGAGATCATATGATAGTTGTCTTTCTCCGCTTGACTTATTTCGCTAAGCATGATACGCTCTAGTTCCATCTGATTATATTTAAACCAACCATCCACATTTCCAAGTCTCCCCTTGTCTGCAGCTGTGCATCACGTAGCTGGAAATTGCATGATTTTCAGGTCACTGAGACTTCCTGAGGACTAACAGTAACTGTCACAAGTGCTTAGCATCACTAAAACTTTGACAAAATTATGGAATTTCCTTAACTTTGGGTCTGGAATTTAGTGCTGTGCTCTGTACTGATAAAAATGCCCTTTGAATCAGCAAAGCAAGACAGAGTCAGAAAATACAGAATTAAGTTTTGTATGACCTTTTTGGATCACATGGTTCACAAAACAATCTCTGTCAACAGTCCCTTTCCTAACACTGAGGAGTTAGTCTGTCATAAATCCCATTCCCTCATGTCCCTAAACCTCATGTACATAAACAGAGCTCCAATTTCCCAGCTGAAATGCAGCTTTTATGCCAGGGTCCTCATATACAACTTCATATTGATGAAAATTGTATTGACATTTTATAAGTACCTTTTAGGGTAATGTTCTGAAATAGTTCATGAAAAAATTCTTTCTTTTTAAATATTTTTCATAACATTAAATAAATAGTTTCAACAGAATTTAAAGGCTCCATGTCTTAAATCAGGAGGTCTGCCTTTTTTTTTTTTTTTAAGATTTTATTTATTTATTTGACAGAGAGAGATCACAAGTAGGCAGAGAGGCAGGCAGAGAGAGAGAGAGAGGAGGAAGCAGCCTCCCTGCTGAGCAGAGAGCCAGTTGTGGGACTCGATCCCAGGACCCTGAGATCATGACCTGAGCCGAAGGCAGCGGCTTAACCCACTGAGCCACCCAGGCGCCCAGGAGGTCTGTCTTTTGAGGAATGCTTTTTAATTGGTTGTTATTCTGTCTTTATCTGTCTTATAACTTCATTCCCCATGTAAACTCTTGCCTCTGTATTCCACAATTAACATTAGACTTTGGTCCATATAGATGCTTTCCTTTAAGGAATATATTATTTACCTTTTACAAATCTTACTGGATTTCTTCACTATACCTTTTGTCTCACTATAACTAAGGAATTCTGTTCTCATAATTCAAGGTGGGAACACTGATAAATTAAATTTTCCTACCCTCTTCTAGTAGTAATTCATATTAACCATCACAGGAAAACTTCTATGTGCTCGTTACAATGTGGAGAAGGAAACTTGTGATGAGGTACTCTACTTTGCTTCAAATGGTGTAAAATTAATTTTTAAAATGAGTTAGGCTTGATTATCAACATTTTAAGAGTTACTCATAAATTTTGACCTCAAAGGTTGTGGACTGCAAAGATTAAATTTCTTTATTAGTTGTTAGAAGGTAATGATATCACTTTACTAAAATTTTTCCTCTAATAGATGATCTCAAGGAAGTTGTCAATGGCTAAGGTGACATAGTCACAAGTCACTGATTATACCTTTAAAATGGAAAGATTCTGGGCACCTGGGTGGCTCAGTGGGTTAAGCCTCTGCCTTCAGCTTAGGTCATGATCTCAGGGTCCTGGGATCGAGCCCTGCATGGGGGGGGGGGTCTCTGCTTAGCGGGGAGCCTGATTCCCCCCCTCTCTCTCTGTCTGCCTCTCTGCCTACTTGTGATCTCTCTCTCTGTCAAATAAATAAATAAAATCTCTAAAAAATAAATTAAATAAAATGGAAAGATTCTGCTTTATTATACTGTACCCTTACATTTTGATCAAAATTCTTTAACCATGCCCAATATCATCTTCTAAATTCTTTAAATCTTATCAGTTTTCTGAACATGGAAGTGTGGGGGGGTACATGTGTTCATGTGTATGTAATTCTGCTGGTATGTGCTAATATGTGATCATTCTCCTTGTAGATTTCCAGCAATAGATTTCATACTGCATATCTGTACTATTAAAATTATGTAGGATTCCATCAGACTCAAACAACTTACCTGACAAAAAAACTAGTAAACTATAAGTCTTAGCCAAATTAACCTCATTTTTTTCCTGGTACATAATAAAAGTTATTTTTGTTATCACTCAAAAAACTTGAAAGGATGTCATGAATAATTTATTTGTGTACATTTATCTATTAACTAGTTATCTTAATGAGATAAATTAAGGAAGTCAAAAGAATGGATATTAAGTAAGTTGAAACTCCCTAATGTTGAATGTTATATTTAATTTCAAAAATCAAAGAAAATTATAAACATATACACATTCAAAATGTCTTTATCTTCCTATTGTTTTTATAACTGAGTAAACATTTCCAGATAATATGGTAATAAACTAGATTTTTTTCCTCCTCCATTCCCAGAATAGAATATTTTGGGGGAAAATATCAATTTGTTTCCTGTGAAAATTTTGGCTTAAGACAAGTTAAATATTTGTGTATAAATACATACTGAAAAACATGGTATAAATTACAATTTATTAATTCTGCTAGCCTGTGAAAATATGAATTTAATTAATATTAGGATAGTTTTTGTTTGCCTAACTTCTTTAAAAAAGCAGTTTATTTTTTTCAAATTTTTATTTAAATTCTAGTTAGTTAACATAGCATGCAATGTTGATTTCAGTGGAATTCAGTGATTCATCAATTACTTACTACACCCAGTGCTCATCATAAGTGCCCTCCTTAATACCCATCACCTATCTAGCCCATCCCCCAATCACCTCCCTCCATTAACTGAATTTGTTCTCCATCTTTTAAAGTCTCTTGCTGTTTCCTTCTCGCTTCCTCCACCCCCATATATTCATCTGTTTTGTTTCTTAAATTCCATATATGAGTAAAATTATATGGTATTTTTTTTTCCTCTATCTGACACATTTTGCTTACCATAATACATTCTAGCTCCATCCATGTCATTACAAATGGCAAGATTTCATTATTTTTGATGGCTGGGTAATTTTTCATTTCCACCTCACTTCTTTTTCTATTCAACAATGGAGGAACTTTTGGACTCTCTATAATTTGGCTATTGTTGGTAATACTGCTATAAACATTATGTACGTATGTATGTACATACCTCCTTTGAATTTGTATTTTTGTATCCTCTGGGGAAATACCTAGCAGTGCAATTGCTGGATCATATGGTAGTTCTATTTTTCCCTTTTTGAGGAAACTCCATACTGTTCTCCAGCGTGACTGAACCAGTTTACATCCCAACAGTGCAAGAGGGTTCCCTTTCTCCATATTCTCACTAACACTTGTTGTTTCTTGTGTTGTTAATTTTAGCGATTCTGAGCAGTGTGAAGTGGTATCTCATCACAGTTTTGATTTGCATCTCCCTGATGATTAGTGATGCTTAACATCTTTTCATATGTCTCTTAGCCATCTGGATGTCTTCTTTGGAAAAATGTCTATTGATGTTTGCTGCCCATTTCTTAACTGGATTATTGTTTTCTGGGTGTTGTGTTTGATAAATTCTTAATAGATTTTAGAAACCAACCTTTTAGCAGAAATGTCATTTGCAAATATCCTCTCCCATTCCAAAGACTGCCTTTTAGTTTTGTTGATCATTTCCTTCAATGTGCAGAAGCTTTTTATCTTGATGAAGTCACAATATGTCATGTTTGCTTTTGTTTCCCTTACCTTAGGAGACATATCTTGTAAGAAGTCATTGTAGCTGAGGTCAAAGAGGTTTCTGCCTGTGTTCTCCTCTAGGATTTTTACAGCTTCTTTTCATATATTTAGGTCTTTCATCCTTATGTCTTTATTTTTGTTTGTGTTATAAGAAGGTGCCCAGTTTCATTCTTCTTCATGTTGTTGCCCAGTTTGCCAGAACCATTTGTTGAAAAGACTGTCTTTTTTCCATTGGATATTTTCCCCTGCTTTGTCAGTTTAGTTGACCATAGAGTTGGGGGTCAATTTCTGGGTTTTCTATTCTGTTCCACTGATCTATGCATCTGTTTTTGTGCCTGTACCATATTGTCTTGAGAACCACAGCTCTGTAAGATAGCTTGAAGAGTAGAATTATGTTGCTTCCAGTTTTGTTTCTTTTTCAAGAGTGTTTTGGTTATTTGGGGTCTTTTGTGGTTCCATAAAAATTTTAAGATTGTTTGCTCTGGCTCTGTGAAAAATGCTGGTGGTATTTTGAGAGGGATTGCATTAAATGTGTAGATTGCTTTGGGTAGGATAGACATTTTAATAATGTTTGTTCTTCTGATCCATGTTCATGAAATGCTTTTACATTTATTTGTGTCTTCAATTTCTTTCGTAAGTGTTCCATGGTTTTCAGAGTATGGGTCTTTCACTCTTTGGTTAGGCTTATTCCTAGGTTTTTATGGGTTTTGGTGCAATTGTAAATGGTATCAATTCCTTGATTTCTCCTCCTACTGCTTTATTATTGGTGTATAGAAATGCGGCAGATTTCAGTACATTGATTTTATATCCTACAACTACTATAAATTCATGTTTTAGTTCTAGAAAATTTTTGTGGAGTCTTTCAGATATTCTACATAAAGTATCATTTCATCTGCAAGTAATATGTTGACTGCTTCCTTGCTGATTTCTATGACTTTTATTTCTTTTTGTTGTCTGATTGCTGAGGATAAGTCTTCCAGTACTATACTAAATAGTAATGGTAAGAGTGGGCATCTTTATCTTGTTCCTGACTGCAGAAATAAGTCTCTCAGTTTTTGCCCATTGAGGACAACATTAAATATGGGTCTTTCATATGTGGCTTTTTTGATGTTGAGGTATGTTCCATCTATCCCTATTTTCAATTTTATTAATTCTTTTGAAGAATCAGCTCAAAAGTTTAGTTGACCTGTTCTACTGGTGTTTTTATTTGTTTGTTTCAATATCATTTTCTTCTGCTTTAATCCTTATCATTTACCTTCTGCTGCTGGCTTTAGGTTTCATTTTGCTGTTAATTTTCTATCTCCTTGAGCTATAAGGTGAGTTTATATATTTGAGACTTTTCTGGCTCCCTAAGGTAAGGAGTATTTCAAGATACTTCACTCTTAAGACCATTTTTGCTGCATCCCAAAAGTTTTGGACTGATGTGTTTTCATTTTCATTTGTGTGCACGTATTTTTTTTTTAATTTTGTCTTTAATTTCCTGGTTAAGCCATTCATTCTTTCGTAGGATATTTTTTCATCTCCATGTACTTGTAGTCTTTCCAATTTTTTTTTTCTTGTGGTTGACTTCAATTTTCATAACATTGTGGTCTGAAAATATGCATGGTATGATCTCAGTCTTTAATGCCCTATGTTCATTTGGAAAGAATGTGCATTCTGCTGTTTTAGGATTAAATGTTCTGAATATATCTGTGGAGTCCATCTGATCCAGTTTGTCATTCAAAGCCATTGTTTCCTTATTGTTCATTTTCTGCTTAGATCTATCAAATGCTGTATTGTTATCAATGAATTTCTTTATGTTTGTTACTAAATTTGTGATCTCCCAAGTTGGACAAATAAATATTTACAATTGTTAGATCTTCTTGATGGATAGAATCCTTAGTTATGTTATAATGTCCATCTTCCTATCTTGTTATAGGCTTTGATTTAAAATCCAGTTTGTCTGATATAAGTATGACTATACTGCTTTCTTTTAATGTCCATTAACATGATGGGTGTTTTCTCCATCCCCTCATTTTCCATCTGGAGGTGACTTTCGGTCCAAGATGAGTCTCTTGTAGGCAGCATAAAGATGGATCTTGGTTTTGTTTTCGTTGTTTGTTTGTGGGGTTTTTCGGGGGTTTTGTTTCATTTTGTTTTGTTTTGTTTTTTGTTTTTGTTTTTGTTTTTGTTTTTATTCCTTCTGATACCCTATGTCTTTTGATTGGATCATATGGTCCTTTATGTTCAGAGTGGTTATTGAAAGGTAGATTTTAGTGGCATTGTGTTACCTGTAGAAATGGTGTTTCTGGTGATGTTCCTGGGTTTTTTTGTTTGTTTGTTTGTTTTGTTTTTGTTTTGTTTTGTTTTTTCCTAGTCTTTGTTGCTTTGGTCTTTTTCCTCCCATTCAGAGACCCCCTCAATATTTCTTCCATGGTTGTTTTAGTGATCACAGACTCCTTTAGGTTTTGTTTATCTGGAAAACTCTTTATCTCTCCTTCTATTCTAAATGAACATCCTCACTGGATAAAGTATTCTTGGCTACATATTTATCCCACTCAACACATTAAATATATCTTAGCACTTTCTTCTAGTCTGCCAAATTTCTGTGGTAAGATTGGCTGTGAACCTGGTCTGTCTTCCCTTGTAGGTTAAGAATTTCTTTCCTTGTCTGTGTATTTTGTGAATTTGACTATGATATGCCTTTGTGATGACTGTTTTTTTTGTTTAATTTAATGGGAATTTTCTGTGCTTCTTGGATTTTCATGTCTGTGTCCTTTCCCAAATTAGGGAGGTTTTCAGTTATAATTTCCTCAAATAAACCTTCTACCCCTCTCTTTCTCTTTCTTCATCTTCTGGGATTCCTATGATATGACTGTTATTCTGTTTTAATAAATTTATGAGTCTAAGTCTACCTATGTGTTCTTTGGATCACACAAACAAAGGGAAACCTTTGTTTTCCTCTTCTTTTGAGATTCATTATTTTCCATAAATTTATCTTCTATATCACTTATTCATTCCTCTGATACATCCGTCCTCATTATTATGAAATAACTTTGGGCTTACATGTCAGTTTTAGCACTTTTAGCTTTGGCCTAACTAGATTTTTGCTCTTTTACCTATGCAGTAAGGGATTCTCCAGTGTCTTCTATGTTTTCTCAAGCCCAGCTAATATCATACAATTGTTGTTTCAAGTTCTAGTTCAGACATCTTACTTATATCCCTGGCCATGAGTTATACTTTCCGTTCTTTCTTTTGGGGCGAATTCTTTCTTGTCATTTTGGAAGAAAAAACAAAAAACAAACAAACAAAGAAAAACAAACAACAACAACAAAAAAAAAGGAATGAAAGAAAGTAAAAAAAAAATAAATATAAATAAACAAAATAAATAATAAATTAGATAAAAACTTATTATTATTATTATTATTGTTATTAACAAAAGAAGCACTCTATGATTGGTAGACAGCATGTGGAGGGATTTCTGCTGGCCTTCTGTGGGTAGATCCTGAAGCTCTGATTCTCAGATGCCCTAGTGGATATGCACTTACAGAGATGCAAGGGGCGGGGCTTGCTGTGGTGGCCTGTTCTCCACTTGGTGTCACTGTTTTAGCGAACTGAGGTCAATCAACGCTGGTGTAAAAGGGGTAAAAATAACTGCACCCCATCCCCCATTTCCAGAGCTGGATGTTCACACCCACCACTGTTCAGGATGCCCTCACTGATGCACAAACAATGACCCCTCATGTGTCCCTAGTTTCTCTCAGATCCCCATCTTCACCCTGTGTTGAAACTGTCTGACTGACAAATGGTACAACACTCCAGTCTTTTATCTCAGGCATTGTTGTGTTTCAAAGTACCACACTTTGGAAGCTCCCATAGTGCAGACCCATACTGACATTCTGGGGGAGGGTCTGCCTTTGCTGTAGTTGGTGCTGGCTTATCCCAGAGGTTCATAGTTTATGGTAAATCACAATACACAGCCAATGCCTGGGTTTACTGTCCTCAGTCTGCTTCTTTGTTCCTACACTGGTTTACAGGGCAGCTGAATTGTGCCTGCAGCGTCTTTAGCTTGACAGCTGGCCATACCCTTCTGCCAAATGCACTCCAAGCAAGGCTACTGCTTCTTCCCATGAGATCAAGTGGATCCTCAGACTGTGCTCAGTGCTCCTAAGACTCTGCCTTTCTTCCCCACCCAAGATCTACTCAAGTCGCCAGGCCTTGTGATGTTGCAGACTTCTGAAATGTCATTCAAACCCTGTGCTCTCTTGTTTATAAAAAAAAAAAAAAAAAAAAAAAAAAAAAAAAAAAACTTGGTAGTGTTGAAACCCTCTTTAGGATAGTTTTTAAAAGAACTTGCAGACTAAATAAAAATGACAATGACAGACATTTTTTTAAACATATGTCTGATAAAAACAGATCTCTAAGTCTGGTAGTTCATTTCTTAGATGGAGAATTAAGATTGTGTTAAAAACACTTAGGTAAAGACTTCATATGTAGCTGTTAATATACCAGAAAACCAAAATGACATAAAGTGATGTTGACAAAGTGGGGTAAACCTAGTTCTCTAAAACACACTAAAATTTAGGAAGGGTAAATATGATGGGGCAAATAAGCAAAACTACCAAAATAGACTGCTCTTTAAAGTATTAATGCCATGAAATTTTCTTGAACCTGAAGGCTAAAGAAAAACCAGTACATCACTGGCCAGTACCACAGTAGGCCAGTACCACATTAGGCTCCAAGGAAGTATATAAATCATATACAACTTTAAGATGTATTAAAACTGAGTGACAGTAAGATTTAAAAATATGAAAAGAAATAATTTTTATCAGAAATAAATTAATTTAAAGAAACTATCTTATGAGAGCAAAAGAAACATTTCTACTGTGGGTATGATAAAATGCAACACAAATTAGGCAGGAGGTCATAAAACTTCCATCCCTGGAAAATGAGAAAAACAGATAGCTGTTTGTTACAGACAATTTAAGCGTTCTATAGCCCTTAGACAAAGAAGCTGGAAGAAAAACACTTGAAAGTCTCACAAAAATGATATTAAAACTTGGATATGGGGCCACCTAGGTGGCTTGGTTGGTTTAACACCTACCTTCAGCTCAGGTTATGATCTCAAGGTGTTGGGACCCAGCCCTGTGTCAGGGTTCCATGCTAAGCAGGAGAGTCTGCTTCTCCCTCTCCCTCAGCCCCTCCCTGTGCTTATTCTCTATTTCTCTCTTATTAAAAAAAAAACAATTTTTTTTAATGAAATAAAACATGGATATGAGGTCACTGGGTGACACAGTCAGTTAAGCGACCAACTCTTGGTTACCATTCAGGTGGTGATCCCATGAGTCCCAAAATCAAGCCCCCCATCAGCCTCTGACTCAACACAGAGTCTACTTGGAACTTTCTCTCCCTCTCCCTCTGCCCCACCTCTGCATTCATGCAAGCACACACTCTCTCTCTCTCTCATGTTCTGTCTCTCTCTAAAATAAGTAAATAAATATTTTTAAAAATAAACATTTTTTTTAAAAACCTTGGATATGAAATATATATTCTGGAGATCCATATAAAAATTGATCCATACACAAAACGCATTGAACTTCCTGCCTTTGCTATATATTCCAAGGAAATATTTTGATTTCATAATAATGCCTAAGCTCATTGCTTTCATCTTTTTAAAGCCATTTTTATTTATTTCCTAACTGTATAATTGTCATCTTCCCATTACATCATTCCTACAAACATATATTGAGTAACAAGTATGACTCAGATGTTGGCAAGTGCTAATGTTACAGCAGTCACAAAGACAGACAAGGTTCTACCCTCATGGAGTTGACAGTTAACTGGGGAACAAGGATTGTATAAATATTAACTTAATTGTTAACAATATTGACTGAAGAACAAAAACAAAAAAGTGTCTTAGTAAAAACGGCAGTGGTATATTGATGGGACAAATGTTATAATATTCTAACTAAAGTACAATATAGAGAACACTGACTAAGAAAGACCCAGACATAGCATTTTTGGGAATGCAGCTTTATGATTTTTTTTTTATCTGCAACATGTAAAATTTTTTAGATTCTTTGCAAAATAGTCCTTCCCCAAATCACAGTTCATTTTTAAGACAACTTTATTTTGAAATATTTTGGAGAATTAACTCCTTTATCATTTTTTAAAATTTTTTAAATTAACATGTAATATATTATTTGTCCCAGGGGTACAGGTCTGTGAATCATCAGGCTTACATATTTCACTGCACTCACCATAGAACATACCCTCCCCGATGTCCATAACCTAACCACCCTATCCCTACACTCCCACCCCCTAGCAACCCTCAGTTTGTTTTGTGAGATTTCCTTTATCATTTTTTAATGCCTTTCTTTTTCCCTGACAAATTTCCTTGCTTTGAAGTCTGCTGTGTGTGAAAGTAATATAGTCCTCCAGCTTTCTTTCAAAATTAGTGTTAGCATGGTTTATTTTCCTCCATCTATTTACTTTTAATCTATGTGTGTCTTCATAATTATAGTGGGTCTTTGTAAGCAACACATAGCTGTTTTTTGATCCACTTTGACAATTTGTTTCTTAATTGGTACTGTTAGATGATTGATGTTTAAAGTTATTATTGGTATATTTGGATTAATATTTACTGTATTTGTTATGGTATTCTAATTTTTGCCCTTATTCATTATTCTTGTCTACCATTCTTTTACCACTTTTTGCAATTCAAATTGAACAATTTATATGATTCTATTTTCTCTCCTTCTTGGCATATCAGTGGTGACTACAATACACATTTACAATTATTATAAGTCACTTTCAAAAAACAATACCACCAGAGCACTGGGTGGCTCAGTGGGTTAAGCCTCTGCCTTCAGCTCAGGTCATGTTCTCAGGGTCCTGGGATCGAGCCCCGCATTGGGCTCTCTGATCAGCAGGGAGCCTGCTTCCCACTGCCTTTCTGCCTACTTGTGATCTCTCTCTCTCTGTCAAATAAATAAATAAATAAACTTAAAAACAAAACAAAATAAAAACAATTTATCACCTCATGGGTGGTATAAGTGCCTTATAACAAAACAATCCTAATTCCTTCCTTCTCTCCCTTTAATTGCTATTCATTGATGTCATAAATTCACCTATATATAAGCATCCATAAGTATTTATATAAAAACATACCTAAGTATATATGCGTATGTATGATATAAACAAAAACATGCATGATTGAATATATTGTTCACATTATTTTAGGCAAAATCTAATCTGTTAGATCAACTAAGAATAAAAGAAATATGAGTTTTTATTTTACTTTCCTTTATTCCTTTTTTGATGTTCTTCTATCTGAGTTTTTGATGTTTATTATTTTTCTTCTCTCTGAAGAGCTTCCTTTAACATTTCTGAAAAAAAAAACAGGTCTGCTGCCAACAAATTCCCTCAATATTTGTTTGTCTGAGAAAGTACTTCTCTACTGATGGATAATTTCTCACGGTACAGAATTCTAGGTGAGTTGTCTTTTCCTTTTGACCTTAAAATATTTCACTTCATTCTCCTCTTGCTTGTATGATTTCTGAGAAGAAACGGGATGTCATTCTTAACTGTATTCCTCAGAAGGTAAGACTATTTCACCTGTAGCTTGTTTAGGATTTGTTTTAATTGTCTTTGATTTTTTATAGTTTTCTTTTTTCTTTGTTTCTGGGTACGGATGGCAAAGGGAGAGGGAGAGAGAGAATTCCAAACAGCCTCCATGCTCAGCACAGAGCCCCACACAGGGCTAGATCGCACAATCCTGAGATCATGACCTGAACTGAAATCAAGAGTCAGGCACTTAACCCACTGAGCCACCCAGGCACTCCTGTCTTCTATAGTTTTAAAATGATATAACTTGGTGTAATTTCTGTTTCTCTCTCCCTCCCTCCCTCCCTCTCTTTCTTTCTTTCTTTCTTTCTTTCTTTCTTTCTTTCTTTCTCTTTCTCTTTCTTATTTTTTTCTTCCTTTCTTTGGCATTTTTTCTGGTTGATGTTTTTGAGCTTCTGTATCTGTGGTTTGGTGTCTGACAAAAATTTGGGGAAATTCCCAGTCATTATTTCTTGTTTCTTCTATTTCTTTTTCTCTTATCCTTTTAGCATTTCCAGAATACATGTGGTTCCATTTTCTGTAGATGTCCCTCACTCTTTGGATATTCTGTTCTGTTTTATTCAGTCTTTACTCTTTTTGATTTTCAGTTCTGGGAGTTTCTATTGGGATATCCTCAAGCTCAAAGTTTCTCTCCTCAGCCATGTCCAGTCTACTAATAAGCTCATCAAAGACATTCCATTTTTGTTACATTGTTTTGATTTCTCACATTTTTTTGTGGTTGTTTCTTGGGATTTTCATATCTCTGCTTACATCATGCATATGTCATTGCATGCTGTCTACTTTATTCATTAGAGCCCTTTACAAACTAATCACAGTTGTTTTAATTCTCTGCCTTATAATTCCAACATTCTTGCCATTTCTGGTACTGATGCTTGTTCTGCCTCTTTAAATTGTGTTTATGCCTTTTGGTACACTCTATTTTTTTTTTTCCCTTAAAAGACAGATATGGTGTACTGGGTAAAAGGAACTGATATTAATAGGCTTATATTAATGTGCTGGTGAGTTCTGGGAAAGAGGAAGTGTTCTATAGTCTTGTGATTATCTGTCTTTTAGTCATTGCTTCTAGACTGTGAACTTCACAAGAATTTCTTGTTTTTTGTTTTTTGTTTTTTTTTTCCCCCTCCCACTTGGGTAGGAGAAGATGGCTGGAGTAGGCTGGGGGTCACTATTTCCCTTCCCAAGTCAGTTAGGCTCTGAAAATACCTCAACAGATTAGGTTTTGGTTAACTAGATTTTACTGTAGGCAGTTATTTTTAAGAAGAACAGAGTGAGGGAAGCCTAATGCTCAGTCAGTTAAACATCTGACTCTTGGTTTTAGCTCAGGTCATGAATCTCGTAGTTTATGAATCTGATAGGTCATGAGATCAAGCCCAACATCTAACTTCATGCTCAGTAAGGAGTTTGAAGATTCTTTCCCTCTGCCCCTCCCCCTGACTCACACATTCTCATTTGCTCTCTCTTTTCTCTCTCTCAAATAATTAATAAATCTAGAAGAAGGAGGAGGAGGAAGTGGTGGAGGAGGAGGAGAGGAAGAAGAAAGAATAATCTGATGAATTTCAAGATGGTTCCTTTTCTTTTCTCCCTCCTGGATGCATGAGGGGATTTTCTCCAATATTTATTATGAGGAACTAATTGAGCTCTTGGAGCAAATCTCACAAAACTATACTGATTTGGTGCCCTGGATTTTTAAACTCTCAGACTTGACCTTCCCTGTACCTCCAGCAATTTGGTCAATTACAGTTTGGGTTTTCTTACACTGGCCCTGGTTTCCGTTATGGCTTCTGCTTATGAGTCTGTTCTAGTAGGCTTTAATTCCCATATTTACCTCTCTCTTATCTTGGGGGCAGCTGTTTGACTTGTGTCCTCCCCTCTCTAAAAACCCAAGAAGAATTGTGGGTTTTTTTGTTTGTTTGTTTGTTTGAATTCTATTCAGCTTTTCACTTGTTAGGATAGAGTGCTGAATTCAAAGTACTTTACATATGGAATGGAAAACCTCTCTTTTTTTAGTGTTAAAATTTTTACTTGTTTTATAAATTTCATTTTGCTGATACAGAACATTAACTTTTCCTTTCTCAATTTAAAGCCATATTGTAGCTAACATTTAACCTACACTTGATGACCAAAATCATTTCTTTGGGTATCCAGAGGTGCTATCAATATTTATGTTGCTTAGGTCTGAGGCTGTTCCTGTTACAGTGTTGATTTATAATTCTATTGCTTCATCTTATATTTGAATTTAAATAAACCAAGGCCTCTCCTAAAAGTACATTGCTGTAGCCAAGAATTATACACTTCAGTGACTTCTTCCCAGCCTAGTTTTCAATTTTAAACCTTTTAGTTCTTCCTTAGCAGTACATTATTATTTCAGGATCTTATTATTTCTCTCTGCTCATTACTACAGACCTCTTTGAAAAGGAATTCAAAATGTCACATTTCATATGTTCCTAAAAAAAGGTTATATCTATTGGAAATCATACCATAGTTTTATTTGATAAAAACCATGATGAACATTTCCCATTTTGTGTTTCTCTTCTTATAGTGCTATTAATATTTCTAATATTCATGTTTCTTTTTCTTATGTTTTCTTCATATGCTGGTTCATTGGAATTTATTATGCTTCTCTAAAAAGTATTACCCAAAAACTACTGTTACTCCCAATATTTTAGCCTTATATAAAATAGATTAATTTATTATTTTCATTTTTAGAATGACTGCCAATTGTCCTTATTACTTTCTAACTTATTTGTGAAAGGGTTATTTCTCTCAGTAACTGTAGATTCTTATGTAAGAGAAAGGGTTTTCTGTTTGTTTGTTTGGTGGGTTGGTGTTTTGTTTTGATTTTGTTTTTGAGAAAGAATGTGTGCAAATGGGGGAGGGGTAGAGGGAGAAAGAATCTTAAGCAGACTCTTTGCTGAGCCTGATGCAGAGCTTGATTTCAAGACCCTGATATCATGACCAGAGCTGAAATCAAACGTTGGAAACTTAACTGACTAAGCCACCCAGGTGCCCCCCAAACATTTTTTTTTTTAAATGAAAAGAGGGACATCAACAAGATGGCAGTATAGGAATTTCAGAAATTTTCTCCTTGCAGAAACATCAATGTGAACAATTCTCCATTACCAAAATACTTTCATAAGAGCAAAGTATACCAGATGAGGGATTGCAACATCTGGATAGAACACTGCAAATAGGAAAAGTACACTGAAGATGGTAGGAAGACAGTTTCACTTGCCCACCACTTTTTCCTATGTCTCGGCAGCCCAGTGTAGAAGAAAACATCTTCCCCATGAGGAAAAGAGAAGTAAACACCTGAATTCACCACAGCACCACTACCAGGCCCAAACAACACTAGGCTACTTTCACAGACTTCCAGACTGGTTCTAGGAAATTCGTATCCCAGCCTTCCCTGACACCATGCCAACCCCAAAATTATCAGGCTACAGGCAAACTCACCAAGCTCCAGACTCCTGGCCTATACCAATGTCAGATGAGCCCCAGAATTTTCAGGTTCTAGGTGGGCTCCAGCTGACCCAGGCATCCACCCCTCCCAGAGACACACCAGTCCCAAGATGATGATGGTTTCTCATTGGCTGAGTTACAGGGGCAGATGAAACATGCATCCTTCTTTGTTGGGGTCTCTCATGATGATTCTCAGTGATTCTGTCCTGCTGAGGATTCTTCTGTGGAGTCTGTAATTGACAATCATTTCTGTAATTGACATAGGTGGTATAGTTCCCCCTTCTGAACTCCCCTCCTTCCCTCCCACTCCATTTTAGTAAGGTTTCTCTTTACTAAATTTCATAAAACATATGTCCAAGTTTATTGTTTTTTGTTTTGTTTGGTTTGGTTTTTTTTTTTAAGGATTTTCTTTTATTTATTTATTTGACAGAGAGAGAGATTACAAGTAGGCAGAGAGGCAGGCAGAGAGAAAGGGAGGAAGCAGGCTCCCTGCTGAGCAGAAAGCCCGATGTGGGGCTTGATCCCAGGACCCTGGGATCATGACCTGAGCCAAAAGCAGAAGCTTTAACACACTGAGCCACCCAGGTGCCCCAAGTTTATTGTTTTTATTTTGAACTTATATTGATTGCTATTAATTTGAAGTTATGTTTCTCAAACAACATGAGAGAGAAACATCCTTCTCAGAAATTTGAGAAAATATTTTCCTTTCTGATCTACTTACCCAAAACACAAGTGTTTCTTTCTTGTTTTTCCTATAATTTTCTACACTTTATTTTGAAGTCAAGTTTACTAATTCCATTATATTTTTCTCCTTCCTCCTGCATACTTTTTTCTCTGGGCTGATGTTTCAAAAATCTCCAATCAAAGATGCCCAGGAGTGGTCTGTGGCATTTAGGAGAGGCTTTCATTGACAAAACAAGGTGGTATAAGTCTCACTTATCCCTCCCTATTTATTCACTCCAATGGAATATAAGAATTTTACATCCTTGACTCTGGAGTTGCCACTGTGCTGACTCTTAGAAAGGTATACCTGAGTAATAATGCACATGTCTCCAACATCAAACAGCATATTTATTTTTTTATCTCTAAGACAGCTTTGGTAGCTGGTGACAAGTGAACAATTTTGCCACACATGAACAAACATGGGTGGTCAAGTTCCCTAAATTGGGCGATTATCCCCCATGTTGGAGTTTTTTAGATTCCAGAGGATTGTGATAGATCCAAATGAGACAGGTGGTTCTGCTTAAGGTGTACCACACTGTATTGTCTGGAGACTGGGACCTTAGGCCCCAAATAGACCTCTGGTTGGTGGAAAGTCAAAAAAGAGGTTCTGCAATATGCTTGGTAATATCTTGTTCAAGGAAGGTTACACCTCCTTCAGGACTTGCTCTTAAGTTTGGCCTTGCTGTTATGAGCTACTGGGCCCTGCTTAGTCCTGGCAGATGGAATCACTTATTTTTTCTGTTCACCCAAATTAATGTTACAATATTTACATTTTTAGATGAATATACAAAGCAGCATTTTTTAAATGAATTGTGTTCTTGGCATTAACCTCTTTTTTTTTTTTTTTTTTTTTTTTTTTTACTCTTTTAAGCATCAAAAATTTCACCCAATTTATTAGAAGATTGGTTATCCAGAAAGAAAAAAAAATCCTTATTAACAATTTTAGTAGAACTTTTTGTAAACCTCTTCAGTTTGGTGAAATTATTATAAGGCTGTGTGACTCTGGTTCTCCAACTGCCACAATGCATATTTCCCAAAACCAAAATTTTTGTTTCATTATAGGATTTAACACTGTCAGATAACAAAACTTATCCCAATCTTTTTTGTTTGTGTTACTTCGCCATAAGTCTAAATTTTGGGCAGTCAGGTTTAAAATGCATTTTAGAACCAGATAGAAGGTAATTATTGTATCACAGGAGGTATCTGAAGACACATTTTATATCCAAAAATTCTAGATGATAACTCCTAAAATCATGATTATTAAAGTATATTACTTATAAGGTTATGTCCTTTCTAGGGTCAATATTAAATTAAGATACAAGCTATTCAGCCAAAAATAATCTCAAAATCATCAAAGACTACTATTTCAACAATGTAAACATTAATTCTCATGATATCTCTTTAAATCAATGCCATTATATATTGCTTCTCTCCCTTACACTGTTCTCTGACTTCATACTTTCCTGAGTCTCTTTCCTTTACATTCTGTTGTAACCTTTACAATGATTAGTGTATATTTTTAGCCTGAGTCTTCATACCTTGAAACTTTTTTCAATGCATGGCTTCAGACCCTTTGGTGCCATGTCAGACAATCTCCTTAGTCACTCATAGCCTAGATCCCACAAGGGATCTAAGGAAAGGAAGGTGCTAAAGAGTCAGAAGAATAAAGAGGTATGCCGGCTAATGGGAATGGTAGAGAGAAAACTTGGAATGGGAGACTGGCAAGGAAGCATGCCAAGAAGAGGAAAAAGATGGTGAACAATTGTGCAGAGAAGATGGAGATAAACCTGGGAGCTAAGATGGCTATGGGCAGCAGTTAAAGATGGGGAGGAGGATGGTTGCAGACAAGAAACTGCAGAAAAGTGATTCTTAGAAGATGTAATAGCAACAGAGAACATTTAAAAGCAAATAGGTCTGTGTGAAGCACTAACATGTCACTACTGATGTCATAATCTAATCCAGATCTCTTTCCACTGGAGATGTATGCAGAACAGATGCTGCCTTCTGTCAGCACCAAAGGAGAACACCCAGAAAGGGATGTGAGATTACGAAATCACACTTATTTCCACAAGCACTTCAGAGGGATTTTTCCTCTGCTTTTGAGCTTGGAATGTTCTTATGAAGAAATTAAAAGTTAAGCTTGGTTTAATCTTGTTAATGAATTACTTAATTGTTTTTGCCCTGATGACTAGTATGTTTCTGAATATTCTAAACATCAGATGTGTTACCAGGATGTGGTTATTGATTTAAAATTTCAAGTTTATTTCAAGAGAATTTTCTTGAATCATATACATAAATTTTTTTTTTCAGATCCATTTTCTTTTCTTCAGGAATACAAATTCTATTCAACTTAAACTGGCTTCTTTGAGTCTCATATCTTTGTTTTCAGTTGAATATAATTTAAGCTTTTGTTCTCTTCCACATGACTCTGCTTAATTTTTTTTCTTCTTTTTTTTTTTTTTTTTTTTTTAGGTTATCAGTATTATAGAAAGGAACAGAAAGCACAAGTGTTAAGTAAAGCAATAGCTGCTAATCTTTGTTACCTGGAGTTCACACCAACACACCCACACCCACACACATAATCTCATGTAAACATAGTGAATAAGAGTGCAAGCTTTGAGAGGGTTTTAAAGATAGTTACAGAGTAAGCTTCTGACCCTTCCTCCCCATGAACACACAGGAACTGATGCACATGTAGCTATTCCCTCTGAAATAAACCCAGAAGCAGCTGAGCAAATTCTACACATTGTATAAATGAGAAAATACTAACATTGAAACAAAGGTCATCTGTGATCCTGTCCAGAGACCAGGGAAGCCAATTGACACTTCTCCTGTCCTCTCTCTAGGACACACCACATTGCCAGTATTTCCATCCAAGGAGCTACTACACATGTCTGCACCCCAACTTTCTTTCTGCTGCACAAGGTATGGGTTCTCCAGATCACTTGGCTCTGAGAGCCAAGAAAACTTCCATTTATGAGTCACAAAGGACTGTGGCAAACAAAGAAGAAGTTATTAATTGGCCATCCCCCACAGAGTTCAGCACCGAAATGCCCAGATCCCAGTCTTTCTCTTGCAGGGGTTAATTTGTATGCTTCAAAAGATGCTGCCTAAAAGTTGATCATCAACTATGGGACATATCTAATGGATGATAGCAATCCTTTCCAAAGAAAGATCTGGGAAGCCTGCAGATACTTTATCTTCTCCCTTCCTCTGGTTTTCTCCAACTCACAAGTATCTCCCTAGAATGAATTTATGCACACATCTGGAGGCCCAAATTTCGCATCTGCCACCTAAAGGAAAAGCTCCTGGACTCTCTGGTCCTAGTAGCCAACAAGGCATGGACTCTGGAGTCCCAAAGCCTTGCCAAACAAAGAAGAACGCATCTAATGGGCTGAGAAATACCTCTCCCCCATGGCTTTACACCTGGGCCAAAACAGATGGGTCAAACAAAAAAGTTCACCTGTATTTTTCATTGATAAAGGCCCATCATACTTTCCCAGATGCTGCTATCTAATGGTCTGGCCTCCAAATGGCCAGCATCTAGGCACAGACTATAATCATACCCTTTGGGACACAGAGAATCTTGCCACACTATCAATTACTGGCATCCACTAAGAACAAAGAAGGTGGCTCAGAGAATCAAAACAATTTGAGGGATGCCTGGGTGGCTCAGTTGGTTAGGCCGCTGCCTCCGGCTCAGGTCATGATCCCAGCATCCTGGGATCGAGTCCCACATCGGGCTCCTTGCTCTGCAGGGAGGCTGCTTCTCCCTCTGACTCTGCCTGCCTCTCTGTCTGCCTGTGCTCGCTCTCTCTCTCTCTCTCTCTCTAACAAATAAATAAATAAAATCTTTAAAAAAAATTTGAGAGATTACAATAACTATGGGCTGGGATAGTTGGTGAGGTTAATCTCCTGTATGAGATCACTCTGTCAAGACTGGATTTTATTTAATGCACAGAAACCAACACAGAGAGTCAAGGAAAGTGAAGAAACAGAGGAATATCTTCCAAATTAAACAACTAGGTAGAAATCCAGAAACAGATTTTAATAAAACAGATATAAGTGATTTACCTAATACAGAATTCAAAATAATGGTCATAAAATGTTCCTCGAGGTCAGCAGAATAATGCAAGAACAAAGTATGCATTCCAACAGAGATAGAAAATATTTTTAAAGTACCAAACAGAAATCACAGAGCTAAAGAATACAATATTTGATTTAAAACTAAAAATGAAAAACTTAAGAATGGTTCAACAGTAGACTAGATGAAGATGACAAAAAGATCAGTGAACTGGAAGACAGGACAGTGGAATTCATTGTATCAGAAGAACAAAAAGAAAAATCCATTAATATAGGACACTATCAAATGGAGCAATCTATACATTATAGGGATACCAGGAGAAGAGGGGGAGAAGAGTGCAGAAAGCTTATTCTACAAAATCATGGCTGAATACTTCCCAAACCTGGGAGAAGGAAACAGGCATGTAGATCCAAGACATCCAAGTTTCCAAATAAGAGAATCTTAAAACCAGTAAGTAAAAAAACTTTTTATGTAGAAGGAAACCTTATTAAGATTATAAGCAGGTTTTTCCGCCAAAATTTGGTGGCCAGAAGGAAGTAGCAATATACATCCAAAATGCTGAAGAAAGAATCTACTAACCAAGAATTCACTATCAAGCAAAGTTGTCCTCCAGAATGGTAGAGAGATAGTTTTCCAGATAGAAAAAACTGAAGGAATTCATAACCACAAGAACAGCCTTACAAGAAAAGTTAGAGGGCCTTGTTCAAAATGAAATAAAAAGTTACTAATTAGTTATAGGAAAAATATAAGTATAAAATACTTAATATAATTCAGAATACTCTACTGTTGTAATGGAGGTAGATAAAATTAGTAATTCTATTATAAATGTTAAAAGAAAGGATATTAAAAATACTTGCAACTAAAATAATTTCTTGATGGATATATAATGTATACCAATGTAAATTTTGATATTGAAAACATGAAATGTGTTTGGAGAGGGTAAAAATGTTGTGCTTTCAGTGTGCTTGAAATTAAGCTTTTATCACCTTAAAATGGACTTTTATAAATAGAAGATAGTTTATATAATCCTTATGATAGTCACAAAACAGAAAATGGTAGTAGTTACACTCAAAAAAAGAGAAAAGACTCTACACATACTACCACAGAATATCCTTAAATCACAAAGAAGGAGAACATGAGAGGAAGAAAAGAACAAAAGGGTTAAAAATAACCCAAAAAACAATTAACAAAATGGCAATAGCAAATTCAGACCTATCAAACATTACCTTATATGTAAATGAAATAAATTCTCCAATCAAAAGACATAGAGTGGTTGAGTGGGTTAAAATTAAAAAACAAAACAAAACCAATCAAACAACAACAACAA
Organism: Mustela erminea; assembly: GCF_009829155.1. NCBI lineage: Eukaryota > Metazoa > Chordata > Mammalia > Carnivora > Mustelidae > Mustela > Mustela erminea. Next base: position 2,807,180 of record NC_045629.1, read on the forward strand.
CAAAACAAGACTCAACTATGTTCTACCTACATGAGACTCATTTCAGCTTTAAGTGCACACATAGATTGAAAATAATGGGATGGAAAAAGATAATCCATATAAATGGAAACCAAGAGAAAGCAGGAGTAGCTATATTTATATCAGCCAAAATAGACCTCAAACCAAAGACCATAGAAAAAAACTAAGAAAGTCATTTTATAAGAATAAAGTGATAAATTCATCAAGAGAATATAACATTTATAAATATTCATGCACTCAGCATAGGAACAAGTAAATATATAGAGCAAATATTAATAGACATGAAAAGAGAAATAGGCAGCAATACAATACTAGGATATTTCAAGATCCTATTTTCAACAATGAAGACAGAAAATCAATAAAGAAACATTGGACATAATCTACATGTATGACCAAGTATACTTAGTAGAAATTTATAGAGCATTCCATCCGATAGCAGCAGAATAAATGTTTTTTTTTTCAAGTGCTCGTGAAACATTCTCCAGGATGGATCATATGCTAGGTCACAAAACAAGTCTTAAATTTAAGAAGACTTAAATCATATTAAGCATCATTGTGGCTGCAGTTACATGAAACTAGAAACCAATAATGAAAATAAAACTAGAAAATTCACAAATATGTAGAGGTTAAAAAATTAGCTCCTGAACAACTAATAGGTTAAAAAAGTTGTCAAAAGAGAGATTTAAAAATGTGTTGAGAAAAATGAAAATGGACACCCACATACAAAAGCTTATGGGAAGCAGCAAAACCAATTATAAGAGGAAAGTTTATAGCAATAAATTCCTAAGTTTAAAAAAAAAAAAAGAAAGTTCTCAAATAACCTCAGTTACACCTGAGAAACTGTAAAGATAAATAAATAAATAAATAAATAAATAAACTAATCCCAAACTTAATATAAGTAAGGAAATGACAAAGATCAGATTAGGAAGAAATAAGAGACTAAAAAGTTAATAGAAAAATCAGTGAAACTGATATGTGGTTTTTTTGAAAAGATAAACAATATAAGAAGCTATTAGACTAAAGAAGAAAAACGTCATAGCCATTTGTATGTCTTGATCAATCAAGACATACAAATGGCTATCAGACACATGAAAAAATGTTCATCATCATTAGCCTTCAGGGAGATTCAAATTAAAACCACTTTGAGATATCACCTTACACCAGTTAGAATGGCCAAAATTAACAAAACAGGAAACAACACGTGTTGGAGAGGATGTGGAGAAAGGGGAACCCTCTTACACTGTTGGTGGGAATGCAAGTTGGTGCAGACTCTTTGGAGAACAGTGTGGAGATTCCTCAAGAAATTAAAAATAGAGCTTCCCTATGACCCTGCAATTGCACTCCTGGGTATTTACCCCAAGGATACAGATGTCGTGAAAAGAAGGGCCATCTGTACCCCAATGTTTATAGCAGCAATGGCCACAGTCGCCAAACTATGGAAAGAACCAAGATGCCCTTCAATGGACGAATGGATAAGGAAGATGTGGTCCATATACACTATGGAGTACTATGCCTCCATCAGAAAGGATGTATACCCAACTTTTGTAGCGACATGGACGGGACTGGAAGAGATTATGCTGAGTGAAATAAGTCAAGCAGAGAGAGTCAATTATCATATGGTTTCACTTATTTGTGGAGCATAACAAATATCATGGAGGACAAGGGGTGTTAGAGAGGAGAAGGGAGTTGGGGTAAATTGGAAGGGGGGGTGAATCACGAGAGACTATGGACTCTGAAAAACAATCTGAGGGGTTTGAAGTGGCGGGGGTGGGGTGGGAGGTTGGGGTACCAGGTGGTGGGTATTATAGAGGGCACGGATTGCATGGAGCACTGGGTGTGGTGAAAAAATAATGAATACTGTTTTTCTGAAAATAAATAAATTGAAAAAATTTAAAAAAAAAAGAAGAAAAACGCGAGAGTACTAAAATAAATAAAATCAGAAATCAAAGAGGAGGCATTACAGAAAACACAACAAAAATAAAAAGAATCATGAGATCCCTAAGAATTCACATGGAAAAAAAATAGCACATCCTAGAACAAATGGATAAATTCACAGAAACATAAAACCTACATGACTGAATCATGAAGAAATAGAAAATCTGTGCATACTGATTACTAAGAAGAAGATTGAATTAGTAATCAAAAACCTCCCAACAAATGTCTCAAACCAGCCATCTTCACTGGTGAATTCAACCAAACATTTAACAAGACTTAATATTAATCTTTCTCAAGGTCTTATAAAAAGTAGAAGGATAGACTTCCAACAGAAAAGGAGCGAAAGGAGACCCATTTTATAGGGCTAATATATCTTGATAGTAGAAGCAGACAAGGACACTACAAGATAAGATTACTACAGGTCAATATCCCTGATAAACACAGATTTAAAAATTCTCAACAAGATATTAGCAAGCTAAATACAACAATATGTTCAGAGAATCATGTACCATTGTTAAGTGGGATTTATTCCAGGAATGCAAAAATGGTTCATCATCTGTGAATCAAAAAATGTGATATACCACAATAACAAAGTTGGAAGATAACAGTCATATAATCATCTAAAAACATACATGAAAAAACATTTGAAAAAAAACAACATCTTTTCATGATAAGAACTTTCAACCAAAGGAAATTTACCTCGACATAGTAAGTCCATATATTGCAAGCCCACAGCTAGCATCACATTCAATGAAAACTTGAAAAAATTTTTCTTTAAATCTTGAAAGATCAGGAAGAAGACAAAGATAACCATTTCTCTACTTTTATTAAACATAGTACTGGAAATCCTAGCCAGAAGAATTAGGAAAACTTAATAAGTCTTCAAAACTGGAAAGGAAGAAGTAAAATTGTCTTTATTGGTAATGACATGACATATTAAAAAATCATAAAAATTACCAAAAACTGTTAGAACAAACCATAAAATTCAGTAAATTACATAATGTGAAATTAATATACAAAAATCAGTTGTATTCCAATATACTAACAATGCCCAATCAGAAAAGAAATCAAGAAAACAATGTCATTTACAATGGGATCAAAAGTAAATAAAATACTTTGCAATAAATTTAAGCAAGAAATTGAAAGACCTATGCACTGAAAATAGTAAGATATTGATGAAAAAAATTGACGATGACACAAATAAATGGAAAAATATCCCATGCCAGTGGACTGGAAAAATTAATATTGTTTTTTGATTGTTTGTTTTGTGTGTGTTTGTGTATGTTAGTCACCATACAGTACATCATTAGTGTTTGATGTACTGTACATCATGATTTTTTGTTCACATATAACACCCAGTACTCCATGCAACCCATGCCCTCCTTTTTTGGGGGGTGGGGAGGGGTACGTTATCAACATTAGTTTATTGAAGTGAACAGAAGGAAAAAAGTCTGATTATTCCCACCCACTGGCTTCTGACTTCTGTCCTATTTCTCATAGCTTATGAGATACTAATTCCTCTCTAATTATTATGGTCCCATATGGTTTAATCCATAAAAGAACATTCCCTTAATTTTATTTATTTTATTTTTTTAATTTATTTTATTTTTGTGTGTGTGTTCCAAAATTCATTGTTTATGCACCTCACCCAGTGCTCCAAGCAATATGTGCCCTCCTTAATACCCACCACCAGGCTTACCCACCCCTCTATGCCCCTCCCTTCTAAAACTCTCCATTTGTTTCCTGGAGTACATAGTCTCTCATGGTTTGTCCCCCACTCTGATTTCTGCCATTCATTTTTCCCTTATGTCCTCAATGCTATTATTCCTTTATGTTCCACAAATAAGTAAAATGATATGATAATTGACTTTCTCTCTATATATGTATATATAGAGCTCAGTTGTTTGCAATAAATATATTTATTTGTATAAAAACTTATATTTTAGTTTATTTCTTATATTTTCCAGAATTTCCTTAGATTTCAAAAAAGTATTACTACTTTCCAAAACATGTATATAGAATTTTATGGGCTTCTTATAGTATCCCCAAATATTCTATTTTATAAAAACTAGATAACTTGGCATTTAGAAAACCAAAATTCCTATCCTGATTTCAGAAAGGATGATATTAAAATAAATAATGAAAATACAATTGGCAATGTTATGCATCACCTAAAAATACCAGATAGAAGATAAGCTTGTAGAAGTAATATACATTGAATGCCTCCTTTCCTTCTGTTCATTATGAAAAGAAAAAAATGGACTATTTTGAACCACAAAGACATTCATCAAAATAGCTTTCCTAAAGTAAATCTTGAGGTATCAAGTATGTCTATATCATTGATTTTTTGACTTTAGAAAGATTACAGATTTCTAAAATATTATAATCTGTATTTACATATTTTTTGATTTAGCCTGGTACTCTAAGTGGTGAACCTCATCCGGATGAAACATATTAGAGGACCTAATTTTTCATTGGGAGGGGTGGAAATACAACCTGAGATAATGAAATTATATTATTTTCCCTAAGAATTGGAGATATACCATGGAGATAGAAAAAAAGAGCAAAATTTTGTCTAGTGCTTCAGTTTCAATTTTGCAATTTTCAATATATAAAAACCAGGTACAATGAAGAATCATATACTTCCATATATTATTTTAATGACTATTTACATGTAACTAATAATCATGATTTTGGGGGGTACTTGAAAAATTTTTAAATGAGAGGGAACAGGAGATCAATTATAATGTTTTTACTGAAATAAAAAGATACTGTCCCCAAGAACAGTTATTAGTTATTAACAAGATGTTAAAAAAAAAAAAAGTGTGGCTTCATTAAGTTGCCTGAGTAGGTTCAATGACATACAGGCTCTCTATCCTACTATTCCACTACCCTGGGCAGGTTGCTTTTCATTCTCTAGTTTGTTTCATTCTCTAGTTGTATCAAGTTAGCTGTTAAATTTCCAGGTATCATTTCTTCATAACTATTGTCCAAAGCAGAAGACAGATAAGTTAAAAAGAGACATTGATACTTTTTACACTTCTCCCTCCCTTAATCCAGGGAAAGGAAAAAAAAAATCCTCCTTTAGGAAGCTCTAGACTTGCTTACTTTCATTGACCAAAGTTGGGTCATATAATTAGGTGTTTACAGCTGTCTTAGAAACTCAGAATTCAGCTTATTTGTTTTGATGGAAGAAGTGAAGAAATCAGGACTATGTGATGGCTGTTGAGTTACCATTCAATAAAGTCAGTTCTATGAATAAAAGATGAGAAGGACAAAATGAGGGACAAAGGAGAAAAAGTAACTGAAAAAGGAAGAGAAAGAAAGAAGATCTAATTATCTGGAAGGGAGATATATTATATAACTCAGAAATTTAAAAAAAAAAATTCTTATGCACTTTCCACAACAACCATTGTATTTGATTCACCTGAGAAATAGAAAAAAATAATTGAAAGCTCAAAAATTACATATTCATAGCTGTATGGATTATTAAAAATTACTTAAATTAGGGAAATTTAAGTGATGGAATTGGCTTAAAGGTTGAATCTTACATGGCCATTTCTGGGTTCTTTGCTTTATCCCTGCTCTGAGGTATCTTATTTGAAACGACTATTCTGTTTTTCAGTCATCTAATAACAAAGACTGTACTTAAATGTAGCCAGGAATCCAGGCCCTAAGGGTTTTCGTTTTTTACTATTATGCCTTGTTTAACTGCTCCTGGATGCACATTAATCTCCTTTGTTGTCAGATTAATAATAGCCATTCTGTTTCACAAATCATTAGGGCTAACTTGTCCTTTGTCCCAAGCTAGAATTAGCTCAAATCTAAAATTGATCTAGAATACAGATCTAGAATTGAAATCCAAATCTAGAGTATGGAATCTAAATATAAAATCTCTATCTCAATCTGGGATTAAAGTTCTAGGCTAGGTTTGCACATTATCTCAGTCATAAGACAACCAGTTTTGCCAGCTGTTTTGCTATAACCTAAAAATCATGTCCAACTCATAGCCAAGCTGAGGGAATCCGTACTGCCATCCATGACATTTCAGCTCAATTGATTCTCAATTTTAGTGTCAATCTTATAATCACAATTACTACTATCAATTATGTTATACAATTATATTTAAGATGCAAATGAGAAAAACTCATATTTAAACTAGCTCACACACAGAGAAGGAAATTTATTAAATTATTAAATCAGGACGTTCAAGTTATGAATTTTCATGAAGAGATGAATTTAGGGTTTCAAATGATAAAACCAGGAATCTGTTTCTCATTATCCCTTCTTTCTGCATTATTTAGTTCTTGATTATTATCCAAAAGCTCTATCTCCTGAGACCAAAAAAAGGCAATATTTCCTATAGATTTATATTGCCTTCCATCCACACTTCCTTTATTATCCCACAGAAGCCCTAGACATTCCCCTCAATTTCTAATTTGGTTTTCTAATGATTGTCAAACCAATAATGGATTCTAGAATTATGGGATCATTTGGTTGGCCAGGATTAGATCATATGTATATCCCTGAGATAAGGTGAAAATTGTGTTATCTTCATGTAAACCCAATAGAAAGAGTTCTCAAGAGTAAATACGTATTTTACTATCAAAAGAATGGAAGAGGAAAATAGAATGAATTGATGATGATAACTCTTCTATTCACCTCACTTAAAATGTGTTATGATAGAGTAAGATATATAGATTCTCAAAACAGTAATGTATAAAAAATGTTGCAAAGATATTGATAATGTGTTGGGTCTTCCTTTGATTATTTGTTGTTTTATTATTTTTGAGACGCAATGGCAAAAACACAAACCAATAGTGTTCTTGAAAAATAGTTCCTGTCAGTCAGTTCATGATCTCAGAATCCTGGGATCAAGCCTCACATTAGGCTCTCTGCTCAGCAGGGAGCCTGCTTCCTCCTCTCTCTCTCTGCCTGCCTCTCAGCCTACTTGTGATCTCTGTCAAATAAATAAATAAAATCTTAAAAAAAAATGAAAGATCATCCATGAAACTATACGTAAATGATAGAGCTTTGTGAAGGATGTGTGTGTGGGTGTGTATGTGTAATGTTCATACATCAGAGATCATAGCAATGTATCCCTAAATAATGCATTTTCTATGTTAATTTCAAAATCAGAAACAGCAAAAGTTATGTGGAAATCCATAACATGCATTTAATTTTCATCTTAAGTTATAAGAACAAAGGTTGTACATGTTATCTACTGGAAGATTGGTTTTCAGAAATACTTATAATGTAAGGTAAATTCATTCATAGTTCTGAAATAATACTTTTACCTAGTATCTCTGAAATATTTTCAATGTCATATTCAAGATAATTGAGAAGTTTTTAAAAGAAAGCTCTCTTTTTTCCATATCAAATGTACTATCTTTCTATGCAAGATGGTTTATGATATACACATTTTTTAGCACTTTTCTCTTTCAAAGTTCTATTGGAATAAATGACTACATATAAAAATAAAAAGTTAATTTATTTCACCATTTTGAAACTAGCAGTGCTACCACCAGATCTGAGCAGTGAGGAACTAATGGACCCAATAAAGCAGATGAAAAAGAAAAGGACATAAAAATAAGTTCACATTTAAGTAAAGTCTGGAAATAATACCAAGACATGAAGCAGCAGAGAACATGGGAAGGAGTCAGCTGTGCACTGTTGGTCAGCTAATAAATGAAGGAAAAAAATGAAAAGTTTGTCAAGTCTTGTGACACTCATAAGAATGAATATATCAGCCTGGACTATCCATAAGGGTCCAGTATAATTTTGGGTTCTTCTAGTGAAAGGGGAAAAGCAGGAGTGTTAGAAGAGAGGTGACGACAAAAGTATAAGTTGTAGTGATATGACCGTAAATTCAGGTAGCCTCTGGAAACTGGAAAGGGCAAAGAATATATTTTCCTTCAGTCTGCAAAAGGAATTTAGTTCTGCCAACACTTTGATTTTAGCTCCATTAAACCTATTTCAGACTTCTGAACTCCAGAAATGTAAAATAGCAAAAAATTATAAATTTGTTGTTTTAAGCCACTTAATTTGGAATATTTTTATAGTAGCCATAAGAAATTAAACAAACCTCAAAAAAGGATTTTTTAATCTTTGCACTTGAGCAACAAAAAGCATGCTTGAAGTTCTAATCACAGAGTTCTAGATGTTTTAGTTTTGTTTTTCTTTGTTAAATGAGAGAGGCAGGATAATGCTCTACTTATTTTGGGGGGCATATCCAGAAGTCTATACCAAAAATAACATCCCAGTGTTGACTCTTTGAATTGGCTGCAAATCCAATCCTCCCACTCTACCACAAGAATTTAACAAAGACACTAAGGCCCTGCATATACTACAAGAAAACAAGAACTTCTGGTTTAGATGTAGCAAATATTCCCAAATAGCAAAGCTTTTCTTTAAAAGGTCTAGACTGAATATGGAGTCTAGATTCTACACCTGACCAATATCTGCAGAAAATAACCAATACGTACGAGACACACCAAAGGGGTACCTGGGTGGATCAGTAAGTTGAGTATTTGACTCTTGATTTTAACTCAGGTCATTATCCCAGGGCCCCTGAGATCAAGTGTTGCATGGGGAGTCTGCTTCAGATTTTCTCTTTCCCTTTCCCCCACCCCTCTCCCCCTGACTTGCAAGCATGTGCAAGCACTCTCTCTTTAAAATAAATCTTTAAAAAAAGTCAGAGAGAAGCATCAGATCCAATGAAGATTTCATTTCAAAGAAAATTATTTAACAGAAGACATAAATGAAAAAATTAATATTAAATTTTCTCAGTACCCAATGAAGTTCATTACACGTGTGGATTTTTATATGTCCACTTCCTTTTTTTCTGGAATTGTCTTTCACCATATCTTGATGTAGCATTCTCTATTATTTCATCTGGGATTCAAATTTTACTTCTCAAAGAGGATTTCATAAAATACATTAATTAAAAAAAATCTTTGTTAAAGTTTTCCCTTTTGCTTTTTCTCCTTAAAACTTATAACTCAACAAACTAAGAATAGAGAGGAAACTCTCAACTTGAAAAAAGGACATCTACAGACAGCATACCTAATGATTAAAAAAGGGTTAACAGTGAATAACAAGATAATTTCTGCCTAAGATAGGGAACAAGTCAAGGATGTCCCCCCTCACCACACCTAATAAACACTGTACTATAATTCCAATATAATTTAATAAGACAAGGAAAATAAATAAATGGTTTGGAGCTTGCCAAAGTGGATATAAAACTGTCTCTGTTCAAGTGATATCATTGTTTATATAGAAAATCCCAAAGATTTTTAAAAAAAACCCTGAAATTAATAAGCAAGATTGCTGGATTCAATGTTAATATACAAAATAAATCAATCAATTTCATGCACACCAGGAAAGAGCAATTGAAATTAAAAAAATAAACACATAAGAAATGTATATTAGTACCCAAAAAATGTTTACATGTAAATCTAACAAAATATGTTCAATTGATGAAACTAAAAATTTTAATGAAACAATCCAGGATGAAACTAAAATTATGATTAACAAAATCCAGGATGATCTAAAAAAAGAGAAAGCTATTCCACTTTGTAAATAAGAAATCTCAGTATTTTAAAGAGATCAGTTATTCTTAACTTGACTTAAAGAGTCAATAAAATCCCAATTAAAATCTCAGAAAATTATTTTGTAGATGTTGACAAACTGAATCTAAAGTTTATATGGAAAGGCAAAATTCCCAGAATAACCAATGTAATAATTCAAATAGAATTACACCCATCACTTTGCAGGTGTTCAATATTTGTTAAATATCTCATCATATCTTTACTGAAGAGAAATTAGTATAGCCATATAAACCAATTTTATTCTATAGTTTATATGTGTTGGGTCTAAGCTGAAAAAAATGAAAAAGATATTTTAAGGCCTAGATTGAATAATATCACTCCTTTCATTCCTTAACATCCTTTCAACTGTGCTGTTAGTAAAGGTTAATTGCATGAGCTTTGTTACATGAAACATAGAAATATCAATACAGAAAGCAAAGGAAGATATGAGAATTGAAGATAAAAAACAAACTGTTAACTGACTAATAATCTCATGATATGGAGAGTTTCTATTTTTCTAGAGAAAAAACAAACGCTCTGACTTTGCATTTTGTTGTAATTTATATTTATTAACTGTTTCTGTTACATGCTTTTGAAGCCCTGTTACATCTTCTCAATAATTGAATGCATAGAAAAAAACTACATAATTTTATAATTTGTTATCTTATTTGGAAATACATATTTCCCTCAAGCCTCAGCATTAGTATTTCACATGAGCATTTTCATAAATCAGATACAATTATAATGACATAATTGCTGATCATTATCTTGCATTCATGCTTCTGTTCACTAGCTCAGCTTCTCCCAGGCACTTGATATTCTGCTTTATTATATCAGTGGATCAGTGAGCATTAACAAAACAGCTTGGATAAAATCAATTAATAGGCTATATCTGTATTGAAAAAGATCTATTACCTACAAGATATACACAAGAGTTAATGTACAATAACATAGCTTTGTTTGAATGTAAAGATATTATAGAAATGAAGAGACTTGGGAATTGGCAACAATAGTTTGTAAGTTTGAAGTTTTAGTGTACCATTTCTTAGTGATAATTTCACTCATCAACACAACTAAAGAATCTGTGACAGAAAAAGAACATATTTCAAGGAAAAGCAATGACAATAGTGAGTATAACTAATATTTACTGAGAAATTATTTTAGACCAGACACTATTCTACATAATTTTCAAACACTGACTAACTTCCACAGCGATTCTATGGAGTAGGTTATTTGTATCTCTGTTTTGCACATAAAAAAAAAATGTAAAAAGAGTTTCAGAAACTTCCTCAATGCTACAAAGCTAATGAATGTATAAGGCAACATTGAAGTGAAGCAATATGACTATATTAGTCACTCTCAATATTACACCATTCTTGTTTGTTGTTAAATACAATAAATGATAGCTGTTATAATTTGAAGTAAAAGAGAAGTTATATTAAAACCAAATATACAGTAAACATTAGGATATTATTATATTATATACAAAAATGTGGTCTAAAATGCTAGTATCGGAACTTTGAGTTAATACTGATGTGGTTTCAAGCCCAGAATACAGAAAACATCTATATGTTAACAATAGCTGTGTCTTAATGGTAGTTTATTGTACTATAAAGATGGAACCCAAGGTATTTTAAGAGTTGTAGTAAAATTCAATCATATGGGACTTTGGCTAAGGTATTATCTAAGATATTTTATAAATGTGAATAATTATTCCATGTCAGGCTTATTTTAAAAAGAAATTAAAAGAATAGAGCTCATCAAGTAGATTACATAGGAAATGTAACCAAGAGTTACAATTAAGAAAACATTTCCCTGATTTCAGAAATGTGTAGGATGAAATGATGTGAAGCAAAAAGATTACCATTTTATGGCTTTCTGAAGAACAGACCATTATGAGGCAGATGTAGATTTATATGGGATATTTATGGCAAGAAACTGGCTCACATGACTTTTGGAATGGCAGGTCTGAAATTCATAGGACAGGTTTGAAATTTAGGCAGGATTAATAGTGTAGTCATGACATAGAATATCTTCTTCTCTGGGAAACCTCAGTGTTTGCATTCAAGGCCTTTCAACTGATTGGAGGAGGTGCATCCACATTATGGTGGATAATCTTTTTTTATTTAATGTCATTTGATTATAGATATTAACAACATCTACAACATAACTCCAGGGCAGCACCTGGATTAGTGTTTTATTAAACAACTGGGTACCATAACATAGCCAAGTTAACCCATAAAACCAATCATAACACGTTCTAATTTTACAACCACAGATTATGGATTAGTGTTTAAAGTGTAGTAGAAATAAAACAATGGATGTCTATAATGGTCTTAAAAGGTGGCAGGGTAACAGAAAAAACAATTTAGTAAAGAATACCATGAGAACTAATCTGAGACTTGTACAGTGGATGGAGGAAGGAGAAAAAGAAAATTAACTCCTGGGTGGTTTAGCCATTTAAGTGTTTAACTCTTGATCTCAGCTCAATTCTTTTTAAATTAACATGTAATATATTATTTGCTTCAGGGGTACAAGTCTGTGAGTCATCATTCTTACATAATTCACAGCACTCAACATAGCACATAACCTCCTCAATGTCCATAACGCAGGCACCCTGTCTCTCCCTGCCTACTCCCCAGCAACCCTTAGTTTGTTTCCTGAGATTAAGAATCTCTTATGGTTTGTCTCCTTCTTGATCTTGATGTCAGGGTCCTTAGTCTAAGCCCTGCATCAGGCGTCATGCTGGGCAGAGAATTTACTTGAAAGAAAGAGAGAGAGAGAAAGGAAAGAGGAAGGAAGGAAAGAAGGAAGGAAGGAAGGAAAAGAATTTCCTGAAAGAACACTGGAAACTAATAAGAAATCATATAAAGCCATTTAGAAAGAAATTCAAATGCTTAAGCATTTGAATACTGTGAGTTGCTCATAGGTGAGAGCATGGCTTGCCAAATATTTGGTGAGTCAGGTTTTTCTTATATCAAAAGTATTTTTATGATATGTATTGCCTTTCTAATTTGCCTTCACTCTATAAGAATAACTGCAGTAAATTTATGATCATATACAAAAATATAAGTTTGATAGTTATGTATGAGATTGAAAAAATATAGATACTTTTGGAGTAGAAAACAAAGAACACAAGGATTTCATTTTTGTTAAAAAAAAAATCCACAGTACCAACTTGTTAATGACAATGTCTATTGATTTTCATTTCTTTACTGATCTCAGTGGAAAGAAGCTAGTATTAGAAGTAAAAATTGTCTGTAACATAAGAATGAAATTAAACTCTCAAGAAATATTTAAGGGAAGGATCCTAGAATGAAACTTTCTCATTACCAACCCCAATTTGTTATTTTCTCTGTGACCTTGGAAAAATCTCCCAACAATTTTGTACTCCGTTTCCTCATTTGTAGATTTTTTAGTAACAGTGCCTACTTTATACAGTGATATGAAGTTATAATGAGTTCTTATCTAAAGTACTTTTAAGGTCTCTGGCATCATCTGTATACCTAATATTATTGATCCTATATGAGAATCAGCAGGTATTACCAATGTGGAGTTACTACTTGATAACCCATGTTAAAACAAAGTAGAGGACAAGGAAACATGCCAATTAGCCAACAGTTTACCTGATTTCAGTCCAATATTCTGGACTTTTCAAATATCCAGATTCACACAATAGTGGTCTTTGCAATTTGGTTTTTTAATCTAACATAATATTTTCAAGATTCACCCATGATGTAGCATGTATCATGTAGCATGATGTAGCATGTATCCTTTTTTAATGGCTGAAAAATATTCCAATGTATGAACATATCATATTTTATTCACCTACTAATCATCTCATGAATATTTGGACTTTTTTTTTACCTTTTGGCTATTATTAATTGCTGCTGTTATAAATATTCATGTGCAAGTTTATAAATGAACATATTCATTTAATTCTCTTGGGTATATACCTAGGAACAAAATGGCTGGGTCATATCGCAACTCTATTTTTAATATTTTGAGGAAATAACTGTTTTCGAAGTAGCTGCATCATTTGAACAATCTAACTATAAGGTAATAAGTGTTTCTAACTATTCCACAAACTCATTGATTGTTATTGACCATATTTTTATCTATCCTAGTGGGTGCAAAATGGTATCACCTTTTGGTAGAAAATACATTTCAGGTGCTCATCTTCCATTTACATATCTTCTTTCAAGGTACCAGGTGGTGGGTATTATAGAGGGCACGGATTGCATGGAGCACGGGGTGTGGTGCAAAAATAATGAATACTGTTATGCTGGAAATAAAAATAAATAAAATAAATAAAAAAAGAAGTGTCTATTTAAATTCATCACTTATTTTTTTAAATTTCTTTTCAGTTTTCCAGGATTCATTGTTTGTGCATTATACCCAGTACTCCAAGCAATATGTGCCCTCCACAACACCCACTACCAGGCTCACCCAACCTCCTATCTACCTCCCCTCCAAAACCTTCAGTTAGTTCCCCAGAGTCCACAGTCTCTCATGGTTCCTATTCCCCTTCAATTTCCCCCAACTGCCCTTCTCTTCTCCATCTCCCCATGTCCTTCACATTATTTTTATTTAGGATTTTATTCTTCTGTCATTACGTTGTAAGAGATCTTTATACATCCTAGATACAAACTTGGTATTATATATTATTTGCAAATATTTTCTCCTTATTTTTTAGTTTGTCTTTTCACTTTTTTGATGACATCCTTCAAAGTACACACAAAAATTTTTAATGCTGTCCAAATTGTCTATTTCTTCCTTTTGCCCTGTGCTTTGGTGTTATAAGAATTCATCACCAAATTCAAGGTCAGAAATATTTATGCTTACATTTTCTTCTAAGACTTTATTAGTTTTAGATCTTACATTTAGGTCCATGAAAAATGGACCTAAATAAAGAATATAACATCTGTAAATCAATTAAGTAAAACTTAAGTTTTGTATTTGGTGTGAGAAAGGTATACAACTTGACTACTTGTGTGTGAACATCTAGTTTTCTCAGTATCATTTGTTGAAAAGACTCATCTTCCCCATTGACTTATTATACTCCCCTTGTCAAGTCAATTGGGAGAAAATATAAGGGTTCATCTTTGGAGCCCCAATTCTATTCCAACAAACTATGTGCCTATACTTAACATTATTACCACACTGGCTCAATCCCATATTATTGTAGTAATTTTTAAAATCATGAAGTTCTCAAAATTTGTTCTTTTCAAGATTGTATTTTGTATTCTGGTTCCCTTACATCTCCACATGATATTCACAATGAGCATTTCAAATTTCTGAAAATTGAAGTTATCTGAGATTTCTCTGGGAACTGAAATGAATCTCTAGATCAATTAAGCAATTACTGGCATCTTAACAAAGTTTTCTGACTCATGAACATGGGATTTCTTTTTATCTACATAGCTCTTTATTATGTAGTTTTCACTGTACAAGTATTGTAATTAGTTTTTAAAAATATGTAAGTGCCTTTTTATTTATTTTAATGCTGTTGTAAATAGCATATTTTCATAATTTCAATTATTAAGATATTTATTGCTATTGTTTGGAAATAATCTATTTTATATATTAATTTTTAGCCTGAAAAGTTAATGAACTCATTTCTTAATTGTGTCTGAATTCATTAGAAATTTCTATATACATGAGCATTTTTTTTAGCATATTTTTAACAAATAGAATTAACTCTTCTTTTAAAGTATGGATATCTTTTACTACCTTTTTTTTTAAAGATTTTATTTATTTATCAGAAAGAGAGAGAGAGAAAGCACGCAAGCAGGCAGAGAGGCAGGCAGAGGCAGAGAGAGAGGCAGGCTCCCTGCTGAGCAAGTAGTCAGATGCGAGACTCTATCCCAGGACCCTGGGATCATGACCTGAGCCGAAGGCAGCGGCCAGTGAGGCCACCCAGGTGTCCCATCTTTTACTACTTTTACTTGAATAATTGCTACAAGGAATTTTTATCACCAGAAATAGGGAATTTAGGTCCAGGAAGGCAAACCTTGTTATTTCCTCACTAATTCAACACCCAAAGCATAAATGTCTTTGTTTTGTCAATTTTTCAGAAATTTGTTGTTTTCTTGCCTTCTATGAAGGCATAAAATCTTCTTCTTTGGTCATTTCTTTATTCTTATGGGGATCCTGCCTGAAGAATCAAAATTTTTTTTCTTGTTTATCTCATGCCAATTTAATTATTAGACTAGACAAAGCACACAGAAGACAAGAAGGGATCATTTTTCTACTCCTGTACTGCTGTGCCTGATGGAAAGAAGACCCCTTTCCCCCATAAGACTTTCCAGGTAAAGCCTTTTGTAGTTGCCTGTTGTTAGGCTTGAGAGCTGCAGGATCACATGTGCGTTCTTAGCCAGGAGCCCAACTCCTCAGCACTATTGTCCCTTCATTCTTCCTGATTTTATTCATTTGGGTTTTCTCTCTTCTTCTCTTGTCTACTCTATCTAAATTTGTCAGTATTGTTGTTGTTGTTGTTGTTGCTTTTCCAACCGACTTCTGATGTTTTGATTTCTCTATTGATTTACTATTCTTTATTTCATTTATTCCAGATTTTTTTCTTTTGCTGGCTTTGTGTTTAGCATATTCTTTATGTATTTTCTCAAACTGGAAAGTAAGGTAATTGATGTGAGAGATTTCTCCTTTTTAAAATTACAGGTATATAAATTTATAAAGGCACAAAATGTCACCCCACATTTCTGAAGCTTTGCTAATTTTTCTTCATTCTTTTTCCTCTGTGTCCTTCAGATTGCATAATCTCTACTGATATCTTTAAACTTTCTAGTTCCTTCCAATTCTATCTACCAATGAGCCCCTCTGGTGAATTTTTCATTTTATTTTTTCTACCTCTCCAGAATTCTCTTTGGTTTCTTTTGTTCACAATTTCTGTCTCTTTACTAATATTTTCTTTTGATGATATGTTGTCATAATATTTCCTTAAGTGGTTCTTTGAACATAATTATAGTAGGTACCTGAAGTATTAAATCTCACATTTGGCCCCTCGAGAGCACAGGCAATATCTGTTGCCTATTTATTTATTTATTTATTTATTTATATAAGAATCACACCTTTCTTTCTTGTTTGCTTGCTTTTTCTTGCTTTCTTTTGCATGACTAATAATTTTTATGTATCACTTAGATTTTAAATAATATTCAATTCTCAATGCTAACCCAAGCCCACAATAATAGCTACAACAATATCAACAATATCAACTTGCCATTGTTATTTTTGTTAATGCTGGTTGTTTATTTAGTGACCTTATTGAAAAATAAGTTTATATTTTGTTGTGTCCACTGAAGTCTTTGTTCAGTTATCTTAGAAGCGAGCAAAAGATTGACTAGGAATTTCTTAAATAGCTGGAATCTATTAGCTTCCAAGCTTTTCTAGAGGTGCTCTGTATGCATATGGAACATGCCTCAATGCTCAGGCAGTTTCTACAACACTGACATCACTTCCTGTTTATGCAGAGCTTCAAACTCAGATGTGAGAGTTAAGAGCTTTATCAGTTTTTTTCTTGGATATTTGCACAATTCTGTACATATACATATCCTGTATGTTCCATATACATATCCTGAATATAGTTGAAATTTCAAAAACTCTATGAATATCTTATGTTCCATTTTTTTGCTTTTAAGAATTTTGGTCAGCTTCCTATTTGCCTAAATTGTTATTTCTGCTTCAAGTGCTGCATTTTTGTTTTTTGTTTTTGTTTTTGTTTTTTTTTTGACAAATGTTCTCCGAGAACATTTGCCAAAATGTCCAGTAATAAATCTCTGGAAGTGATGCTTTTGGGGAGCACTAAATTTATCTGTCCGCACCATTTTCTCCTAGGCTATGGATTTCACTATGATTACAGGCCTATTGGATTTCCAGGCTACTGTGGAGCTGGGGAGAAAGCAACAACAATAAGGAAAGTTAAAATGCACCAAAGCTGGCTGTTCTTATTAAGTTGCAGCCATTTTTTAAAAAAATAAATTCTCCTCAGATTGTTGCAAATTTGCATGATTTCTAGAGTTCTAAAAAGTTGATTTTGCCATTTTTTCCAGTGTTCTTTGCCTTTATGGAGGAGGGGGTTATTAAATGTCCTTACTTTTCTCTTTTTGATGATGTTTCTTTGTACTTTATTTTAAATTCTCTATAAACAACTGAAGAAATATCTGAGTCAGCAATAAGTGCTAGTGTTACATACCTACACTGGCTGAGTTGAATATATGCCCATCACAAATACATCACAGTTATTTTTTACTCCATGTGGATAAAGACTGAAGACAGCAATGTACATACCCAGAGTCTTTACTGTTGGCTCATGAGGATAACAGTGACATCCATAGTGGATACTTCAGGAAGTTGGCTATCTATGATGTTGCTGACAGCAAAACTCTGGGATGGATTTCCTACCTTTAGACATGGGTGGAGACAAGTTCCTTTGAATTAATGTTTCAGTCAGATTATGAGTTTAAAATGAAAGAATGGAAAAACTAAAACAACAACAAATGGATGAGTTTGAAAATCAAAGGTGTATTTTCAAACATGCGCAGTGTGCAATGAAATAATCTTCACACATTGGTCTTTCCACAAACACCCCACACAGAGAATAATCACAGTCACAATGTTATTGGCCAAATGGGAAGGATGACAATGTATTATTAGAACACATTCTCAAAGAAGAAAGAAAATAACTACCATTATATTATCTGGTTTCAGCCTGAGTTATCTTGGTCCATTTGCCTTTGCTTTTCAAAGGACTTTGCTTTACCAAAAGACCTTCCAATAAGGACAAATTCCTTTCCCTTGTAATACTTTCAGTCAGTTCTCGGTGAAAGGAAAGCATCTAGCTCTGGGCATTCATTTCAAAACTCAGTCTTAATTTATTTCAAACAATCTGAGGGTTTTGAAGGGACGGGGGGTGGGAGGTTGGGGTACCAGGTGGTGGGTATTATAGAGGGCACGGATTGCATGGAGCACGGGGTGTGGTGCAAAAATAATGAATACTGTTATGCTGGAAATAAAAAAAAAAATGAATAAAATTTAAAAAAAAAAAAAGAAATGTTAAAAAAAAAAAAAAGAAGGAAAAGATTAAACTTTCCTCAGGAAACAGATAAAAATTAGACTTGTCTATTTTCACAATAGTAAAAGAAATTGATTATTCATTAACAAAGCAATTTTCTTGACTATGAGTATGGTTTCTGACACATATTCAAAAAAATATTGAGGTATATTTGATACATAACACTATATTGGTTTCAGGTGTGCAACATAATGATTTGATATTTGTGTATATTGTGAAATAATCACCAAAATAAATCTAGTTACATCCATCAGCATACAGAGTTAGCTTTTAGAATTTATATTCTAGGCAACTTTCAAATATGTTTTACAGTATTATTGAGTATAGTCACCATGCTAAACAGTATCTCCCGTACTTCTGTTTTTTCCAACTGGCAGTTTGTACCTCTTGACTCCCTTCATCTGTTTCTCTCACTCCCCAATTACCCCCTCCTCTAGCAGCCACTGTTCTGTTGTCTGTATCCATGATTGTGGTTTGGTTTGGTTTATTCATTTGTTTTGTTTTTCAGATTCCACATTTAAGTGAAATCATATGGTATTTTTCTTTGATTTATTTCACTTAACATAACACCCTCCAGGTCCATCCATATTGTTGCACATAGCAGGAATTTGGTTTTTGTTTGTTTTTCTTTTCTTTTCTTTTTCTTTTTTTTTCTTTTTTTTTTCTTTTTTTTTTTTTTTTTAAGAGTGGGGCAAAACAAGCATTGACTTGAAGAACTTAGTTAAAGGAACCTCTGTATTGAGAAGGTTTTGAGAAGGTTCTGGCTAAATAAAGGAGGAGCTAAATAGAAGTGTCTGAGACAACTCTAGTGAACATCTCAGTTGTCAACAACAATAACTGCCCAATATATGAATGACTAAACAGTCGACTGATTCTAGTCCCTTGACTGAGACTCTCTACTGAGGACCCAGATATTGTGAAAAGGAAACAAATAATCCTTGTTGTGCCAAATTTCTGACTCACAGAATCTGTAATTGATTATTTTACCCCAATGTTTTGGCAATTGACTTTGTAGCCATAGTATCTAGAATGATGATTAATATAATTTACAAAGACTCACAAGTAAACACCAAAGATGTATTTGAAAACCTAGATTATTTTTGTTAATATTCATACACAGTCATAATAGTATTCATTATTGTAAATATTTGGACAAATATCTTAGGGAACTTTTATTATTATTGATTAATATAATCTCTTTATTTGGGCTACAGTATTTTAGCTGTCATAATATTTCACCCACATATTCTAGATGATTATTTTTTATTGTTATCACATTTCTCACTTAAAACCTTTCTGAAGTCTGGGAAGATATCCCTTATTCTGATCACCTACATATTTTCACAGTGTGTGGAAAATAGTATAAATTCGAAAAATATTTACTGGGTGGAATAAGCAATATCTTTTTTTACACATCATTACTATATGACATTCAGTTATTGTTTTACTATCTAAAGCTGTAAACCTAATATTTGGATAACTGTCTTCCCACTAAATTTTGTATTCCTTCACTCCACAACTAATATAAGTCATGAATCTTTTCATTCTGACAAAACTAGTTGTTTTGTTTTGTTTTTTTGCAATAGTTCTAGTATTTCTCTTTTTGTTAGAATAAATTATTTGGTTTGTTTAGGATTAGAAAAAACTATGCTATACTCTGCAGCTAAGTATTCTCAGGTTGAGAAACAATGTTTGCTTTACTCTTGGGCCTGGCAGAAGCCAAATGCTTAATGATGGGCACCATGTTGCTATGCAACCTTAGCTGTCCATATAAACTGCATGTTCTCCAACTCACTAAGCATTTCTTCATCAAATAGAGGTTATGGGCAAGATTGGGCATAAGTAATTTTCATAAGAAATGACTCAGATTCCTATGGACACCCATTCCAGGGGTATTGTTTTCCATCTTAAAACCTGTGGCAAATATTCTTTATGAGCCATGAACTAAGGAAGAACAAATGCTTTTGTGAGTTTCAGATTTTTTAGCACAATATTCTGTCACCATTCAAGAGCAGACAGATGTAGGACTACAGTCCCACTCAGGTGTCATCCTGAAAGACAGTGATGAAGGGAAATTCTACTCCCAATCTTTACCCAGTGAGTAGAATCTTGAGTAGGGCATTGGATCATTCTTGTTACCTGGAAAAAGAGATAGCCGTGTGGATCCATGAACAATGATTAAATGTCTGGTTCAGTGATCAGGGACTTTGAGGCAACATGATTAGACAATTGGTGAAAAACAGATCTTGAGAAAAGGTAGAAATGAACCTTTCCAAATGAGCACAAAGAGTGAAAATATTTATAATTTATGTAAATACTTATTAAAGAGCAGTGTCAGTATAAAATGCTCTCAATGATGAGGTGGACAAGACGAGGCATTAAGAGGATGTCAGGCATTTACTCCCTTCAGCTATTCCTAACCTTGCCCAATAGTCTCATGAGAAAAGTGTGCCTGGCATCAGAGATGGGCATTACAAATGGGCACAGCAGTATTAGCTTCCACTCACAAAGGCCAATCTAATCACTACTGCTGATTGTTTAGCTTAACAAGAGCAAGACCACATCCCTTCAATGGCACTAATATCAGAGGAGATAATCCAGTCCCTTGGCAGGTTGATTACATTGGACATTTTTTATTATGAGAAGAACAGGTTTTTGCTTTTTGTTTTTGTTTGGACTAGGCACTTAGTCCAGAAGTGACTATGCTTTCTTTTGCTAACAAAAGTGTTTCTGCCAAAACCTTCCTCTGTGAACTTACCTAATACCATACTCAAAGTTATGGTAACCCATAATAGATTGATTCTGAACATGGACTGATTTTATAGCAAATAAAATGCAGCATAAACACATGTTCCAGGAATTCACTGGTCTTACCATGTTCTTTATTACTGTGGCACGGCTAGCCCAGTAGAATGAAGGAATGTCTTATTTTGTATTATCCTTTAATATATCTTGAGTTCTTAAATATAATTCATTTTTAGATAAATTATTGTAGGTTTGCAGAAAAATCAAGAAGGTAGTACAGAGATCCCCCATATACTCCCTAATCAATTTCCCCCAATATTAACATCTTCTATTAACATGGCATATTTGTTATAGTTAATGAACTGATATTGATATATTATTAACTAAAAGCTATACTTTATTAAGATTTCCTTATTTTTAAATTCATTTAATTATTTATTATGCCTTTTGAAGCATTATTGACAATTGTTGGGTGGCAACTCTAGGAGAATGAGTCAGCACTGGTATATGGTGATCAATATTCCAACAGCCAGGGCTTACAGGGAGTTGGCAACAGTATATAACTTTCATTTGGTATGCTAAATTCAATTTGTGGACATAGACATTTCTATCTTGATACTATAGTAGTCACAAGAAGTCGAAGATATGGTTCTTGACTTCAAAGAACTTGCTTTTTATTTACACAGATGAAAAAGAATATTGATGAAAATTCTATAAAATTAATCAATTAGCTGTCAATATAATAAAATGTGGTAAAAAATAAAGAACCAGTTATGCTTATACTCAATTACTTCTCTTTTATTAATAGATGTATATCCAATAAAAATATGACTTCAGCAGTCTCTGCTACATACAACTGGGATATTAAGAAAGGACAGGGGATCAAGAAATGAAATGCAAGGCAGTAAGAGTTGTGATTCTTCAGTGACAAGCTACATGACTTAAAGTCCTTAATAACTACTTTGAAGGTTTGTTTTTGTTTTTTTGTTTGTTTGTTTGTTTGTTTTTAGGATTTTATTTATTTATTTATTTATTTATTTGACAGGGAGAGACACAGTGAGAAGAGGGAACACAAATAGGGGGAGTAGGAGAGGGAGAAATAACCTTCCTGCTTAAGGAAAGTGGGGAGACTGATGTGGGGCTGGAACCCAGCTGAAGACAGATGCTAAACAACTCAGCCACCCAGGTGCTCCTGAAGGTTTTGGTATGAAAAATAGAAATGGTAATACAAGAGTAGAAGGATTCTGTGAAAATAAATGAAGACGATGAGTTCCCACGCAGGTGGCATTATATAAATAAAAGGTTCAGCTGGCCTAGGTTAATTTTTAATGCCTGCTTCATCTATGTCTAATTAAGGTACATAAAATATATCATTTTTCTCTCCTTACAAAGTAGTGTCTCAGGATAGAAAAAACATTAATGGAACTGATCTTCTTCCCCCAACTTCCATTTGGTACCCACAGGCCATAGCCTCCAGCTGGTCCATACCCCTCTGGAAACCAAACTCTCATTCATAGTCTGTGTACCAAGGTCCTTCTCTTTTCATCACTTGATTTATGCATGAGATGGACAAATGAAACTTGTCACTCTCTGACAGTTTGGCTGTGGTAAAATGTGTAAGTTTTATAGCTCATGTTCATAAAGACAAAAGTGGTTTTACTACATAATTGATTATATTTCCCTTGACATTAGGAAATATTTATATTTATCTTGTATGTTTGGGGAGATAGTATATGGCTTATTCCAGAGGTACTTTTAAAAATGAAATAAAAAAATCGTATGAGCAAATCCAACAATTTTAAACCAAATAAAATTACTTCTTCTTCATTAGAAATAGATGTCATAAAGTATTTTACTTTGGATTATTAAAAAGTACTAAAACAAAAATGCTATCCAAATGAAAGTTAATGAACTATTATTTTAACATTTCTTCTGAAAATAATGTTTAAAGTTTTAATGAATATCATTTTAATTTTTGTAGAGACATAACACTATAGCTTTATTACATTATCTTTTATATTTTGGACTGAGATTTTTAAGAAAAAAATTTACAATCTGTCTCAACAGAAAATTTTAGGAGTGTTTGGAAATGATAACTAAAAGAAAACTTGCTTAAGTGTTTAATCTTAGAAATGATCTCTATGGCAAATAAATCATGGAGCAACTAACGTTTATGTTTTGACATTTATCTTGAGAAAAAAGATGGAAAAAATTGAAAATAGTTTTGAAATCTTTCAACTCATTAAAACCAAAGTGACTGAAAATAAAGATAGAATTAGTAGGGTCAAAGGATAAGAAAAATCAATATCAATTTGGATATTTTAGAAATATGGGATTATTTTCTGTACTAAACTAGTTCTATTATTTATAATATGAAGTTAATTTGAAATAACCTCTGTATGTATAGTTTTCTTCCAAATCAAATAAAATGTCACAAGTAGGAGGTGTTTCAATACTTAAGTTCAAATAAGCTGATTCCAAATCATTAAATGTTTAAAATGTCTTCCTAAGAAGTTCCTAAGAGTATGAAATAAGCATAGTGAGATATCATGGCATAAGGAAATTAATTCAATTTGGAAATCTGAAATTTGGAGATCTGAGATATTTGCTCTCTTTTCAAACAGAAGGCCTTAAGTGAGTATTTGGATGAATTCTCAGGTAGAAATCAAAACCTAAGCTAATGATTTTTTTATGTTCTTTTCAGCTTTGGGGTTATATTTTTATTTTTATTTCAATTTTATTATGTTAATTGTTCAAAATATGCCTTCTAGAATAATAATTCCAAGTAGTTTTTTTATATAGTACAAGTCAATAAAAAAAAAAAGAAAACATGGAAATGGGAAAAAAACTTATTGTAGGGCTGTCACAGGAGATGCACAAGGAGCCTAGAGCAGCCTGTAGTGTCAGAAATTAGGGAAGTATTCAAAACCAAAACTACAGGGTATATAAAAGGGACACAAGAGCCAACTGAAAGAGCTCCCAATGGCCAAGGGTAGAATCATTGATTAGAGAACCAAAAAAGTAAATAATATAGTAATAGATAATTGCCATACTGTCATGGACAGAACTGTGTTCCAGTAAAATGTGTATATTGAACTCTTTTTTTTTTAATTTTATTTTTTATTTATTTTCAGCATAACAGTATTCATTATTTTTGCACACACCCAGTGCTCCATGCAATCCATGCCCTCTCTAATACCCACCACTTTGTTCCCCCAACCTCCCTCAGATTGTTTTTCAGAGTCCCTAGTCTCTCATGGTTCACCTCCCCTTCCAATTTCCCCCAACTCCCTTCTCCTCTCTAACTCCCCATGTCCTCCATGCTATTTGTTATGCTCCACAAATAAGTAAAACCATATGATAATTGACTCCCACCAACAGTGGAAGAGGGTTCCCCTTTCTCCACAGCCCCTCCAACACATGTTGTTTCCTGTCTTGCTAATTTTGGCCATTCTAACTGGTGTAAGGTGATATCTCAATGTGGTTTTAATTTGAAGCTCCCTGATGGCTAGTGATGATGAACATTTTTTCATGTGTCTGATAGCCATTTGTATGTCTTCACTGGAGAAGTGTCTGTTCATATTTTCTGCCCATTTTTTGATATGATTATCTGTTTTGTGTGTGTTGAGTTTGAGGAGTTCTTTATAGATCCTGGATATCAACATTTTGTCTGTACTGTCATTTCCCATTCCGTGGGTTGCCCCTTTGTTTTCTTGACTATTTCCTTTGCTGGGCAGAAGCTTTTGATTTTGATGAATTCTTAACCCCCAATGTGATAGTGTTTGAAGATGGGGCCCTTGGGAGATAATCAAATTTATATGGGGCCCTCATTAAGGGTTTGGTGCTCTGATAAGAGAGGTGGCTTCTCCTCTATCTCTTTCTGCCAAGTGAAGACACAGAGAGAAAGTGGTCTGTATTAAGTCAGGAAAAGAGCCCTCACCAGGGAACTGAATCTTTCTGGACCATGATGTTGGACTTCCCAGCTGCCACAACTATAAGAAACAAATGATTGTTGTTTAAACCACTCAGGGTATGTTATTTTGTTATGGCAGCCCAACCAGACTAAGACACATACTGATATAAATAAGTGGCTGAATGAATAACAAAACAGGGGAGAGGGGACAAAACTCTGCAGAATTACAAATAATTTACACAGATTATTCCCTCTCAATAAGGTGCAACATAACTCCCATAAGTACAGACTGCACTTGTGACTTCATCCGAAGAGGATAGTATGAAAAGGAGATGAGAGTAAGTAAGGCAGGGAAACCTGGTAAATAATTCCTCAGCCATACATGGTCAAGAACTACAACAACAATGATACATTATTTTGATAGGATTTACTCTTGACATGAGGTGATGGAAATGACTATTTACTTCTGAGTTCTTAATAAAAAAGGTATATCCCAGTCTGAAATTGAGAAAAACATTACAAACTACAATTCAGGGACATATCTACAAAATTCTTGGCTAGTACTTCTCAAAACTCTTAAGGTTAGTTCTAAGAAGCAAAGCACCTGAATGACACAGGCCTTAGCATTAGCTCCTTCCTAATGATTTCCAAGTCCGTTCTACTTCTGTTGCCCATGATCCTGTTCTTATTTTTGTTTTCTTTTTTTTTTTAAATTTTTCATTTGAACCATTAATCTCTTTTGAACTCAGGTTTTTTTTTTTTTTTTCTTCTGTGGCCTTCTACACATTTTCTTTTCAAACTCTCCTTGTTTCACACTGAAAACCAACATTAGTGTAATTTCCTGAGTGAGTCATTCATGTTGTTTATAACTGGACACCAACTACATGAACACTGATCATTACCTAATCTCCTTCTTTTGTCCTGACAGACAGTGTTTGGCCCATATGTCACTGGCTTGCCAATTTATCCATTCTAGAACACTTTTCTAAATAGCCTTTATAAATATTGCCACTATTGAGTTCTTCTAACTCATAAAAGTCAAGTTCAAAAATTTTTTCCTGTTCTAAGTCTTTATGAATAACTGCTTGGAATTTACTTACTGACCCCCAGTATGAAAAAAAAGTTTGACAACTTCACTAATGTCTTCAGTATATGTGCTGCCAAAGCAAGCACTCAACAACTTCTCTAATGTCTTTTATGAGCTTTCTTGCTTGTATTAATTAATAAATATTGGAGATATATATTAAGTATATATACAAAATACTTAACATATTACACATCTATATTATTCAATATATTAGCCAAGTCATGCTAGTATTTGCCTTATTAAATGTTCAGCAAATTAATATTTCTGTAAAATGTTATTAAATGTTCATTTATAAAATTTATTAAAAGTTATTAAATATAAAAATGTATTGAATATTTAATATAGTAAGCCCATTACTATATTAATGCATATTTATGTAAATATATATATTTCTAACAATTATGTATATAGAATCTTCCTAGGAAATGAAAATAATAGATTTTAATTCTGAGTGTTCCCCATACTAGCCATGAGAACTTGAGCATGATACAAGTTCTCTCAAGTTCCTAGTCTTAACTAACAGGCAGTTTTATGTAATGCCATCAGTAAGGCCACAGGGAAGATAGTGAATTGACACAGGGCTGGAGATCATCTCCCCAAGATCATGACCTTAGCTGAAACCAAGAGTAAGACACTTAACTGACTGAGCCATCCAGGCACCCCTGCCAAAAATAAATTTGAAAATAAAATTTACTTTTATGTTTTCTTTAAAATAATAAAGTAGCGCTTTTAGTTGACGTAGTTTCATAGTTGAATTAGACTAAAAAATCATTACTTTCTCAGGAGTAGAAAAATATACAATCTAATTAGAGAAGGTGAACACTAAAAATAATAATAATAATAAATAAATAAATACAAGTAAAAATGAGATACTTCAAGTGAAGAAGTGTAAACCAAGGAAAGGGGATGGGAATGTGAGGTGGTGCATTTTAGAATGAGTGGTCCAAAAAAAAATGTTTCTGATAAAGTGCAATGAGGAAGAAAGATGTGCAAGTGTCTGGGGAGACAGTATTTAATGCAGGTCATATAGCAATGCAAAGGCCCTGAGGGTGGATGGCGATCCTACTGTGTTGGAAGAATAGTAAAGTGTCCATTGTACCTTGAGGAGAGAGTGAGTGACAAAGAGGGATTTTTGAGGCCAGGGAAATGACTAGGGCTAAATAATTTAGAGTGATATAGTTCAGTATGCAGTTTAATTTATACTCCAAAGGAACTTACACTTGCAAAGGAAACCATGTATCTTTTCTTTTAACCTATTTTGTTCTTTGTTCATATCTTCCCTTATGTCTAACTTCTTTTGGATCAATCAAATAATTTCCATGTTTTCATTTTCATTTCAGTTCATAATTGTTCATTGAAGCATTTTTTATGATCGATTTGAAGTCATAGTCTAATAGATTCATCATCAGTATTACCTTTGCGTCAGAATTTGTTGATTGTCTTTTCTTATTCAAACTGAGATTTTTGTTGGACTGTGTTTTGATGAGGAAGTGGTCATTTGGCATACTGTGTTATGAGATTCTGGATTTTATTTAAATCCATTACATTTGACTTTGTCTGATAGTGCTGTGATGGGGAAAGTGAGTATTGCCTTGTTGTTGCCAAGGGGAGATAGCAGTCCAGGCTGCCCCCTTTGTCTCAGTCGACACTCACGGGGTCAGACTTTTTAATTATGGTCAGAGGTAGAAATTCAAGGTCTCTACTGGGTTTCATTAATGCTACCCTTTGCTAAGAGCATCTCTTTTTACTTATGGTCATGTGGCTTCCACTGACATTATGGTGGGAGGAATATGACTTCATTACACCTGGGTTGTGGTGGAAGTCCTGGCTCTTCCCTAGGCCTTCTCTGACATCACCCTATGGGGACAGGGAAGAGTTTCTCAAGTCATCAGATTGGAGTATAAGTCCACATCACCCATGTGATTTCCATTGAAACTGTGAGGCTGGAATCTTTTTACTACCCAGTAGGAATGAAAGTTTTGGTTCCCCATTAAGGCTTTCTTGATTAATTGTGCTTACTTACAGCAGGGAGTTGAGATACTTATATTTTTCAAAAAGTTCACTTAACTGCTATCTACAAATTAAATTCCATTAAAATGCAGACCATAAATGCTAGCTTTTTCTTCCCTTTGAACAATCCATGACCTGCAGACCAAATGTGGCTCATGGTTTGTTTTGTGTAGTCCGTGTTATAAAAACAACTTTTTTTACAGTTTAAAAGGTATTTTTTCTAAAAAAGAAAATACAACAGAGGTTTTTGTTGCCTGAAAAGCTTAAAATATTTGTGTCTCACCTTTTATAGGACAAGTTTTCAAGCCTTTGCTTTACAGCAAAAGAAGGCAAACAAGCAAGAAAACAAAACAAACACATTCTAGCTTAGCTATTTGCAAGTATCGTGAAAGTACGGTTCTGGGTTTCCAGTCTTACTACAGCTCAGTAGCATGTGAGAAACAAAAGCCAAAGACACACAAAGACCATAGTCTCTCATTTCATTGATTCTATTGGCTGGAGGGAAGTAGGCACAAATAATATATAAAAAAGTCAAGTTCTTATGTCTGGGAGCACTATAAATAGAAGTAAATCCAATTTGTTTTTCCCTCTCACTAGAACAACCATTATGACAGGTGCTCCATGATTTCCCTCCTTCTAGTTTCTCCACATCCTTGTCTCCATATCCACTCTGGGAAAACCCAGATCTGGACATTCATATTGCTTCATTCAGCCCTGGCAAGCCAAGAATAACTAAAGTCAGAGGTTTGTAGTCTCTAAAAGAAGTTAGTACAAAATGTCCTTAATGAAGTGCCTGAAATAGGTGATAGTTGACACAGGTGCTCTGAAAATCCAGTTGCTGAGGCTGACCACTACACCTTGTTACATGAAAATAGGTTAGCACCTTTTTTTATACGTATTACCAAAAAAGTGGGGTTGTCTACAGTTATTCAATATCTTTGCATATATCATTGATTTTCAGACTACTTCTATCCAACGAAGAGGACATGGATTATGTTTGTTAAAAGAAAAAAAAAAACTTAAATTGTTTCAATGTTGTCTTAAAATCTTGAGCATATAATTCTGACCATTGAAGTCCATATTTTTTGCATTTTATTTTACTTTATTTATATTTTTATTTAAATTAAATTAGCCAACATATAGTACATTTTTAGATTTTGATATAATGTTCAATGATTCATTGGTTGCATATAGCATCCAATGCTCATTTTTTTTGTTTTTATTTTAATTTAAATTAGTTAGCATAAAGTGTTATATTAGTTTCAGGTGGCTGAAGACTACATTCCCTTCAATAAAAAATAGTTATTTACTAAAAATTATGAATTATGGTGCTCAAAATACTT
This sequence comes from Mustela erminea, assembly GCF_009829155.1. Classification (NCBI taxonomy): domain Eukaryota; kingdom Metazoa; phylum Chordata; class Mammalia; order Carnivora; family Mustelidae; genus Mustela; species Mustela erminea. The sequence goes on from NC_045629.1 coordinate 2,836,908, forward strand.
AATGAAAAATAACTCACGATAATATTGACTTGGCTATAAGTGACTCCGTTTATTAAAAAGAGCTGAGAAATTTCTTATGAAAATGACAAAGCACACATTTACAACTTACTAAATATATTATGATATGATTCTAATAGGTTAATGTTAAAATAGAATGTGTTGAAAGGGAAATTCAGTTATTTGAGCCTCAGTAGAGAATCCAGAAGTTGTCAATTGAACATTAACACTGGTTTGTCTCCTCATTTGCCTGATATATCCCTAATCTTATCTGGCTGGACATTTGGAGAAAAAACTGATGATGTTTGGCTCAATCCATTCCCTCATTTTCTGTCCCTCCCTCCTCTGTGTGGGTGTATCTCTGCTCTGTTGGTATCTGTGCTATAGGGTGTCTGTCCCTAAAGTCCAGAATTCTCTTTAATTTCAGTGACTAGGGAGGAAAGTGTGCTTAATTCAAATGCAGAGTATGAGGAAGCCCAGCAAGGACATTATTCTTCCCTAAATTCCAAATTCAGTAGTACTAATAAAGACGTTGCTGTTCTTTGCATCTATAAGGTCTCTGTATCTATTTTTCAACTGATTTCTAAATTGGGGGCTGGAAAGGGGGAAAGGCATATTATTTTTTAACTAACCAAAATCACAAGAAAATGTAAATAAACTTAAGATTTCACACTAAAATAGAATTTGTTTTATAAAAAGTGACCTAATTTATTGGAGAAAACAAAAACTATACTCTTTAATTTCTGTTATTTTTCCCCCTTCTTTACTGTTTTCTCCTTGTTCACCTCAATCCCTTTTCTTATTCTATCCTCAAGTGTATTTGTTGGTAAACTAACTCAGGTCTACAATATGCAATCACGTATTCTTATGGTTAATATTGTTTTCAGGAGAGACAAGTTGTGGATGTGGAGATGTAGTCAGGAGCCAGCATTCATTTAAGGTAAATGATATACTTGGCAGTTTGGAAGATAACCCAAGGTAACTCAAGAAGCATAGGATCTTGAGTATATTCCAAATTTCAAAAGGCCTTAATCTAAAATTTACCACAACTTGCAAGGATAGTCTTATCTCACTTTCCAATGGTTCACAACTCCTATCTGAATATACTAAATTAGCTAATGTTTCTATTTTGAAGTCAAACAGACCTGGGTTTGAAACCACCAATGTTAATTTCTAGCTGGGTCTTTTAAGAAAGTTATAAATAACTAATGTCTTGGTGTCTTAGTTTCTTATTTTGTAAAAAAGATAAATAAATAAATCTTTAATCAGGCCTGATCTACATAAACACTCAATATATTTTATTTTATTTTTTTTAATATAATTTTTTATTTTTTATAAACATATATTTTTATCCCCAGGGGTACAGGTCTGTGAATCACCAGGTTTACACACTTCACAGCACTCACCAAAGCACATACCCTCCCCAATGTCCATAATCCCACCCCCTTCTCCCAAACCCCCTCCCCCCAGCAACCCTCAGTTTGAATTGACAGCACAATCACTGTTAATCCACATCATTAGGCTTCTCTGAAGTGTGACTTCAGTGATTAAAAAAATAAAATGATTTATAGACTGAAAGTTTAGAAAAGACAAAAAAAAGTTTTAGAAGGGGCACATGGGTGGCTCAGTTGGTTAAGAGTCCAACTCGTGACTTGAACTCATGTCATGATCTCAAAGTCTTAAGATCAAGTCCTGCTTTGGGTTCTGGACTGGGCATGGAGACTGATTAAGAGACCCTCTCTTAGGATGCCTGGGTGACTCATTTGGTTAAGTGGCTGCCTTTGGCTCAGGTCATAATCCCTGTGTCTTGGGATCAAGTCCCACATCGGGCTCCTTGTTCCACAGGGACTCTGCTTCTCGCTCTGCCTCTGCCTGCCACTCTGCCTGCTTGTACTCTCTCTCTCACTCTAACAGATAAATAAATAAAATCTTAAAAAAAAAAGGGTCTCTCTCTGTCCCTCTTCCCCTCCCTGGTCCCTCTTGCACTCTCTCTGTTTCAAAGACTGAAAGAAAGAAAGGTTTTAGAAAAGACTAAAGCAGGGAAATGCAACTTATACATAAAATTATAATTGAGCAACTGACATTTACAAGTTAACTGCCATAAAATAAATTTATTGCATTTAGTAACTAAGCTAAAAGGTAAGCTAAATTATATCTATCTGAAAGGAATTGGCTTAAACTCAATGTAAATACAATAAAATGTTACTACTATAATTAGAATTACACTAAGTCTTTACTTTTGGCTGAGTTAATATTTGATCTTCCTGAGAAAAACTTATGATTTTGAGATTCTATGTCTGTGAATAAATAAGTCTATCATCATTTACCAAAAAAAAAAAAAAAAGTGATCGCTTTTCAAATACATTTGCATTTTTTAATGTATTCAAGTGTGTTCTTTTTTAGTGATTGTTTGCTTATTTCACTTTACTAGAAAATAATGGAAGAATAAATACATCAAACGTGCAAGTCAATTAAAATAATGCAAAGAAATACCATTAGGGGGCGCCTGGATGGCTCAGTGGGTTAAGCCTCTGCCTTAGGCTCAGGTCATGATCTCAGGGTCCTCGGATCAAGTCCCGCATCGGGCTCTCTGCTCAGCAGGGAGCCTGCTTATCTCTCTCTCTCTCTCTCTCTCTCTCTCTCTCTGCCTGCCTGCCTCTACATCTATTTGTGATCTATCTCTGTCAAAAAAATAAATAAAATCTTTAAAAAAAAAAAAAAAGAAATACCATTAGGAAGGGCAATTGCAATAATGAAATTTCTGTTAAATCTCTTATCAACTATAATCAGAATATCTCCTTAAATCTATTTAACTTTGGATTATGTGTGTATATGTAAAATCATGTATACTTCAAAGAAATCATTATACTATAAATTACAATATACATATGTACTTATACATGCAGAGTGTATAGTACTTATACTCTGCAAAGAGTGTGTATTATATATATGTATATATATATAAGAAAACTTCACTGATATGTAACTAAATTAAAATTTTTAATTTTTTTACTATAAGCTTTTTTCATTCATAAGATACTATAGAAGGTTTTAATAAATCAGCGTAACATTTTAAATCTAAAATCACACTTTACCATATATTAGACATCTTTGTCATTATTCTAAGGATTTTTTTAAATCTAGCAAAAGGTAGGAATTTTATTAACTTTTTTATTCTGAAAGTTGGCTAACTTTAAATAAGTATTCTGAGAATAATCTTATAAACACAAGTCACTCAGCTGTACTTTGAAATTATATATTAGAACAATCTTTTTTACTTTTAATTGTAGTAAAACATACATAATATGAAAATTTCAATAATAGTAATTTTTAAGTGTATGCTTCAGTAGTGTTAAGTGTATTCATGTTGTTGTACACTCAATCTTCAAAACCTTTTATCTTTATGATTTAAACTCCATGCACATTATACAACTCCCCTTTCCTCCCTCTTCCAGCCCCAAACACTATTTTACTTTCTGTCTTAAAAATCAGACAATTCCAGGGACCTCATATATATGGATCATACAGTATTTGTGTTTTTGTGATTGATTTATTTCACTTAGCATAATATTTGTAAGGTTTATTCATGTCATAGCATGTGCCAGAATTTTCACCCTCTTTAAGGCTGAAAAATATACCATTTTATGAATATACCACATTTTGTTTATCTAATTATCCATCAATGTGCACTTGGATTTCTTCCACCTTCAGCTATTATGAATAATGCTGTGTGAACATAGGTGTGTGTGCATGTGTGTCTTAGAGACCAAGATTTCAATATACATATATTTTTATAAGAACAAGTCAAATAGTTGGGTCATATGGTGATTCTATTTTTCATCTTTTGAGGAATGAACCATTGTTTTCAATAGCATCTGTACCATTTTACATTCCAACCAGTAATAGTGCATAGGGTATCAATTTCTCTGTATCATTTCCAGAATTTGATACTATTTTTTGATGATAGCCATTCTAAAGAATGTGCAGCAGTATCTCATTGTGATTAGCATTTCATTGATAATTAGCAACATTTTTTCATGTATTTATTAGCCAACTTATGATTTTTGGAGAAATAGCTATTCAAGTTCTTTGCTGATTTTTTTAAATTGGGTTATTTGCTTTTTGTTTTTGTTGAGTTGTGATTATTTTTATATTCTGGATGTTAATAATGATTCACATATTCTTACTCCAATTCCATTAACTGCATATCATTCTGTTGATTGTCCTTTGGTACACAGACCTTTCTAATTTTTATATACTCCAACTTACCTATTTATTCTTTTTTTAAAAAATATTTTGTTTATTTATTTGACAGAGAGAAAGAGAACAGCACAGGGAAAAGGAGAAACTGGCTCCTTGTGGAACAGGGAGCCTGATGTGGGGCTTGATCCCAGGACCCTGGGATCAGGACCTGAGCTGAAGCCAGACGCCTAACAACTGAGTCATCCAGACACCCTATTACCTATTTATTCTTTTATTGTCCTTACTTTTTGGTGTCATACTCAAGAGATTGTTGCAAAATCCAATTTCATGAAGTTCTTTTTTTTTAACCTATATTTTATTTTTTAATTATTTTTTTTATTAACATATAATGTATTATTAGCCCCAGGGGTACAGGTCTGTGAATCGCCAGGTTTACACACTTCACAGCACTCAACATAGCACATACTTTCCAAAATGTCCATAACGCCACCACTCTCTCCCTACCCAAGTCCCCTCAGCAACCCTCAGTTTGTTTTAAGAGAATAAGAGTCTCTTATGATTTGTCTCCCTCCCAATCCCATCTTGTTTCATTTATTCTTTTCCTACCCCCAAAGCACCCACATTGCCTCTCAGCTTCCTCATATTAGGGAGATCATATGATAATTGTCTTTCTCTGATTGACTTATTATGCTAAGCTTCATACTCTCTAGTTCCACCCACATCACTGCAAATGGCAATATTTCATTTCTTTTTTTTAATTTATTTTTTATTTATTTTCAGCATAACAGTATTCCTTAATTTTGCACCAAACACAGTGCTCCATGCAATCCGTGCCCTCTATAATACCCACCACCTGGTACCCCGACCTCCTAACCCCCGCCCCTTCAAACCCCTCAGATTGTTTTTCAGAGTCCATAGTCTCTCATGGTTCACCTCCCCTTCCAATTTCCCCCAACTCCCTTCTCCTCTCTAACTCCCCATGTCCTCCATGCTATTTGTTATGCTCCACAAATAAGTGAAACCATATGATAATTGACTCTCTGCTTGACTTATTTCACTCAGCATAATCTCTTCCAGTCCCGTCCATATTGCTACAAAAGTTGGGTATTCGTCCTTTCTAATGGAGGCATCATACTCCATAGTATATATGGACCACATCTTCCTTATCCATTCGTCCGTTGAAGGGCATCTTGGTTCTTTCCACAGTTTGACGACCATGGCCATTGCTGCTATAAACATTGGGGTACAGATGGCCCTTCTTTTCCCCTCCAACACATGTTGTTTCCTGTCTTGCTAATTTTGGCCATTCTAACTGGTGTAAGGTGATATCTCAATGTGGTTTTAATTTGAAGCTCCCTGATGGCTAGTGATGATGAACATTTTTTCATGTGTCTGATAGCCATTTGTATGTCTTCAATGGAGAATTGTCTGTTCATATCTTCTGCTCATTTTTTGATATGATTATCTGTTTTGTGTGTGTTGAGTGAGAGGAGTTCTTTATTCATCCTGATATCAACCTTTTGTCTGTACTGTCATTTGCAAATATCTTCTCCCATTCCGTGGGTTGCCTCTTTGTTTTCTTGACTGTTTCCTTGGCTGTGCAGAAGCTTTTGATTTTGATGAAGTCCCAAAAGTTCATCTTCGCTTTTGTTTCCTTTGCTTTTGGGGACATATCTTGAAAGAAGTTGCTCTGGCTGATATCGAAGAGATTACTGCCTATGTTCTCCTCTAGGATTCTGATGGATTCCTGTCTCACGTTGAGGTCTTTTATCCATTTTGAGTTTATCTTTGTGTACAGTGTAAGAGAATGGTCGAGTTTCATTCTTCTACAGATAGCTGTCCAGTTTTCCCAGCACCATTTATTGAAGAGACTGTCCTGTGGTTCAAAACCTATGGGATACAGCAAAAGCCGTCCTAAGGGGGAAATACATAGCCATCCAAGCCTCTCTCAAAATAATGGAAAAATCCAGAACACAGCAGCTGTCTCTACACCTTAAAAAACTGGAGAATCAACAACAAATCAAACCAACTCCACACGTAAGAAGTGAAATACTCAAGATTAGAGCTGAAATCAATGAGGTAGAAACCAGCGATACAGGAGAATGTATCAATGAAACTAGAAGCTGTTTTTTTGAAAGAATCAATAAGATTGATAAACCATTGTCCACACTAATCCAAAAGAAAAGAGAGAAAGCCCAAATTCATAAAATTATGAATGAAAAGGGAGAGATCACAACTAACATCAAGGAAGTAGAAACAATCATCAGAAATTATTATCAACAGTTATATGCCAATAAGCTAAGCAACCTAGATGAAATGGATGCATTCCTGGAAAACTATAAACTCCCAAAATTGAACCAGGAAGAAATTGACAACCTGAATAGACCGATATTTAGTAACGAGATTGAAGCGGTGATCAAAAACCTCCCCCCAAAAAAGATCCCAGGACCTGACGGATTCCCTGGGGAATTCTACCAAATTTTCAAAGAAATAACACCTATTTTCCTGAAGCTGTTTCAAAAAATTGAAGCAGAAGGAGAACTTCCAGACTCTTTCTATGAAGCCAGCATTACCCTGATCCCCAAACCAGGCAAAGACCTTACCAAAAAGGAGAATTTCAAACCAATATCATTGATGAATATGGATGCTAAGATTCTCAACAAGATCCTAGCAAACAGGACCCAACAGCACATTAAAAAGATTATCCACCATGACCAGCTGGGATTCATCCCTGGGCTCCCAGGATGGTTCAACATTCGCAAATCAATCAATGTGATAGAACAAATTAATATGAGGAGAGAGATGAACCACATGGTCCTCTCAATCGATGCTGAAAAAGCATTTGACAAAATCCAGCATCCGTTCCTGATTAAAACATTCAAAGTATAGGGATAGAGGGAACATTCCTGAACTTCATCAAAACTATCTATGAAAGACCCACAGCAAATATCATCCTAAATGGGAAAAAGCTTGCAGCCTTCCCGTTGAGATCAGGAACACGACAAGGATGCCCACTCTCACCACTCTTGTTCAACATAGTCTTAGAAGTCCTAGCAACAGCAATCAGACAACAAAGAGAAATAAAAGGTATCCAAATTGGCAAGGAAGAAGCCAAACTCTCTCTCTTCACAGATGACATGATTATTTATATGGAAAACCCAAAAGACTCCACCCCACACTACTAGAAGTCATACAGCAATTCAGCAACGTGGCAGGATAGAAAGTCAATGTACAGAAATCAGTGGCCTTCTTATACAATAACAATGAAAATACAGAAAGGGAAATTAGAGAATCGATTCCATTTATTATAGCACCAAGAACCATAAGATACCTGGGAATAAACCTAACCAAAGAGGTAAAGGATCTGTATTCAAGGAACTACAGGACACTCATAAAAGAAATTGAAGAAGACACAAAAAGATGGAAGACCATTCCATGCTCTTGGATCAGAAGAATAAACATTGTTAAAATGTCTATACTGCCTAGAGCAATCTATACTTTTAATGCCATTCTGATCAAAATTCCACCGGTATTTTTCAAAGAGTTGGAGCAAATAATCCAAAAATTTGTATGGAATCAGAAGACACTCCAAATTACTAAGGACATGTTGAAAAACAAAAATACAACAGGGGGCATCACGCTACCTCATTTCAAGGCTTACTACAAAGCTGTGATCACCAATAGTACTGGCATAAAATCAATACCGTGATCAGCATGGTACTGGCATAAAAATAGACACATAGGCCGGCAGAACAGAGTAGAGAGCCCAGATATGGACCCTCAACTCTATGGGCAAATAATCTTCGATGAAATGGGGAAAAAATACATTGAAAATATTTCATTTCTTTTGATGGCTGCATAGTATTCCATTGTAGATATATACCACTTCTTCTTTATCTAATCATCTGTTGATGGACATCTAGGTTCTTTCCATAGGTTGGCTATTGTGGACATTCTGCTATAAACATTTGGATGCACAGGCCCCTTCAGATGACTACATTTGTATCTTAAGGGTAAATACCCAGGAGTGCAATTACTGAGTTGTAGGGGAGCTCTATTTTCAACTTTTTGAGAAACCTCCATGCTGTTTTCCAGAGTGGCTGCACCAGCTTGCATTCCCACCAACAGTGTAGGGGGGTTCTCCTTTCTCTGCATCCTCACCAGCATCTGTCATTTCCTAACTTGTTAATTTTAGTCATTCTGACTGGCATGAGGTGGTATCTCATTGTGGCTTTGATTTGTATTTCCCTAATGCCCAGTGATGTGGAACACTTTTTGATGTGTCTGTTGGACATCCGGATGTCTTCTTTTCAGAAATGTCTGTTCATGTCCTCTGCCCATTTCTTGATTGGATTCTTTGTTCTTTCGGGGCTGAGTTTGATAAGTTCTTTATAGATTTTGGACACTAGCCCTTTATCTGATGTCTTTTGCAAGTATCTTCTCTCATTCTGTCAGTTGTCTTTTAGTTTTGTTAACTGATTCCTTTGCTGTACAAAAGCTTTTGATCTTGATGAAGTCCTAATATTTCATTTTTTCCCTTGCTTTCCATGCCTTTGGTGATGTTTCTAGGAAGAAGTTGCTGTGGCTGAGGTCGAAGAGGTTACTGTCTATGTTTTCTCAAGGATGTTGATGGATTCCTTTTTCACGTTGAGGTCCTTCATCCATTTGGAGTCTAATTTCATGTGTGGTGTAAGGAAATGGTCCAGTTTCATTGATCTGCATGTGGCTGTCCAATTTTCCCAACACCATATGTTGAAGAGGCTGCCCTTTTTCCATTGGACATTCTTTCCTGCTTTGCCAATGATTAGTTGACCATAGAGTTGAGGGTGTTTTTCAAAAAGAAATATTCTGTTCCACTGATTAATTTGTCTGTTTTTCTGCCAGTAGCATACTGTCTTGATGATGACAGTTTTGTAATAGAGCTTGAAGTCTGGAATTGCAATGACACAAACTTTGGCTTTCCTTTCTAACATTCCTCTGGATATTTGAGGTCTTTGCTGGCTCCATATAAATTTTAGGATTATTTGTTCCATGTATTTGAAAAAAACTGTGTCGTATTTTGATAGGGATTGCATTAAACATGTAGATTGCTTTAGGTAGCATAGACATTTTCACAATTGTTGTTCTTCCAATCCATGAGCATGGAACATTTTTCCATTTCATTGTGTCTTCCTCAATTTCTTTCATGAGTACTTTATAGTTTTCAGAGTATAGATTCTTTGCCTCTTTGTTTAGGTTTATTCCTAGGTATCTATGGTTTGGGGTGCAATTGCAAATGGGATCGACTCCTTAAATTCTCTTTCTTCTTTCTTGCTGTTGGTGTAACGCTACAGAAATGCAACTGATTTCTGTGCTTTGATTTTATATCCTGGCACTTTACTGAATTCCTGTACAAATTCTAGCAGATTTGGAGTGGACTCTTTTGGGTTTTCTACATAAAGTATCATATCATCTGCAAACAGTGAAAGTTTGACTTCTTCTTTGCTGATCTGGATGCCTTTAATTTCTTTTTGTTGATTGATTGCTGAGGCTAGGACTTCTAGTACTATTTTGAATAGCAGTGGTGATAATGGACATCCCTACCGTGTTCCTGACCTTAGTGGAAAATCTCTCAGTTTTTCTCCATTGAGAATGATTTTTGCTGTGGGTTTTTCACAGATGACTTTAATGATATTGAGGGATGTACCCTCTATCCCTACACTTTGAAGAGTTTTGATCAGGAAGGGATGCTGTACTTTGTAAAATGCTTTTCCAGCATCTATTGAGAGTATCATATGGTTCTTGTCCTTTCTTTTATTAATGTATTGTATCACATTGATTGATTTGTGGATGTTGACCCAACCTAGAAGCCCTGGAATAAATCCCACTTGGTCATGTTGAATAATCCTTTTAATGCACTGTTGGATCCTATTGGGTAGTATTTTGCTGAGAATTTTCACATCTGTGTTCATCAAGGATATTGGTCTGTAATGCTCTTTTTTGATGGGATCCTTGTCTGGTTTGGGGATCAAGGTAATGCTGGCCTCAAAAAATGAGTTTGGAAATTTTCCTTCAATTTCTATTTTCTGGAAGAGTTTCAGGAGAATAGGAATTAATTCTTCTTTAAATGCTTGGTAGAAATCCTCTGAGAAGCCGTCTGGCCCTGGCTTTTGTTTGTTGGGTGATTTTTGATGACTGCTTCAATCTCCTTACTGGTTATGGGTCTGTTCAGGTTTTCTATTTCTTCCTGGTTAGTTGTGGTAGTTTATATGTCTCTAGAAATGCATCCATTTCTCCCAGATTGTCAAATTTGCTTGCGTATAGTAGCTTATAATATGTTCTTATAATTGTTTGTATTTCTTTGGTGTGAGTTGTGATCTCTCCTCTTTTATGCATGATTTTATTTACTTGGGTCCTTTCTTTTTTCCTTTTTGATAAGTCTTGCCAGGGGTTTATCAATCTTATTAATTGTTTCAAAGAATTAGCTTCTAGTTTTGTTGATTTGTTTTATTTTGTTTGTTTGTTTTTTTCTATTTAATTGATTTCTACTCAGATCTTTATTATTTCTTTTGTCCTGCTGGGTTTAGGCTTTCTTTGTTATTCTTTCTCTATCTCCTTTAGGTGTAGGGTTAGGTTGAATATTTCAGACCTTTCTTGTTTCTTGAGAAAGGCTTGTATTGTTATATATTTTCCTGATGTGTCCCACAGATGTTGAACTGTTGTGTTTTCATTATCATTTCTTTCACGAATTTTTCAGTTCTTCATAATTGCCTGGTTGACCCATTCATTCTTTAGAAGGATACACTTTAGGGGCGCCTGAGTGGCTCAATGTGTTAAAGTCTATGCCTTCAGCTCAGGTCATGATCCCGGGGTCCTGGAATCGAGCCCCACATTGGGCTCTCTGCTCGATAGGGAGCCTGCTTCTTCCTCTCTCTCTGCCTGCCTCTCTGCCTACTGTGATCTCTGTCTGTCAAGTAAATAAATAAAATCTAAATAAATAAATAAATAATAATAAATAAATAAATAAAAGAAGGATACATTTTAGTCTCCGTGTATTTGGGTTCTTTCCAAATTTCCTCTTGTGATTGAGTTCTACCTTCAGAGCATTGTGGTCTGAGAAGATGCAGAGAATGATCATAATCTTTTGATACCGGTTAAGACCTGATTTATGACCCAGTATGTGATCTATTCTGGAGAGTGTTCCATGTGCACTAGAGTAGAATGTGGATTCTGTTGTTTTGAGATGGAATGTTCTGAATATATCTGTGATGTCCATCTAGTCCAGTGTGTCATTTAAAGCCTTTATTTCTTGTTAATCTCTTGCTTGGATGATCTTTGCATTTCAGTGAGGGGGAGTATTAAAGTCCCCTATGATTATTGTACTATAGTCGATGTGTTTCTTGGATTTTGTTATTAATTGGTTTGTATAATTGGCTGCTCCCATTACTGGGGCATAGACATTAAAAATTGTTAGATCTTCTTGTTGGACTGACTGTTTGAGTATGATATATAGTGTTCTTCCTTATCTCTTATTACAGTCTTTGGCTTAAAATCTAATTGATATGATGTAGGGATTGCCAACTCAGCTTTTTTTTTTTTTTTTTTTTTAATGTCCATTAGCATGGTAAATTGTTTTCCACCCCCTCACTTTCAATCTGGAGGTGTCTTTGGGTCTAAAATGAGTTTCTTGTAGACAACATATTGATGAGTTTTGTTTTTTTATCCATTCTGATACCCTGTGTCTTTTGATTGGGGCATTTAGCCCATTTACATCCAGGGTAACTATTGAGAGGTATGAATTTAGTGCCATTGTATTGCCTATAAGGTGACTATTACTGTGTATTGTCTCTGTTCCTTTCTGGTCTGCTACTTTTCGACTCTCTCTTTGCTTAGAGGACTCTTTTCAATATTTCCTATAGAGCTGGTTTGGTGTTTGCAAATTCTTTTAGTTTTTGTTTGTCCTGGAAGCTTTTTATCTCTCCTTCTATTTTCAATGATAGCCTACCTGGATATAGTATTCTTGGTTTCATGTTTTTTCTCATTGAATGCTCTGAATATATCATGTCAGTTCTTTCTGGCCTGCCAGGTCTCTGTGGATAAGTCTGCTACCAATCTAATATTTTTACCATTGCATGTTACAGACTTCTTGTCCTGGGTTGCTTTCAGAATTTTCTCTTTGTCACCAAGACTTGTAAATTTTATTTACTATTAGATGATGGGGAGTGGACCTATTCTTATTGATTTTGAGGCAGGTTCTCTGCACCTCCTGGATTTTGTTGCTTGTTCCCTTTGTTATGTTAGGGAAATTCTCTACAATAATTCTCTCCAATATACCTTCTGCTCCCCTCTATCTTTCTTCTTCTTCTGGAATCCTGATTACTCTAAGGTTGTTTCGTCTTATGGTATCACTTATCTCTCAAATTCTTCCCTTGTGGCCCAGTAGTTGTTTGTCTCTCTTTTGCTCAGCTTCTTTATTCTCTGTCGTTTGGTCTTCTATATCACTAATTCTCTCCTCTGCCTCATTTATCTTAGTAGTAAGAACCTCCCGTTTTGTTTGCACGTCATTAATAGCTTTTTTCATTTCAGTTTGGTTAGATTTTAGTTCTTTTATTTCTTCAGAAAGGGCTTTTATTTCTCCAGACAGGGTTTCTCTAATATCTTCCATGCTTTTTTCGACCCCACCTAGCACCTTGAGAATCGTCCTTCTGAACTCTAGATCTGACATATTACCAATATCTGTATTGATTAGGTCCCTAGCCTTCAGTACTGCCTCTTGTTCTTTTTTTTTTTTTTTTTTTTGTGGTGAGTTTCTCTGCCTTGTTATCTTTTCTAGATAAGAATATATGAAGGAAATAGTAAAATACTAAAATGGTGACAAAACCCCCAGAAAACTGTGCTTTAACCAAATCAGAAAAGACTGCAAATTGCGGGGAGGAAGAAAGGGGGTAAAAAGAAGTTCAGAAAAAAGAAATTTAAAAAAAGAATAAAAAAAGGAATATAAAAAAGAAAATACATATATTAGACTGGTGAATAGAACAGAATCACCCACTTATTTTGGTGAGTATTTTGGTCTCTTAGAAGAAACTACCTCCAAAAATTTTAAAGAATGAAATACACACACACACACACACACACACACACACACACACAGAGGGTAAAATGGAAAATGAGGATAAGATGAAAATTTTTTTTAAAGATTTCTAAAAAGGACTTGATAAGTTGGTTGGGAGTATAAAGAAAACAAAAGTGGAGAGAATTTGCTCAGGCTGGAGACTAGAACAGAGCCGTGTACTAGATTTAGGGTATATTTTGATTTATTAGAAGAACTTGTATTACAAATTTTTTTAGAAGAAAAAAATCCTATGTGTATACAAAAAATAAAGTTAGATACAATGAAGGATAAAATATGACTATAATAATGAAGTTTCAAAAAGATTTTTCTATAAAATGTATTGTTAAGATATACTAGTTTAAAAAAACGTTAAAAAAGGAAAGCATAAGTTAAAAAATTAGCATAAGAAAAAATAAAATTTAAAAAATTAATTGACTTTCCAAAACTAAAGAATTATGAAGAGAAAGCCATGAATTCCATGATTTGTTTTCTCCTTCTCTGGAATTCTGCTGTTCTTCTCGGTAAGTAAGCTTGGTCTAGGCTGGATTTCTTTCTTCTGGGGGAGGGGTCGGTTGTAGTGATTCTCAAGTGTCTTTGCCCTTGGCAGAATTGCACTGCCCTTACCGGAGGCCAGGCTAAGTAATTTGCTGGGGTTCACTTCAGGAGCTTTGATTCCCTGAACACTTTCCATAGAGTTCTAGAGGACGGGAATGAAAAATGCAGCATCCCAATCTCCGGGATTGGAGGAGCAGAGAGATTGGGCCCCCACTCCTCAGTGTGCCCTTGGAGTAAAGTGCTCCTGGCCTCTGGCCACACTCCAAGCTCGTCAGCCTGTGACCAAGAGTCTCTGTCTCTGGCACACAGCCCCACCTGGAGTCTCCAAACCCAGCAGATCCCTGTGCTCTTCCAGGGGGGTGTCTCTTGATCTTCTGGGATCCCCATTCAAAGAGCAGTGGCCTGACTGTGCCACAAAACACAGTTTAAGGTAACCCTGAATTGAGAACTCACTCCTCACTTCCGTCTCTGTAGGCAGCTTCCTGACTCTAATACCTGTGAGCTCTGTGACACTCAGACACCCCCGATCCTTCTGTGACCTCACAGGACCTGCGATCATGTTGTCTCCATGAGGGCTCTAGCCCTGCTTAGCCTCTGGAATGATATCCCTCAGTGGAGCAGACTTTTAAAAGTTCAGATTTTGTGCTCCATTGCTCTGCCACTTGCTGTGAGCCAGCCCCTCCCCCCACGGTCTATCTTCCCATTGCTTTGGATTCACTTCTCCACAGGTCCTACCTTTCAGAAAATGGTAGATTTTCTGTTTCTAGAATTGCTGCTCTTCTCTTCAATCTCCTTTTGGATTTGTAGGTGTTCGGAATGGTTTAGTAAACTATCTAGCTGATCTCCTGCTACCTGATGTTATCTTAGCCTGCTACTCCTCTGACATCTTGCCTCCTCCCCCTCTACCTAAATTTTCTTCTAAAGGTTTTATAGTTATAGCTTTTATGTTGAGATGTTTGACTTATTTTGAGTTATGTATACGATGCAAGGTGAAGTTCCAAGCTCATTCTATTGCATATGAATATATAGTTTTCACAATGTTTATTTGGTGAAAATACTTTTCTCTCCTCACTGAATAGTTTTGCATTCTTTTCAAAAATTATTTACTATATATGTGAAGGTTTATTTCTGCTTATAGATTGTATTCTATTCTACTGGTGTGTATTTCTCTTTTTAAGCAAGTTTCACACAGTTTTTATTATTATAGATTTGTAATAAATTTTGAAATAAAAAAATGTGAAACCTCTAATTTTTTTTTTTTTTTCAAGATTGCTTTGGCTATTTAGAGACCCTTGAGATTACATATGTTTTAGGAGGAATTTTTCTTTTCTGCAAAAACAGCCTTGGGATTTTGATAAGAATTCTGTTGAATCTGTAGCTCATTTTGAATAGTATTAAATCCTAACAAAACTAAGTATTCTAACCCATGTACATAAGGTACCTTTGTGTCTTTTTAATTTCTTTCAAAAACCTTTTGCAAATTTTCTTGTAGAGGTCTTTTGCTTTTGATTAAGTTGATTTCTAAGTGTTTTATTCTTTTTGGTGCTATTATAAAGTAAATTGTTTCTTAACTCTGTTTCAGAATGTTCATTGTTAGTAAACAGAAACAAGTGATAAATAGGTTATAAGTTAAATCTGAATCTTCCCTGAATCTTTGCTAAATACTTTCATTAGTTCTAAGAGGGTTTTGGTGTTTTTTGTTTATTTGTTTGTTTTTGTTTTTGTTTTTGTTTTGTAAAATCTTTAGGATTCTGTAAGAATGTGTTGGAAAATTTTATTTCTTTCATTCCAGTTTAGACAATTTGAATGTTCTATATTTCTTTTTCTTGTCTAATTATTCTGCCTAGGTTTCCAGTATTTTATTAAATGGAAATGTTAGTAGCAGACTTCCTTGTCTTGTTCCTGATCTTAGAGAAAAATTTTCAGCTTTACACCATTGAGTATGTCAGTTGTTAGCTTTCCATAAATGATATTTGGTATGTTAATATTTTCCTATCTTGGTTAATTGAGTATTTTTAATATAGAAAGGTATTAAATATTTCAAATTTTTTTCCTGCATCAGTTGAGATAATTATGTGGTTTTTCTTCTTTATTCTATTCATATGGTATTTATTGATTTTTATATGTTGAACCATTCGTGAATTCCAAGAATAAACTCACTTGATCATGGTGTATAATTTTTTAATGTGTTGTTAAGTTCTGTTTGCTAGTATTTTCTTGAAGAATTTTGCATCAATATTGACACGAGGCATTGGTCTGTTTTTTCTTGAAGTGTTTTTGTCTGGCTTTGATATCAGGATAATGCTCCTTAGAATGAGTTTGGAAGTGTTTTGTTTTGTTTTTTGTTTTTCTTAAATATTTTAAAGGGTCTGAGAATTGATATTAATTCTTCATTAAGTGTTTGATAGTATTCACCCAGTGAAGCCATCTGGTTCTGGACTTTTCTTTGTTGGGTTTTTCATTATAGATTTGATTACATTACTAGTTATAGATCTGTACAGATTCTTTTTTTTTAACATTTCAGTTGTGGTGGGTTATATGTTTCTAGGAATTTATTCATTACATGTAGGTTTTCTCATTGGTTGGAATAAAATTTTCCTAATATTCTCTTATAATTACTTCTATTTCCATAAAATCAGTTGTAATATTTTCTCTTTCATTTCTGAGTTTAATTGATCTTCTCTTTTATTCTTAGTCAATGTAGCAGAAGATTTGTTAATTTTGTTAAGTTTTCATCAATAAATTATTGGTTTCATTGATGTTCTCTATTTTTTCACATCTGTATTTTTTTTTAAATCTCTACGCTAATCTTTATTATTTCCTTCACATCTACTAGCTTTGGGTTCAGTTTCTTCTTTTTCTGATTCTTTGAGTTACAAAGATGGGTTTCTGATTTAAATTTTTTTGGTTTGTTTTCATTTGTCTCAAGATTTTTCTAATTTCCCATGCATTTTTTCTTTGCCTCATTTGTGTTTAAGTACATGTGGTTTAATTTTCACATGTTTGTGGATTTTTCAGTTTTCCTTCTGCTATTTATTTCTAGTTTCTTTCCATTATGATCATAAAAGAAAATTTGTGTAATTTCAGTCTTTTTAAATGTATTAAGACTTATTTTGCAGCCTAACATTTGCTCTATCCTAGAAGAGTTTGTATGTGCTTGAGAAAAAAATGTGTATACAATTGTTTAGAGTGTTCTGTATATGTTTGTTGGGTCCAATTTGTCTATAGTGTTTTAAGTCCTCTATTACTTTATTGATTTTTCTAGCTGTTCTGTTATTGAAAGTGAGGTATAAATGTTCCTACCTTATAATAAAGCTCTCTGTTTTTCCCTTTAATACTGTTTGTGTTTGTTTTATATATTTAGGAACTCTAATGCATATATATTTATAATTTTATACTTTTTTCATTTGAATCTTTTGTCATTATATAATATTCTTTTTTCTCTTGTAACAATTTTTAGCTAATAGATTAGTTCATACTATATTAAAATATCCACTCCTATTCTCATTGGCTTGTTATTTGCATGGAATATCTTTTTTTATCCTTTCACTTCTACTTATGTTTGTCCTCAAGTCTAATATCAAACAGTATAGTTGAATCCTATTTTTTAATCTATTTTGCAAGTTCTTTTGACTGGAGAGTTTAATCCTTTTAAATTTAATATAATTACTAATAGTGAAGTTTTTACTTTTGTCATTCTGTTGTTTTCTGTATGTCTCTAGCTTTTTTATCTTTTACTTCCTTGCTTATTGATTTCCTTTGTGTTTAGCTGATCTTTTTTCTAGTGACACATTTTTATTATTTTCTCATTTCCTTTTGTGTATACTTTATATATATTTCTTTGTGTTTCTGAGGAGGATTACATAAAACATACCAATGTTGTGACATTCTATTTTGATCAGATAACAATTTAACTTCAATCACATAGAACTCCATACTTCTTACCCCAGATTTTTTGGTTACTTATTATTATTATATTTTTATATATTGCACACCAATTTTTAAAATGTGCAGTTATTTTTATGTTTTTGTCTTTTAAATTTTATAAGAAAATGAAAAGGGAAATTACAAACCAAAATTAATTGTCTTTTATAAAATTATTACCTTTATCTGAGAGCTTCTTTTTTTATTGTTCCAAGTAACTCTTGGTTACCTTTTCATGTTAACCTTAAGACTTCCTTTAACATTTCTTGTAGAGCAGTTGTCCTAATAATGAACTCCCTGAGTTTTTGTTTGAGAATATCTTAGCTTCTTCCACATTTTTGAAAAACAGTTTTTGCAGACATAGAATACTTGGTTTATAGGGTTTTTGTTTGTTTGTTTTTTTGTTTTGTTTTGTCTTGTTTCATTTTGTTTGGCTTTTGGTGCTTGAATATATCATCCTTTCTCTATCAATGGGTTTCTTACTTACAAAGTTTCTCCTGAGAAATCCATTAATCATGTTATAAGGGCTTCCATATACATCTCAAATCATATTTCTATTGCTGCTTTGAAGATTTTCTCTTCATATTGACCCTTGGCAGTTTGATTATAATGTGTCTCAGTGGGAGTCTCTTTGAATTTTCCTATTTAGAGATCATCAATATTCTTATATTTGTATATCCATTTCTTTCCTCAAATGTGCATATTTCATATTCTTTAAATTTGATACATTTCTTCAGATAAGCTTTGTGCACCTTTTTCTCTTTTCTCCTTCTGGGTCTTTCAAAAAGTATACATTTGTCTGCTTGATGGCATCCCATAGCTCCCTTTGACTCTGCTCACTTTCATTCATTTTCATTTTGCTCTCAGACTCCATAATTTCAAATAATCTGTCATTAAGTTCATTGATTTTTAATTTTGCCTATTCAAGAATGCTGCTGAACCTCTCTAGTGGATTTTTCAATTACGTTATTGTATATTTTTAGCTCCAGAATTTCTGTTTGGTTTAATTTTTTACTTTCTATATCTTTTTGATATTCTTATTTTATTCACATATTGTTTTCCTGGTTTCATTCATTATATGTCTTTCTGTACTCATTACACTATTCAAGATAGAAGTTTTCAAAGTCTCTGTCCAGTAATACATAGACCTGTAGTTTTTAGGTTCAGTTTCTAGAGACTTTGTTCTTTTAAATAGTCCATGTATTTTATCTCTTTGTATGCCTTATTATCTTTGTTGAAAATTAAAAATTTGAAAAAAAAATCACTTCTTCAAGTCTCCCAAAGATTCTGCAGTACTCCTGAAGCTTTCTTGCACCATAGAATTCACCACTGCTTTCAGTAGCTTATAACTTAAATCCAACCTTTACTAACTATTCTCCTTAGCTTTCCAAGTCAAACATAAACCAGTTCCTTGGAAGTCCCCTGAGAAGTCAAAATATTGCAAGTGCCACTTTTTTCCTTCTGTCCTTAAAAAGGAACTTGAAATTGAGTGGCTTATTCCCCACTGCACATAGTCCACCAGGGATGGGAGAGGACGAGGGTAAGCAAAAACGCCATGAAATTTCCTGGTATTTTGATTGTGGCTCTTTATTGTTTGGGCATTTGCTTGATTGTTTCAGCATCTTAACTACTTTCTGGGGTTCTTACAAAGCTACCTTGATCTGTATGTTGGTTTTTATTTGATCTTTCCATGAGAGTGAGGGCTTGGACCTTCTTGTCTGTCATCTTGCTGACATCACTCCAGAAGAATCCATTTTTATGCCCCAATAAGCTTCCTGGTTATGCTCAAACTTCCAACCCCCATTTTATATTGAAGGTATTTAGGGATGATTACTAGACATAGCTGATAATGACAGTACCCACTACCCAGAACTACAAGTATACAGATACATTTTATTAAAAGAAAATCATACTGACATTCAAAATGTAAGTTTAAACATATAAGGCCTAATATGTAAAAACTGAAAAATTTATAAATGTCTCCTCAAATATAAATGTATAATTAATATAGTGTTACTTTACTTATTACTTTTTTGTTAAATAAAATCCTGCCAAGTACCAAAAGAGCAACACATATTTTCTCTTTCCCCTTCTTACTCTATTGTCTTCCACCACAATTTACTCTTTTCACTCTCCCTTCGACTATGTTAATCAAAATTTTACAAACTCAACAATGCTTAAATTCACTGAATTCTGAAGATTTTTTTTCTCTACTAATATACATAATAGTTGCTGACATAACATAAATCTATTAAAATACTCTTGCATATCAAATATTATGGTATGATAGTCTTTGAAGACTAAGTTATAATAGATTGTTGTAATGATTTAGATTAAATGTATCCCAAATGTTCTGACCTTGAGATTATAGTGAATAATGATTAGCACAGTTTACTCTTGAATATAACTTAGAACAGTGTAAAATATACTCTGATTATTCTTATCAAACTTGGAAAATTTAGAGCACTATAGTTTCCACGTCGCTTAAAAAATCAATAAAGTTCAACTCTACTATTTTTGATAAATTTCCCTCATGTTAGAATCACCATAGGGGTCAAATTGGGTCAAAGCCCTTTCTGACTTGGTCTATGGAAGCTAGACCCTGCTTGACTCTCTCAGTGTACAAAACAACTTCAGATATAGCACAGATATTTTTTTTTCAAACTATCTCAAAAGGTTTGGAGACAAAAAGTTTGTGGGATTAATCTCTTATTACAAATATGAAACTTATTTGTACCATATACATATTAATGAATCTTACTCATTGCCTTTATATCACATCATATATATATATATATAGTTCTTTTAGTTTCAGTCTATCACAAAGTGTAGAATCTTCAGGGCTCCTTCAGGAACAATATGAGATCTTTAAAAATCAGGACAATAAAGTTAAGCAGGACATCTGGGAACATGAAGAATGTGATGATGTGATCAGAATGCTCTGTCAAAATGAGAACACTGAAGAAGTATTTCTGATGGCTCCCTAAACAGACTTATCAGGTGACATAAAGTTGTAATACCAAAGTGAAAATGAAAATTGTTTTTTTCCCTAACAGTACCATAGCATTTATCTTATTGTCTTTTGGTTTTACATTTTTGTATCCTCCACAAAATACAGACTTATTTATTTGAGAACAAGTTCCACATGTTTGTTTGATTTTTACCTTTGTCTTTTTGCCACAGCCTATTGTGTAATGTCTGACACATAATGAACACTCAATCAGTATTTATTGAGTGAATAAAGGAAGTTAATGTTCTGCTAGACATATTTTCTACTGGAATAACATTCATTGGCCAGTTAGAAGTTAGGAGCCATTTATAAAGATATGATGTGGGGAACTAGTAGATTTTATAATATTCTTTTGAGTATTCTAGTCTATTAATTGAATGGATATTCCAAAATCATGTAATAGAAATTACTGAAATGGGCCTCAGAATACAGGGACCACCCTGTGTAACTGATAGAATTATATTTAGAATGTTAGACTTGAGTCAGAAATACTTTTTTATTTTGATTAGCTATATTTAGGTTTTTCTTATTTGCTGTTTTCCGTATTATTTGATTTTACCAATTATGATCACAATACTGGTGTGCTGATGATTATATTTATGGTGATTTACCCACATGGGATTTACTTTTGATAATGTACAAATCACTATTGCAATTTAATCTATAATACAGGCATTTAATTTATAATAATTTCCCTTAATGTTATTTAACAATTAGATTATATTGAATTTTTCATAAACATGTATCAGTTCACTCATCTTAAGTCTATTGAATAGAATATAAGCTGAAAGGATAACATACTATAGAAAATCAAAGAACAAAAAAGGCTTATGCAGAATCAAACAGGGTGAGAGAGAGCCTTAGAAGAGGGAATTTTCTCCAAAATACCACAGGGGTTTATTACCCTTGGGAATGTATCATTGTCCAGGATATTGCCTTTCTTTAGTTTTGAAGCTCACAAACCCAACACTATATGGAAAATATTTTAGGTTAGGTCTAATTTTAATCTAATTTGTAAATCTGGCACAGTAGACCTACATGTTTATTTATTGATTTTACATGAGGTGTGTTACTATAGCATGAACTCAAATTCTCATAATGATATAGTCCTTTTTTTTTTTTTTTTTTTTTTTTAAATCAGGATGTGTTAGCTTGAGTTCCTCGGAAATGGACTGAGATAAGAATCTGTGTATAAGTGATTATGAAAGTTTCCCAGAAGAAATGAGTCAGGGAGGGAGAAGTGATATAGGGAAGTGGGCAGACTACTGATAGACCCTCAGAATCTCTGAGGAAATTTGGGTTGTGCCCAATCTCAGAAATGTCTCGTCCAGGAACAAGGCTTCTGGGACACCTGTCATTGCACCTGTCAATCACTAGTTAAGCTTTATGTTTGTACAGATGCAAATTTGCAGGCAATTTTGTTCTACAGTTTCACAACCAATGAGGGCTCCCATGACACTTGGGCATACTTCCAGAAAGAATGAGTTTCAGGTACTGGCTGTTAGAAGCAAATTCACACAGAAGATTTGGGAGTGCACAAAATGACTAAAAGGAATCCAAATAGTTCTGGGCAGAGCACCAATATAGTTGTCTCGTGCACATAGATATGTTTGAGAAGCTAAATCATGATTGTAAACTTTTGGAAAAGCAAACTACAATTAAATTTTACTTACAGATTGGATCATTCCATGTTTTCAGGTAAAATAATCTAGCACATCAGTGTTTCCCATAAGGAAAGAAGCAAGTTGAAAGGATTTTCCCTCTCCTGAAAATCAAGTGTGCTTAACTAATGGAAAAGTTTTGTCTTTGTGATTACATATACTTTTTCTTTCTTTTTTCCCTACCTTTTCTTTTCTCTTCTTCTTCGTCCTTTTCTTCTTCCTCTCCTCCCCTTCTCCCCCCTTCCTCCTCATTCTCCTCCTCCTCCTTCTTAACAAATTATCAGTCCCCTTCATAATATCTTGTTCTTTCTTTGGAAATTTCAGTAATCTTAATCAGAATACAGTCAACATTATCAGGCCAACAATTTCTTCTGTAATTCTAGGAGCTTCTTTGTCATAATCTCAGACCAGCTGGGATAGGTACAAGGCAGGAAAAGATTGAAAATAAGTTGGAAGATGGAAGTTATAATGAGCAAAGTGAATTTATACAGAAGGCTTGTCCTGGTTGGCAGATAGATAAACAGATTGCCCCTGCATCTTAAAATTTTATAATGAGGACTTCATTGGTTTTAGTCACCATACACCATGCAAGTATGTTCAATACCACATAACTTCTCAAGGATCTCTTCCACAGCAGCACCTGAGAGCAAACAAGACTAAGTATAACCACACTACGAGGACAGGAGAGGGGATGGAGACCCTCTGAGTGCTCAGAGGTCACATGCAGGTCAATCTGCAGTCACCTCTCTTCAATGACCTCTCCCAACAATTATTGCATTTCTTCTATGTTTAAAATGTAACTTTCAGAGGGCAAAGTCATTTCTAAGCTATCGGTAGAGTCCACAACAGTGTTCAAGTGCTAACAATACTACATGAATTTAGTAAAGCTAATTTGATTATTTTATTCTGATCAGAGCAAAATAAACTAAACAAACAAGAACATAGATGGTATGAGACTTGTAATCTATGCTGTCATAACACACCTCAGGTTGCCTTAATAAATAGATACTCCTAAAAAATTACAAATAAAAACCCAAATAGACACTTCCAGTTTCAAATGTCTGGTCTTTAATGAGTTGGTTCTAGCTATGATGGCACCATCTTTCCTCACCCTATCAACAACTGAAGCACTGGGGAAAATATATGATAAAACTTTTCACCCGTTGGACAAGAGGCACACAGGACTGGTGATCCACAAAGAAGAGAAAGGAAGGGAGCCCACAACAGTGCCTGCTCACTCTCAGAGGTCACTTTGGATCTGGGGGCAGGGAGAGATGGGTGGGGAGATCCCCAGGGAGAAAGCCAAAGGTTCAGAGTCCAGGAGGGTGAAGGGAGGAGTCAGGAGATAAGAAGGTAGATGGGAATTAAGTGCTAGAGTAATAAAGAGGAAGGGACCCTGCAAACAAGCTCGAAAATCTGCATAAAGAGCTCTTAGGGTGTGTGGTGTTAATACTGAGTCCCACATATACAAAGTGAAACAGAATGAAGCAGGCAAAAAAGTGATAGGACATATAATAATTCCATCAGCTTGCACAGCCTGGGGAAAGTTGGTGTTCTGATCAGCAAGGTCAAAACTCCCTGTTAAACTCCCAGGTATTCACCCAGAATTGCTGTAGCAGGGCTAAACATTTCCACTTAAAACAGTACTGAAAAGCAAGACTCGAGCTTGTCTAGATTACTCTTGCTTTTTTAGATGTCCCATGATATAAAGTCCATATTACCAATCATTTGCAATTTATATTAGCTTTTTTGCAATTATCATATCTTTTTTACTATTCTAAATTTTTGTATTTGATATTATCCTACTAACTCTCCAGATTGCCTTTCCTGAACTATGGTAGAGTAATCTTATTTTCATTTTGCCTTTCTACTGTTTTTAGTGAAAAATTCCTGTATATTGCCCCTGTTTTATTTAATCTACTTCTTACTTGTTTGCCAACAAATCACTTAGTTTTGTTTTCCTTAACAGAGCCATGTTTGTTTATAATAATAAATTATATATTGTTATTATGAATACATATTGTAATAAAAGTCAATGAGTCAGATTATTTTTAGAGTAGTCTTCAACAAAATACTTCCTTTCTGTTATATTTCACAATGGAGATGAATCTCACCATGATATATGAGTTCTTGTCTTAGTACTAAAAATTGCTGGTGTATTCATTATACACACAGTGTTTTTCCTTGTCTCATTGCCTGGGAAACAATATAATTATGGAAAATATTGTGTTTTCCTGTGCATGTTTCCCAAATGAGAGATAAATGTCTAGATTTCTCCCATGTTATGGTTATCTTTTGTCTGAAATATTTTCGTATTCATTGAGTATTATGTGCTCAGAGTTGGGTATGTATGAATATAAATGCTACATGCTTTTCTCTAAATTTAATTAGTTCTACAAAGAATATAGTTATTTATTTAAAAATATTAAAAGTAAGAAAAAACCCTACAGTTTAACCATTCTAAAAATCCTTCAAAAATATTTTTACTAAAATATATAACCTGTACAAAAAAGGAGCAAAAAATACAAACATACAGTTTAATGAATTATCATCTTGGGAAAGCAGCATACAGCCCAAGATATTGGATATGACAGTACTCAAGAAATTATCAGAACCAGTCACTGAGCCTTTGCCCTCTCTAAATGTACCTACTAATATAACTTACAAACCTCTATTCTACTAGTCTTTCACTTTATATAAATGGGATCATAAAACGTATATTATTTTGTTTCTGGCTTCTTTTACTCAATAGTATATTTCTTAAGATTTATACACATTGAATATGTGCCTGAAGTGCATTCATTTTCATTACTGTATAGTACTCATTTTCATGATTTGATTACAATTTATTTAACCTTTGTACATTGGATAAATATTTGGATTATTTTCTGTTTTAGCTTTTAGAAAAAAACACTAATAAGAACATCCTTAACCTTGTTGGTTGATGAATTTATTTATGTGTTTTTTTTGGGTATAAAACTAATAAAGGGATTCCTAAATCATTGCTGTGCATATATTCAGATTTAGGACATAATTTCTAAGAGTCTGTACTGATTTATATTTACCTTAGTAGTGCTTGAGTATTCTTAATAAACAGTCTTTCTTACTCTTATATTTAATTTATCCATTTTAATGATGTAGCATGATGCTCATTATAGTTTTAGTTGACATGATTACTAAAAAGATTGAGAATATTTTTAAATTACTAACATAAATTCACCAATATTTTCCAATATTGATAGTGTTTTTTATGTCCAAGTAAAGAAACATTATCTTACCCTAAAATCATGAAGATTCTTTTTTATTGTATTATCTTCTAAATCTTCACTATTTTGCATCTCAAAAATTAGAGTTTTAGTCTACAAGTGTTTGATTCTCAGTGATCTGTGAAGATGGGATTATTTCACATCTTTTCATAATGGTATTCTATTGATAACAGAGTTTTTTTTATTTTGTTTTTTGGGGTTTTGTTGTTGTTGTTGTTATTTCTTAATGGAAGTCATCCTTGGTACACTGCTCTATACAACTACTATTGTCACAAATTAAGTGTTCAAATATGTATGTGTCTGTTCAGGGACTTGCTGCTCTGGCTCATTTTGCTATACTTTTTAAATTCTTGCACCAATTTCAAACTGTCTAGAATTCTAGTCTAGTCTAGTCTTGGAATGTAGAAAGCAGACATTTCCAGTTTACTCTTAATAGCATTGGAATGGACAGAAAAATGGTCTTGCCACATAAGAACACATTCTTCTTCTTCTTTTTTTTTTTTTTTCAAAGTTTTTATTCTTGCATGCTCTGCTGACTGAGCTAGCCAGGAATCCCTAACACTTCCAAAAAATAAATAAATAAATTCTAGTAGGTTAACATACAGTGTAAAATTAGTTGCAGGTGTACAATTTAGTGATTCAGCACTTTGATATAATATCCGGTGTTAATCACAAATACACTTCTTAATCCCCATCACCTGTTTAACTCATCTCACCATCCACATCCCCTCTAGTAGCTATCAGTTTGTTCTCTACAGTTAAGAGCACATGTCCACATTCTAATCCCCAGAACCTATAAATATGTTACTTTACATGGTAAAAAGGGACTTTTAGATGTGATTAAATTAAATATTTTTAAAGGGAGATTATCCTGTATTATCTGTGTTGCTGCAATGTAATCACAAGGGTATTTACATGAGAAAGGGAGGAAGAACAGGTCAGAGAAGGAGATGTGACAATGAAAGACCACGGTGCTGCAATATGATACCATGAATCAAGGACAGTGGACAACATCTAAGAACTGGAAAAAGGCAAGAAAATGAATTGTCTCAGAACCTCTGAAAGAAATGCAACTTGAATAACACCTTGATTTTAGGACATTTTACTTACAGAACAGTAAGGTATTAAACTTATTTATTTATTTATTTTTAATTCATTACATGTATTAAATTGTTAAGTAGCAAGAGGGTATTAACTCAAGTGTCTACATTTCTTGGGCAATTTTTATAACCACATAAATTCGAAATTACATTTTCTGTTGGAATTTTGATGAGGATTATATTGCATCTGTGGGTTCCATTGGAAACAATTAACATGTTAAGTGTTCAAATTCATAAACAATTTAATTGGAATTTTCCTAATTTCTTTCAAAACTGATTGTAGTTTATTATTTTCTCATTGCTTGTAACAATTTCTGAGCATTTTCATTTATTTTAAAAATGTCCATTTCACCTTCCTTATGGGATAGTATATCCTTGTCTTAAATTCCAGTTTTTCCTGTTTTCTTTTTAGTACTTTGAGATATAATTTTATTCTTTTCTGGGTTATATAACTATTTTTAAGAATTCAACTAGTCTAATTTTCTTTTTTGAATATGACTTTCCTTCTTTCATCTTGACTTCCTTGAGAATTTCTTTAATTTTTTTCTTTTACCTTTTTTTTTTTTTTTTTTTTTTTTTTTTTAGAAATTTGGCTCTGATGTGCTTATGTGTGGTTTTCTTTGAATATATTTTGCACTGGTTCTTATGTCTTCTTAAATTTATTACTTGATGTCTTGTATTAGGAAAATATTCCTCCTTTTTCTCTTCAATTATTTTTTTGCCCCATTTAGCTCCTTCTTCTCCATTTATACATATATAAGATATCCTGTTCTCTAAGTCTCTTATGTGTTCTGCTTTCCCTTTTTGTCTCAAAACAATTGTACTTTTTTTTTAACTCATCTATTTCTATCTAGTATGCTTCTATAAAAATGAATTTATATCTAAATCAAAGAAAAATTATATTATAGGTGTTTCACATCAGATTTCTTCTCAAATCTCCCATGTCTAATAGCTCAGAGTATACTTTAACCAAAATGGACACATATTTTAAATTTTATTAAAAATAATTGCATATCCTGTCCAACCATTTCTCAGAATAAAATAATATGTTATAATAATTAGTCAGATACTTAAAAATTTATTATAAAAAAAGAAATGGGGGTGTCTGGGTGGCTCAGTGGGTTAAGCCTCTGCCTTCAGCTCAGGTTATGATACCAGGGTACTGGGATCAAGCCCCACATCAGGCTTTCTGCTCAGTGGGGAGACTGCTCCCCCTGCCCCCCGCCTGCTGCTCTGTCTACTTGTGATCTCTCTCGGTCAAATAAGTAAATAAAATCTTAAAAAAATAAAAAAAGTTATAAAGAATGGCAATGCAACCTTAAGATATAATATTAAAGGCTGATTGAAAAAGAGTAGCATTTAAAAATCTACCAGAAAAGGAGAAGCATGATGGTTGCCACATCAATAAACGTTTCTCAAATGAATACCTTTTTTCTAATTCAAAAACATTGCAAAATATTTTAGCAAGGATGTTATGAGAAATTATTGGAAAATTATGGAAACAGTAGGATAAAAAACAATTTTGGGGCTCACTAAATACACTTTAATTTGAACTAGAGCTTTGGCAAATGATGTAAGATTATAGTGGATTGACCAGTAAATGGTGGTCAAGATTTACAAAAAATAAACATATATTGCTGTTACAACTTCATCAGCAGTTTTTAATTTTTTCTCTTACTTTCCATAATAATAAAAGAAATTTTCTTATTATAGACTATGAAATTCACTAATAAACTAATTTAATAAGCTAATAATTTCAAATAGATTCCTTGATTCTTTTTAATTAAATGAAGGACAAAATCTAAGTGACTTTTAGTAAGTTTTGTACTAAGGAAAAAGGCAGCAATGTCTTATTTTGTATTTTGGAGGGGAAATTATTTTATTACAACTTATGCAAAAGTAGCTGACTTTATTCTATGGAACAAAATGTTCCTTTTGCCATCATACAACAATGTTTTCTATGGAGCATTTTAATGGTAATACACTACCTTCAAACAGGTTTATAAGAAATAATTTTAGAGCTTTTTTTTTTCTTTTGTTTTGTTTATTTAAGTAATTTCCACCCCCAAAAAGGGGCTTGAACTCATGACCCAGAGATCAAAAGTAACAAGCTTTTCTGATTAAGCCAGCCAGATACCCCAAATTTTAGAGATTTTAAGTGTATTTAGACTTGTAAATTTTGAAGGCTTCCAACTGCTCTTAATTGATAGAAATGTCTCTGGAAACTAAACTACCCAAAACAAGAAGTAGACAGTGAATATAATACAATTTTCCCTTTAAAAAACATATATTAAAATGTATTATAGATTTTCAACAAATTTTTCTTCTACAAAATACATAATATTTTTCTAAGTTTTTATTTAAGTTCCAATTAGTGTATGTATGTATATATATATATATATATATATATATATATATATATATGTTTCAAATGTATATTATAGTGATTTAGTATTTCCATACAATGCCAAGGGCTCATCATATGTATAGTCTGTAATCCCTAACACCTATTTCACCCACTCCCCACATATTATTCTCTATAATTAAGAATATGTTTTCTTAATCTTTTATTTATTGGAGAGGAGTCAAGATGGCAGAGGAGTAGCAGTCTGAAATGACATCAGGTAGCAAGACATCAGCTAGATAGTTTATCAAACCATTCGGAACACCTACAAATCCAAAAGGAGATTGAAGAGAAGAAGAGCAGCAATTCTAGACGCAGAAAATCAACCATTTTCTGAAAGGTAGGACTTATGGAGAAGTGAATCCAAAGTGATGGGAAAATAGACTGTGGGAGGAGGGGCAAGCTCCTGGCAAGTAGTAGAGCAATGGAGCACAAAATCCAAACATTTAAAATTCTGCTCCACTGAGGGACATTGCCCCAGAGTCTAAGCAGGGCTGGAACACTCACGAGGACAATGTGGTCTCAAGTCCTGTGGGGTTACAGAAGGATTGGGGTGTCTGAGTGTCACAGAGCTCTCAGGTATTAAAGCAGGGAAGCTGCCTACAGAGATGGAGCCAAGGAGTGAGCTTCCAACTTAAACTGATCTCTGGCACGGTCAGACCACTGGTCTTTGAGTGGGGACACCAGAAGATACAGGGACACCCACCTGGAAAAGCACAGGGATCTGCTGGGTTTGGAGACTCCAGGTGGGGCTGTGTGCCAGAGAAAGATACTCTTGGTCACAGGCTGGGTGAACTTGGCATATAGCCAGATGGTCAAGGAGATGGGAGTGATTGAACACTTTTCTCTGAGAGCGCACCGAGGAATGGGGCCCTGAGCTTTGGCTCCTCCGGGCTCGAGATTGGGAGGCTGCCATTTTCATTCCTGTCCTCCAGAACTTATAGAAAGCATTTAGAGAACAAAAGTTCCCAAGAGCGAACCCGAGCAGATTACTTTGCCTAGCCCCTGGCAAGGGCATTGCAACTCCACCTTGGGCAAAGACATTGAGAATCACTACAACAGGCCCCTCCCCCAGAAGATCAGCAAAGAATCCTGCCAAGACCAAGCTCACTTATCAAGGAGAACATCGGCATTCCAGAGGAGAAGAAAGCAAATCAAGGAATTCATGGCTTTCTCCTCATGATTCTTTAGTCTTGCAAAGTTAATTAATCTTATAATTTTTTTTCTTATGCTAATTTTTTAACTTACTCTTTCCTTTTTTAACGTTTTTTTAAACTAGTATTTCTTAGCAATACATTTCATTAAAAAATCTTTTTGAAACTTCATTATTATAGACATACTTTATCCTTCATTGTATCTAACTTTATTTTTTGTATACACATAGGATATTTTCTTCTGGAATTTTGGGATACAAGTTCTTCTAATAGATCAAAATATACCCTTAATCTAGTACAGGGCTCTGTTCTAGTCTCCATCCTGAGCAAATTCTCTCCACTTTCTTTTTCTTTATACTCCCAACCAGATTATCAAGTCCTTTTTAGAAATCTTTAAAAAAATTTTTTCATCTTTATACTCATTTTCCATTTTACCCTATGTGTGTGTTTGTGTGTGTGTGTGTGTGTGTGTGTGTATTTCATTCTTTAAAATTTTTGGAGGTAGTTTCTTCTAAGAGACCAAAATACTCCCCAAAATAAGTGGGTGATTTTGTTCTATTCACCAGTCTAATATATGTATTTTCTTTTTTATATTCCTTCTTTTTTTTTCTCTTTTTAATTTCTTTTTTCTGAACTTCTTTTTACCCCCTTTCTTCCCCCTGCAATTTGCAGTCTTTTCTGATTTGGTTAAAGCACAGTTTTCTGGGGTCTTTGCCACCCTTTTAGTATTTTATTATCTCCTCTATATATTCTTATCTGGAAAAAATGACAAGGCAGAGAAACTCACCACAAAAAAAAAAAAAAAAAAGAGGCAGTACTGAAGGCTAGGGACCTAATCAATATAGATATTGGTAATATGTCAGATCTAGAGTTCAGAGGGATGATTCTCAAGGTGCTAGCTGGGGTCAAAAAAAGCATGGAAGATATTAGAGAAACCCTGTCTGGAGAAATAAAAGCCCTTTCTGGAGAAATTAAAGAACTAAAATCTAACCAAACTGAAATGAAAAAAGCTATTAGTGATGTGCAATCAAAACGGGAGGTTCTTACTGCTAGGATAAATGAGGCAGAGGAGAGAATTAGTGATATAGAAGACCAAACGACAGAGAATAAAGAAGCTGAGCAAAAGAGAGACAAACAACTACTGGGCCACAAGGGAAGAATTTGAGAGATAAGTGACACCATAAGACGAAGCAACCTTAGAGTAATTGGGATTCCAGAAGAAGAAGAAAGACAGAGGGGAGCAGAAGGTATATTTGAGAGAATTATTGTAGAGAATTTCCCTAACATAACAAAGGGAATAAGCAACAAAATCCAGGAGGTGCAGAGAACCTGCCTCAAAATCAATGAGAATAGGTCCACTCCCCATCATCTAATAGTAAATAAAATTTACAAGTCTTGGTGACAAAGAGAACATTCTGAAAGCAACCCGGGACAAGAAGTCTATAACATGCAATGGTAAAAATATTAGATTGGTAGCAGACTTATCCACAGAGACCTGGCAGGCCAGAAAGAACTGACATGATATATTCAGAGCACTCAATGAGAAAAAACATGAAACCAAGAATACTATATCCAGGTAGGCTATCATTGAAAATAGAAGGAGAGAGAAAAAGCTTCCAGGACAAACAAAAACTAAAAGAATTTGCAAACACCAAACCAGCTCTATAGGAAATATTGAAAAGAGTCCTCTAAGCAAAGAGAGAGTCGAAAAGTAGCAGACCAGAAAGGAACAGAGAAAATACACAGTAATAGTCACCTTATAGGCAATACAGTGGCACTAAATTCATACCTCTCAATAGTTACCCTGGATGTAAATGGGCTAAATGCCCCAATCAAAAGACACAGGGTATCAGAATGGATAAAAAAACAAAACTCATAAATATGCTGTCTACAAGAAACTCATTTTAGACCCAAAGACACCTCCAGATTGAAAGTGAGGGGGTGGAAAACAATTTACCATGCTAATGGACATAAAAAAAAAATGCTGGGGTAGCAATCCTTTTATCATATCAATTAGATTTTAAGCCAAAGACTGTAATAAGAGACGTGGAAGGACATTATATATCATACTCAAAGGGCCAGTCCAACAAGAAGATCTATTTTAAATATCTATTTTATTTATTTATTTGATACTCAGAGATCACAAGTAGACAGAGAGGTAGGTGGTGTGGTTGGACATAGTGGACTCCCTGGTGAGAGGAGAGCCCAATGTGAGGCTTGAGCCCAGGACCTTGGGATCATGACCTGAACACCTGAACGGAAGGCAAAGGCTTTGACCCACTAATCACCCAAGTGCTCCATCTGCCAAGCATTTAAAGAGGAATTAATTCCTATTCTTATGAAACTGTTCCAAAAAAATAGAAGTGGAAGGAAAACTTCCAAACTCATTTTATGAGGCCAGCTTACCTTGATCCCAAAACCAGAAAAAGACCCCATCAAAAAAGAAAATTACAGACCAATATCTTTGATAAACACAGATGAAAAAATTCTCACAAAAATACTAGCCAGGAGGATCCAACAGTACATTAAAAGGATTATTCAACACAACCAATTTGGATTTATTCCAGGGCTGCAAGATTGGTTTTATGTCTGCAAATCAATTAATGTGATACAATACATTAATAAAAGAAAGAACAAGAACCATATGATACTCTCAATAGATGCTGGAAAAGCATTTTACAAAGTACAACATAGTTTCTTGATCAAAACTCTTCAAAGTGTAGATTAGAGGGTACATCCCTCAGTATCATCAAAGCCATCTGTGAAAAACCCATCGTAAATATCATTCTGAATGGAGAAAAACTGAGAGCTTTTCTGCTAAGGTCAGGAACACAGTAGGGATTTCCATTATCTCCACTGTTATTCAATATAGTACAAGAAGTCCTAGCCTCAGCAATCAGTCAACAAAAAGAAATTAAAGGCATCCAAATCAGCAAAAGATAAATCAAACTATCACTCTTTGCAGATGATATGATACTTTATGTGGAAAACCCAAAGACTCCACTCCAAATCTGCTAGGACTTGTACTGGAATTCAGTAAAGTGTCAGGACATAAAATCAATGCACAGAAATCAGTTGCATTTCTTTACACTAACTGCAAGACAGATGAAAGAGAAATTAAGGTGTCAATCCCATTTATAATTGCACTCCCAAACCAGAAGATACCTAGAAGTAAACCTAAACAAGGAGGCAAAGAACCTGTATGCAGAAAACTATAAAGTATTCCTGAAAGAAATTAAGGAAGACACAAAGAAATGGAAAAATGTCCCATGCTCATGGATTGGAAGAACAGCTATTGTGAAAATATCTATGCTACCTAAAGCAATCTACACTTTTAAAGCAATCCCTTCCAAAATACCATCCTTTTTTTTTTTTTTCCCCAAGGGAATGGAACAAATAATCCTAAAATTTATATGGAACCATCAAAGACCTCAAATAGCCAGAGGAATGTTAAAAAAGGTGGCATCACAATTCCAGACTTCAAGCTCTATTACAAAGCTGTCATCAAGACACTATGGTACTGGCACAAAAACAGACACAAAGATCAGTGGAACAGAATAGAGAGCCCAGAATAGACCCTCAACTCTATCGTCAACTAATCTTCAACAAAGCAGGAAAAAATGTCCAAATGAAAAAAGACAATCTTTCAACAAATGGTTTTGGGAAAATTGGATAGCCACAGGCAGAACAATGAAACTGGACTATTTCCTTACACTACACACAAAAACAGACTCAAAATGAAAGACCTTAATGCAAGAAAGTAATCCATCAAAATCCATGAGGAGAACACAGGCAGCAACCTCTTCTACCTCAGCCACTGGAACTTTTTCCTAGAATCATCACCAAAGGCAAGGGAAGCAAGGGCAAAAATGAACTACTGGGACTTCATCAAGATCAAAATCTTTTGCACAAGAAAGGAAACAGTCAACAAAACCAAAAGACAACTGACAGAATGGGAGAAGATATTTGCAAATGACATATCAGATAAAGGGCTGGTATCCAAAATCCGAAAAGAACGTAACAAACTCAACACCCAAAGAACAAAGAATACAATCAAGAAATGGGCAGAGGACATGAACAGACATTTCTGCAAAGAAGACATCCAGATGGCCAACAGACACATGAAAAAATGCTTCACATCACTCAGCATCAGGGAAATACAAATCAAGACCACAGTGAGATACCACCTCATGCCAGTCAGAATGGCTAAAATTAACAAGTCAGGAAATGGCAGATGCTGACGAGGATGGGGAGAAAGGGAAACCCTTCTACATTGTTGGTGGGAATGAAAGCTAGTGCAGCCACTCTGGAAAATAGCATGGAGTTTCCTCAAAAAGTTGAAAATAGAGCTGCCCTGTGACCCAGCAATTATACTACTGGGCATTTATCCTAAATATACAAATGTAGTGATCCGAAGGAGCAAGTGCACTATAATGTTTATAGCAGCAATGCCCACAATAGCCAATCTATGGAAAGAACCTAGATGTCCATCAGCAGATGAATAGATAAAGAAGATGTGGTATATATTTACAATGGAATACTATGCAGCCATCAAAGGAAATAAAATCTTGTAATTTGTGACAATGTGGATTGAACTAGAAAGTATTATGCTTAGAGAAATAAGTCAATTGGTTAAAGATAATTATCATATGATCTCCCTGATATGAGAAAATTGATAGGCAAAGTGGGGGGTTTGGGAGGTAGGGAAGGAAAAAATGAAATAAGATGGTATTGAGAGGAAGACAAACCATAAGAGATTCTTAATCTCACAAAACAAGCTGAAGGTTGCCAGGTGGAGGGGTGTAGGGAGAGGGTGGTAGGGTTATGGACATTGGGGAAGTTATATGTTATGGTGAGTGCAGTGAAGTGTGTAAACCTGGCGATTCACAGAACTGTATCCCTGGGGCTAATAATACATTATATATTAATACAAAATTAAAAGTTTAATTAAAAAAAAAGAATCTGTTTCTTGGTTTTCCTCTCTCTCTCTTTTTTTCCCCTTTGCTTATTTGTTTTGTTTTTTATATCCCACATATGAGTAAAATCTTCTAGTATTTGTCTTTCTCTAACTTACTTTGCTTAGCATGATACCTTTAGCCCCATTCATGTTGCAAATGTCAAGATTTCATTCTTTTATGGCTAGTGTTTTTAATATAAACATCACATCTTCTTTATCCATTCATCAACGGATGGACACTAGGGTGTTTCCATAGTTTGACTACTTTAAATAATGCTGCTATAAACATCAGGGTGCATGTAGCCCTTTGGATCTGTATTTTTTTTATTTTGGGGGGACAGTAAGTACCTAAGTACTGCAATTACTGGATCATATAGTAGTTCTATTTTTAACTTTTTGAGGAAATTCCATACTGTTCTCCAGAGTGGCAGCACCATCTCACACTCCCACC
The DNA here is from genome assembly GCF_009829155.1 of Mustela erminea. Taxonomy (NCBI): domain Eukaryota; kingdom Metazoa; phylum Chordata; class Mammalia; order Carnivora; family Mustelidae; genus Mustela; species Mustela erminea. The sequence continues at coordinate 2,872,681 of NC_045629.1, forward strand.
AACAATGCACAGGGGTTCTTGTTTCTCCACATCCTCACCAACATCTGTTATTTCTTGTGTTGTTGATTTTTAACTCTTCTGACAGTGGAGGTGATACCTCATTGTAGTTTTAATTTGCATTTCCCTGATGATGAGTGATGTTAGGCATCTTTTCATGTGTCTGTTGGCCATCTGTATGTCTTCTTTGGAAAAATGTCTATTCATGTCTTCTGCCCATTTTTTAATTGGGCTAATCATTTTTGGATGTTAAGTTGTATAAGTTCTTTATATATTTTGGCTACTAACCCTTTTTCAGATATGTCATTAATAAATATCTTCTTCCATTTGGTAGGTTGCCTTTTAGGTGTTTTTGGTTATTTCCTTTGCTGTGCAGAAACTCTGTATTTTGATGAGGCCCCAGTAGTTATTTTTGCTTTTGTTTCCTTTGCTTCAGGAGACACATCTAAAAATAAGGTGATATGGCGAATGTCAAAGAAGTTACTCTCTGTGTTTTCTTCCAGGATTTTTATAATTTCAGGCCTCACATAGATCAATAGAACAGAATAGAAAACACAGATATGATCACATAACTATATGGATACAAAGTGTTAAGGAATATCTACTGGGAAAAACAATGTCTCTTCAAAAAATGGTGTTGGGAAAACTGGACAGCAATATGCAAAAGAATGAAACTAGATCACTCTCTTATACGATACACAAACACAAGTTCAAAATGAATTAAATGCCTAAATGTGCCATACTTCTTTACCATAGTCTGTCATTCATATTACATGCATGTTTTGAGTGCATGTAATGGATGGGAATCTATAGATATCATCTTTGAAAAATATTATAAATTTGAAACAGATTTTATAAATTTGAACAAGTCTTTCTTTAAAAAAAAAAACTTGTATTTCTTGCTAGAATTTTAATCTCCAGACAATTTGTGATGCATATATGGCCCAAGTTATATGATGCTTTCCATTCAGGCAAAGGTCATGTATGTAGTGGATATTACCGACAAAGGAAAATGAGTTTTTTTGAAATTGAGAAAACCAAAAGTGTGAGACATCCTGATCAGAAGCCTCAGGTGACAGCCTTCCTTGTGACAATAACAAGTCATATTTTTCTTCTGATAATCAAGAGAGGCAAACTTGCTCATGAAACACCATATGGTGCAGCCATTTTACCTTGCCTAGCAAGGAACAGAGTTCTTTCAGCAAAATAACTAAAATGAACTCATTCAGAAGAGCCAGATGAGGGCCAAAAGTCAGTGTGAATGTTAATTCTCTTCTTCTGAACTTTCTTGAAAAAAACCTGACTAAAAAAAATTTTGGAAAGCACTATAATATATAATGTTATATATACATATATATGTATATATAATATATAATGTAATGTATATAACTGCTGCTGCTCATGTTATTAAATTATTCTTAAATAAGCAGGTGGATGTATTCTTTAAAGATCCTGGTTGAATACAAGTACAGATACTTTTACCCTAAATGTCAGTAATCTTGATGGGTACATGCTGTCAATTCAAGTTAATTGTTTTATTAAGAAGTAGTATTTAGGTGGAGAGTTCTATGAGCCTCCTCATCAAGTTGAACTATATCTCCTCATAAATTTTAGAAAAGGCTTGGAAATAAATCCACATTTTAGGAGAAGATAATATCTCTGATATACTCAGCAAATTAGAGAAGTGGAAATAACACAATGGAACATTATGATAAGGGAGTAAGGAAGGAAAGTTTAATAAATGTAATCACATGTGGAATTTTTATTTGTTTTCTCTGTTGTGCAGAAAATTTTAGAGTATTATTTTAATTATATTTTGGTCTTTATTATAGTTTTGAGATATGTTCTGAATGTCTGAAAAAAGAGATGAGTTAGGAAAGAGAAAACTGTCATTGAAAGCCTTTCATATAAGAATGCTTAGATGTATTTAAATTGAGAGTCAAGAAAATCCACAGCCATGTTGCAAAAATAAACTTTGGGATTTGACTTTATTAAATCAAACCAAAATGTGACACAAAAAAGTGCACAAGACATAAATGTTTAGTTCAATGAATTATCCCAAGGGAGAAGTTCTACCTGGGAAACAGGTGGGACATTGTCCACTGCCCAGAATCTCAACTCCTGCTCCCTCCCAATGTTCAACCCTCCTTCTCAAAGGAAAGATTTTTCCCTCTTGCTTTCTAGCATCTTAGATTGATTGTGGTTATTTTGAAAGTTACAATAAATGGAATTATCAATGCATATGCTTTTGTTCCTGCTTCCTATTTTCCCCAATTTGTTTCTGAATACCTCCCACTTTGAAGCATATAAGAGTAGTATTTGCATTTTCAAAGAGCAGAGTCCTCCAATGTATGTAAGAACACAAATATATAAGTACATATATGAACAAATTCTACTCCAAGTTAGCATTCAGTTTGCCTCCTGCATTTGGGTTTTTACAAACAATGCAGTAATAATTATTGCACATATTTCTGAAGTACATATTTATGCATTTTGGTCAAGTGTGTTCATTGAATGATAACTGTTGTTGTTTTCTTTTTCTTAAAGTGAGTGTCCCATAAGCAAAGTATATTTTACTCTTTTTATTTTTGCCCACTCTTATAGGTTCATACTAGTAAATCATTAAGGTTTTAATTTGTATTTCTCCAATGTGTAACAACATTGAAAACCTTTATTTTTTTTAAGATTTTATTTATTTACTTGACAGAGATCACAAGTAGGCCAAGAGGCAGGCGGGGGTGGGGGGCAGGGAGCAGGCTCCCTGCTGAGCAGAGAGGCCAGTGCAGGGCTCAATCCCAAAACCCAGAGATCATGACCTGTGCTGAAGGCAGAGGCTTAAACCCACAGAGCCACCCAGGTGCCCTAAATAACCATTTTAATGTGCTATTTTTGAAGTTCCTAATTAAGACTTTTGACATTTTTAATTATCCTGTTTTTCTTATTAATTTGTAGTTTTTGCTTTTGTTTCGTTTGCTTTGTTTCAAGTTTGTATTTAAATTCTAGTTAGTTAATACTTAGTGTAATATTGGTTTCAGGAGTAGAATTTAGTGATTCATCACTTACATATAACATCCAGTGCTATCACAAGTGCCCTCCTTAATGCCCACCACCCATTTAGGCCACCCCCTACCCAACTCCCCTCAATCAACCCTCAGTTTGTTCTCCGTAGTTAAGAGCCTCTTCTGGTTTGCCTTCCTCTCTTTATTTTACCCCCCTCCCTTATGTTCATCTGTTCTATTTCTTAAATTCCACATGTAAGTGAAACCATATGGTATTTGCCTTTCTCTGGTGACTTGTTTCACTTAGCATGATATACTCTAGTTCCATTCAATGATGGCATGATTTCATTCTTTTCGATAGCTGAGTAATATTCATACATATAAGAATATTATTCAGTTGATAGATAGATATCACACACACACACATACACAATACTCTTCTTTTTTTTTTAAGATTTTATTTATTTGACAGACAAAGATCAAAAGTAGGCAGAGAGGCAGGCAGAGAGAGAGAGGAAGGTAAGCAGGCTCCCTGCTGAGCAGAGAGCCCGATGAGGGGCTCGATCCCAGACCCAGAGACCATGACGTGAGCCAAAGGCAGAGGCCTAACCCACTGAGCCACCCAGGTGCCCCCACACTACTCTTCTTTACCCATTCATCAGTCAATGGATATTTGGGCTCTTTCTATAATTTGGCCATTGTTGATTATGCTGCTATAAACATCAGGTTGCATGTGTCCCTTCAAATCAGTATTTTTGTATTCTTTTTTGTATTCTACTAGGTGAGTACCTAGTAGTGCAATTGTTGGGTTGTAGGGTAGTTCTATTTCTAACTTTTTGAGGAACCTCCACACTGTTGTCCAGAGTGGCTGCAGCACTTTGCATTCCCATCAACTGTGTAAGAAAAATACATACAGTTATAGAATTTTGCTGATATATGTATGTTTGTTGTCAAATCTGAATATAACTTTTATCTTCAGTATGATACATAATATTATATACTAGAATGCATTTATAAACTAGCTTACATAAAGTTTAAAATTATAGAAAAGGTAATTATAAACTAGACATTACAAGTATACAAGGAGAAGATATAAAATCTAAGAAACAGTTAAGGTGGAGGAGATATTAGGAAATCAGAGTAAAGAACCATATCTAAATAAAAAGATACTAGATCCAAGAAATTGGATGTATAACTGATCACAACCAAAGTCAATGCAAAATATGCTGGAAATATTTTCATACTATACCTAGAGATGCTCTGTATAAGTCCAGAATTTTTCCTGTCTTCTGAGAACTGCATTTCAGTTTGGCAAAATAAATGTTCTGTACTGATAGAAGGCTGGAGCATGGAGAAAGGACACCATCAAAGTATCACTACATACATCAATTTACATAATTATAGACAATAAAGAGAAATGGAGAAGGGGTAACATTGTAAACCCTGTATTATGTTGGAAGTGCTGGGAGGCTCCAAAGACTCTATAGCATGTACAATCATCTTCCTTACTATTGCCAAAGTGCCTCAGGAAGGCATATAAATGAAAGTTCTTTATATCACTTTGGTGACTTGGGGAAACCAGTTTTATCCTCATGTTAATCTCCCTATACATATGTGGAAGATATTGTTTGTATTGGAAGCAGAATATTGATAAATGTATACAGGTGATAAAGAGATTTAAAATGCCTTGAGGAATTTAAACTTAAGAGAAATAACATAGTATCAGTAGTTACATATTTCAGGAAATGAAAGCTACACAATAGTAAACTTAGAACAGAAATCTCAATAGACAATAGAAAATCAAAATTACTTTAACATTTAAATATAGTGATCATTTTTACTATAAACTTTCTAATATTCTAATTTGTTTCAGAAGAATAACTGTTGAAATTTCCATCATGATCAATAAATTGTTTTTTTTTTAAGAATGAATATATTTTCAAGAATAAACAATCACTTACTTTACTGAGCAGTGGAAGTGGATTTAGTGATAATTCTAATAACTGTAGTAGTAATAGTTGGAGTAGCAGCAACTATCACTGAAGAGCTCTGGCCAGCTTATGGGCTGATAAACAGACACAAGTAAGTTAGAGTGGAGTCTTAATTTAAGGCACAGGTTACTAAACTCTGGAACAAACACACATCTCTGTGTGAACTCTTGTTGTTGTCTCTAATTCTACAATAGAAGCATATTTTTCTGGACTTTCCAATGGGAAAAAAATACTGAAAAATACAGACAAACTTGGCCTACCTCCTGTATACCTTCTCTTACCCAGAGAAGTATGTAAATTTCTAGTGTTTGGGTGACATATTGCCCTTGACACAATAATTTGGGGGAAGGAGATAAAGATTAGTAAGTTTCTTAAATATTATTAGAACAAATAATATTTGTTAAAAATTTATCCTCTTATTCAAGTCTACCCACCAACTGTGTATAAAATATATATGTAGGGAAGAGTAACCTTAAAAACATGCATACCAAAGAAATAATTTTAAAATACAAGGTGTGATATGTAAGAATTTATGCAAAAAAATCATTAATGGTCAAATTCTCTTGTTATTAGAATTAAAATATAGATTCAATGCAATAATGCAAGTATTGTTAACTGAATAAGAAGAAAAGAAATGGGAGAGACCATCTTGTATAAAGCAGAAAAAATTGGACATTTCTGTTTTATAAGAATTGTGCAGATTAGAAGTAAAAAATGCTTTTACTTCTAAAAAAAGGTACTTTTTCTTAAAAACACTGTTCAGGATATTCTTCAATTTTGGATTGGAGAAAATGTATTTTGGAGCTTCTGGAAGTAATGAAAAATAACACTGTAAGGATTTGAAAGTTACAAAAATAATAAGTAGGGAAGTATTCATAAAAATCAGTTTTGGGGATCATTAAAGTGGTTAAATGAGGTATTAGCTGTGGTAGGTTACAATCCTACCCTAGGAAAAGGACTCTGTCTTCTTTAATGTCATTAGCTCCTTGAGTTGTTTTAACACAATGTTATTCAAGTACATTGAGCAAAAGCATCATAAACAAAATAAGAGGAGAAGGAAAAGGAAAAGGGAAAGGAGGGATCTTATCCTCCATTGGCTGACCTATATCTGATTGTTTCACCTCTCTCAAGACAGTTACATTAGAAGATTATGGACAAATGCAATTGACTCTTACTCTCCTAAGAGACAAACAAAAGAGCTGGGTTATATTTAATGTTTGCACAACTACTTTTACTAAAGAAACAGTTTTATTAAACAAAATCTTTACCTGGTTCACATATTTTTATGTACACAAAATAATCTTTCATTCCTAAACTACTTTAAACAACAATCCAAATATCCAATAAAATCTTAAGTATTTTTTTCTTTTTTCCCAAAAGAAAAAAAAAAGTGTATATACTAATGTTTTTATATACAGACTGACCAGCATCACAAGGTTGAAAACAAGGTGAGATAATCCCGAAGAGAACTTTAGGAAATCTGTATAACATGTGAACCTCTCTCTCTCTGAACCTCTCTCTCTCTGACCACTGAGCCTCCTCAGAGCCAGATTTCATAGACATAGCATTAGAAATACTATCACATTATTTTTTTAAGAGTTTATTTATTTATTTGACAGAGAGAGAGAGCAAGCAGCACAGGGAGAGGGAGAAGTGGACTCCCTGCTGAGCAGGGAGCCCAATGTGGATCTCAATCCCAGGACCCTGGGATCATGATCTGAGCCAAAGGCAGATGCTTAACCAACTAAGCCACTCAGGCACCACCATACCATCACATTTTGTACCATATTTTTGGGATCAGCCACATGGAAACTGATGGACTGAAATAATTTGCCCATATTACAAATCTTCTTGGCCTGGAATATGTGAATTGGCCATCACAGTCTTTCTTATCACACCAGAATTTCTGCACATAGGTTGTTGCTATGCAGTCCCTGTAACTTTGCAAGTTTGAGTTGGAAAAGTCAGCCTTGTACAGTATTTTGAGGAGCTTTTAAGCGTCTCATGCTCTACCGACTGAGCTAGCTGGGCTTAAAGAGCTTTTAAAGGATGAATGATAGTTTCTGACTCTTGAAACAGGCTGCAGAATATGTATTGCCTTATAATCAAAAGTAATTTTTATTAAATAAGCAAGGATCAAAAAAGTAAATGAGAAGTCTGCCTCACTTTAGACCCACTGGAGGAGTACTAAATAGACACCCACACTTATAGCCAGCTGCATTTGGCTATACTCCCAGAGCCCCCCAGAAGTTCTCTTGGACCTCAGGATGCTCTTAGGAGGACTCAAGAAGAAGAGTTTGAGAATCTCTATTTAATTGATTTCTATTCTATTTCCTTTGCTTTCTACCCCTATTAGTATCTTCTCATCACACAAACCACTTCTAACATGATACAACAACAACAACAAAAGACATGATAAATTCACACTCAAGTTCCAATGATAATTTATTTATATGAATGTATAATATTAAAGAATAAGTAATGAATACCATACACATCCAGCACATTTTCTTGTTTGTAAATAAGAAAATGTCCCACTATAATTGTGCCAGCTTATAACCTTTCAAAGATTGTTTAAATAATCTTATAAATAATCCTAAAAATACAATTGACCTCAATTCTTTAAATTATTTTAAAAAGTATAGAAAAAGATATGTGATGTGTTACACATTTCTATAATGACTCCTTGGTGTTAAAAAAAAAAAAGTGTGATCTTCCATTGTATAATAATAACCATATTACATTTAGGGGGTGTCCGTTGTATTATTTATTTACTAGTCCACACAAATTTATTAGTGGTTTTTTAATTATATTTTAAATGTAAGGAAATTAAAGTACAAAAAAGTTTAGCACTTTCTTGAAGCTCATCCATCTTGTGTTTTTGTTACAGAGTAAATATTTCAATCCACTTGTGTCTGATTCTGAAGACTTGCTTTAATGACCATCTAGTAATTATAACATTTGATGAGAATTTAAGGATAATATGAGAGTGTAAAGAGGAAAATAATTAAAATGTTGGTCTTCACGATAATAAGTTATTTTAACAAATGGTGCATATATAGAGGCAGGGGATTGGTTTAACCAGTTTTAAACCAGGTTTAAATCCTGTCAAGAATTATTTTCCTTATCTTGAGAGAGATAAACACAAATAAAACTGTTCAGTATATACTTTTGGAAGTTTGAAATCCATAATTTTGTCTGCCCTGAATATATTTATGATCCCATGACTTCAGTGTAAGACAAAACGTTTGCCCTGATACTCTTGGTCAAATTTGGAAATCAGTGGAGTGTCTTGGTGACTAAAGGCTTTTTTATGCTCAAGGCTGTCAGCCACTCTGTAAAAGCCAAATTTATTTATTTTTATTTGTGCACATTCACTCTAGAGTGAATTTTATTTCTTCTAAACATGACCTGCTTGAAAAGAGATGCAGATCTAGTCGAAGATTGGAGAAATTGCTCCAACAGGTGTATTTTCCATTAGATTTCCTATCTAGTGCCTCTGTTTATTCTTACTCTCAACAAAGCCATTTATTCAAAAGGTATAATAGCTGTCTTTCAAGAACTGAAGATAGAGCAATACAAATTTTTATCAGTACAGTGTGTGTTTATCTGTGCATGATTAATTGGAGGCTTCAGCTACTAACAAAATGATGTGGGAGATTTAGTAAATACTCATTTAATCAAATGAAGATCAACAATGTGTGTCTTTTAGTTCTCATTCCCTATGGGTCTGTTTATATGTAAATCTCATACTCGGTCCTTGGTAGCTCTTCTCTTTAAGCCCTTTTGCACTACATCTTCTATCTACAAATTCAAAATGTGTGTGATAGATGTACTGACTTCAGGAGTCTAGAAACAGCTGTTGTAAGCCCAAATGGCAACTCAGCCTCCAAAAAAAGAAAGAAGTATCTGAAGACCTGAAGCCCTAAAAGAGTTTGGCCTATGTATGTATACTACTGAAATGTTATGCAACCCTCTGTCCTAGCTTGATTAATGAGAAATTCCCTTACATGTTAATATTGTTTCAACTTGTGTATAATTTGAAAGGTTAAATGAATTATTACTGTTATTTAACATTTAAACTAATAATTTCCAAGATGTTATATGGAAGAGATTCAGCCTCTTTTCAAATAACTCATCAAAAAAAAATTGCCAATATCAAGAAGAAATTAATTATTCTATTAGTTATTTAATAAGATTTTAATGTATCAAAATTATATATTAAACATAAAAAATTTTGTATAATCTTTTCTCTAACTTTGTATTTCCCTTTTGATTAAATGAAAAATTTTTGCAATCTCACCAATTGAATAAGTCAATAAATATCTATTCTCTAGACACTTTTTCTGTTAGAGTCTACATTTATCACAACCTGCTCAATTCAAATTACTAAAATATTCACTATATGATTTAAGCAAAGCTGTTCAATACTTATTCTTCATAAGATACTGGGTTAAACATTGAGAGGGAGGCAAGTTTTAATATATGATGTCCAAACTTCAGGTTGTTTACTGATCTAGTGATGAAAATAAAAGAATTGTACATGAGAAGAAACTAATGCTCAGACTATAAACTATAAATGACTAATTGTGTGGAAAGTTAAAATGCCTTTTTTCAAAGCATGATTTATTCTGTAATGTACCTTCAGTTTTACTGACAACCATTCCTTAAGTCTCATTTGTGTACAATTATTGTTGTCAATTCTACTCCCCTTCTTTTCATGTTTCATCTATCCAGCATTTGCATATAGAATAATTGCCTGGTAAAAAAGGAATTTTATTGTAGACTCCTGATGCTGAAAGTTGTCTTAACACTCTTACATAGAAAGTGTTTCTTGCTCATCTTAGTAGTCACTCTAGCACTTAAAACAGAAATTATCAGATGGTAGAAAGACTTATTTTCATTTGCTGAACTGGATGGCTAAGGTCCTTTTCCTTCCATAATACTTTTCCGTGATTTTCCCTTATTTTCACAATGTTCTCAAACTTATGAAACTAAAGTTTAAGGTGTGTTCAATTTACTTACCAATCTTATCTAATATGACTCTACAGAACCATTCTTCCATTTCAACCAAATGATTGTCTCTATTATCCCTGGAATATACTATTTTTCTTTTATAGTCTTTGGCCTTCTTCACACACTGTTAAATTTAATAAAATCTCACCTGTCCATCAGCAGGAAAAAAAAATGGATGTTTGTGGTATGCACATACATACACACACGTGCACTGAAATATTCCTCAACTATGAGGAAAAAAGGAAATCATGCCATTAACAATAACTAGGATGGACTTTGATTATATTATGCTAAGCACTGTAATTTAGAGAAACACAAATACTGTATTATCTCATTTACATGTGGAATCTGCCAAGCCAATCTGATAGAAACAGAATAAAATGGGACTACCAGAGCCTGGGGTGTAGGGGAACTGGGGAGATACTGGTGAAAGATACAAATTTGCTCTTAGAAGGTAAATAAGCTCTGAGGATGTAAAGCACAGCATTGCAATTATAGTTAACAATACTTTTATTTGTATACTTGAAAGGTGCTTTTATTTGTAAATCTTAAATGTTCTCATCACAAAAAGGAATGGTAATTATGTGACATGATAGTAATCTTAGCTAACATTATGTTGATAATCATATTGCAATATATAAGTATATCAAATCAACTTGTGTACAATTTAAACTTACACAATGTTATTTGTCAAGTATATCTCAATTTTAAAAGGATGCTTCTAAGGGGTTTTTAATGAATGAGAATCTTCAGATAATTTCTGTGAAGCCTAAAGAATGCTGAGTAGCATATATTATTTTAGTAGAGACATGACATTTATTCATCAATTAATTTGTTTTAATTATTAAAGCCTTACTATTGCAAAATTCTCAAGATTTTGAAATAAATAAAATAGATATGACCTCTGTCTTCACAGAGATTATAGTCTAATGGGAAAAAGGTTGAACAAATAAGTACATGGAATGTCTATAACAGTCTTCACTTTCTTACATAGCTCTTATAATTGTACAATCCTTTAAAAAAAAGTTTATTGTTTTAATTTGTTGTTCTCTACAGTAAAATGAGCACTTTAAAATTAATCATTCATTATTTTATTTTTGTAAACAAATAAGGATTTATCTTTTTCATTGCAATTTACTGCTCTTTTTCCCAGTTTCATTGATGTATGTGACATATAATATTGGGTGGGTTTAAGGTTTACAACCTATTCATTTTATACACATATAGTGTTTGCCAGCACAATCATCATATCACATAATAACCGTTTATTTTCTGCGTAAGAACATTTAAGACTTACTTTTTTAGCAACTTTCAAGTATATAGTAGAATACCATTAACAAAAATCACCATTCTTTACATTAAAACCCAAGAGTATATTCATCTTATAACCAGAAGTTTGTTTGCCTGAAATAACTTCCAAATTCCTCCAATTCCCAGCCCCTATTTTAGTTTCTTTAACTATGACTTGATTTTTAGAATCCACATATAATTGAGCTCATACAGTATTTGTCTTTCTGTCTTATTTCACTTAGTATAGTGTAATAAAAGTACAAACATGTTGTTGCAAATGGGCAAAATTTCCTTATTTCTCCTGGATGAATAATATTTCTCTCTTGCTCTCTCTCTTACTCTCTCTCCCTTTTGCACTTCTCCATACTGGTTTTACATGTATAAACCACTCATCTATTGTTGGGGTTTAGATTGTTTCCTTATGTTGGCTATTATGGATAATAGCCATGCAATCAATGAACATGAGCATGAAGATATCTTTTCAATACCCTGCTTTCCTTTGGATATGTACCCAGACAGGGGATTGCTGGATCATATAGTAATATTATTTTTTATTTTGGGGGAATCCCCATATTGTTTTTTTCCTAGCAGCTATATCAATTTACATTTCCACTAACAGTGCAAAGCATTTCCCTTTTCTCCATATCCTCACCAACACTTGCTATCTTTTGTCTTTTGATGATAGCTATTCTAATAGGTGTAAGGTGATAGATATCTCAGTGGCTTTGATTTGCATTTCCCTGATGATTAATGATGTTGAAATCTTTTCTTGTACCTGTTGGCCATTTGTATGTGTTCTTTGGAAAAAATGTATATTCAGTTTCTTTGCCCATTTTTAATAAGACTTTTTTTTGGGGGGGGGCTATTGTGTTGTGTAAGATCTTATATATTTCCCTACCAGCTCCTTATCAGATACATGATTTATAAATATTTTCTCCTATTCTGTAAGTGTTCTTTTCATTTTTCTGATGGCTTCTTTTCCTGTAAAGCTTTCTAGTTTAATGTAGTCCCAATTGTTTATTTTGCTTTTTCTGCCTTTGCTTTTGGTGTTAAATACAAAGGAAAGAAAAGAAGAAGAAGAAGGAGGAGGAGGAGGAGGAGGAGGTGGAGGTGGAGGAGGAGGGGGAGGAGGGGGAGGAGGAGGAGGAGGAGGGGGAGGAGGAGGAGGGGGAGGAGGAGGAGGGGGAGGAGGGGGAGGAGGAGGAGGAGGGGGAGGAGGAGGAGGGGGGGGAGGGGGAGGAGGCGGAGGAGGGGGAGGAGGAGACAAAAGATCATTGTCAAGATCAATGTCAAGGAATTTTTTTCCCTGTGTTTTAGTCTATAGCTTTCTATTCTATAGAAATGATCATTATCCAATTGTATATTCTGGACTCCCTTTTCATAAAATAATCATATACATGTGGGTTTATGTCTGTGTTGTCCTTTCTGTTCCATTAATTTCTATGTATATTTTATGCCAATACCACACTATTTTGATTACTATAACTTTGTAATACATCTTAAAATCAGAGAGTGTGATGCCTCCAGCTTTGTTTATTCTTATAATTATTTTACAGTTTGGGTCTTTTGTGGTTCCATACAAATTCTAGAATTTTTAAATATGGTCCTGTAATTTTCATACAGATTGCACTGTATCTGTGTATCACTTTGGGTAATAAGAACATTTTAACAATATTAATTCTTCCAATCCATGAGAGTGGAATATATTTCCATTTATTTGTGTCTTTAATTTTTTTAATCAATATCTGTAGTTCCCAGTGTATAAATCTTGTTAATTTTTTTAAATCAATATCTGTAGCTCCCAGTGTATAAATCTTTTACTTCTTTGGTTAAATGTATTTCTAAGTATTTAGGAATGTATATTTTGGCCTCAAAAATTGGAAATATACACAACCCTTATTTTTTGGGAGAGTTTTAAAAGGACTGGGATTATTTCTTCTTTATATTTAAAGAAGGTAGAATTTACCAGTTGAAGCCGTCTTTTCCTGAACTTTGTGTGTTGGGACGTTTTTAATTATTGATTAAACATTCCTACTACTGATTAGTCTGTTCAGATTTTCCATTTCTTCACGATTCACTCTTGGTACATTTTATGTATAGGAATTTACCCATTGCTTCCAGGTTGCGCATTTTGTTAAGACATAGTTGATCATAGTAGTCTCTTCTTATCTTTTCCATTTATGTGATATCAGCTTTTTTTAGCTCCTCTTTCATGCCTGATCTCATTATTTGAGTCCTCTTTTTTGTCTTCCTAAATCTAGCTAAAGGTTTGCTTGTTCTGTTTATAAAAAAACAGTCAAACAAACAACTCTTTTTTTTTTTATTGTTTTACTGTTTTTCTGACCTCTATTTTTTTACTTCTGCTCTGATCCTTATTATTTCCTTCATTCTACTAACTTTGGGCTTAGTTTTTTTTCTTCTTTCTTAGCTTCGTGAGAAATAAATTATTATTGGAGATCTTTTTCCTCAATATCAGTGTTTATGATTATAAAGTTCCCTACTTGACCTCAGTTTACTATATAATTATTGGTGTTTTGTATTTTTATATTCATTTGTCTCAGTATACTTCTTGATTTCTTTTTTGAATTTTTCTTTGACTCATTGGTTGCTCAAGAGCATGTCATGTTTTGTTCTGTTTTTAAGAGCATTTTTTAAATATCCACATAATTGTGAATTTCCAGTTTTTGTCTTGCAATTTATTTTTTTTTTCAGCATAACAGTATTCATTATTTTTGTACCACACCCAGTGCTCCATGCAACCTGTGCCCTCTATAATACCCACCACCTGGTACCCCGACCTCCTACCCCCCGCCCCTTCAAACCCCTCAGATTGTTTTTCAGAGTCCATAGTCTCTCATGGTTCACCTCCCCTTCCAATTTATCCCAACTCCCTTCTCCTCTCTAACTCCCCATGTCCTCCATGCTATTTGTTATGCTCCACAAATAAGTGAAACCATATGATAATTGACTCTCTCTGCTTGACTTATTTCACTCAGCATAATCTCTTCCAGTCCAGTCCATATTGCTACAAAAGTTGGGTATTCGTCCTTTCTAATGGAGGCATCATACTCCATAGTGTGTATGGGCCACATCTTCCTTATCCATTCGACCGCTGAAGGGCATCTTGGTTCTTTCTATAGTTTGGCGACCGTGGCCATTGCTGCTATAAACATTGGGGTACAGATGTCCCTTCTTTTCACTACATCTGTATCTTTGTGGTAAATACCCAGGAGTGCAATGGCAGGGTCATAGGGAAGTTCCATTTTTAATTTCTTGAGGAATCTCCACACTGTTCTCCAACGAGGCTGCACCAACTTGCATTCCCACCAACAGTGGAAGAGGGTTCCCCTTTCTCCACATCCCCTCCAACACATGTTGTTTCCTGTCTTGCTAATTTTGGCCATTCTAACTGGTGTAAGGTGATATCTCAATGTATTTTTAATTGAATCTCCCTGATAGCTAGTGATGATGAACATTTTTTCATGTGTCTGATAGCCATTTGTATGTCTTCTTTGGAGAAGTGTCTGTCCATATCTTCTGCCCATTTTTTGATATGATTGTCTGTTTTGTGTGTGTTGAGGTTGAGGAGTTCTTTATAGATCCTGGATATCATCCTTTTGTCTGTACTGTCATTTGCAAATATCTTCTCCCATTCCGTGGGTTGCCTCTTTGTTTTCTTGACTGTTTCCTTTGCTGTGCAGAAGCTTTTGATTTTGATGAAGTCCCAAAAGTTCATCTTAGCTTTTGTTTCCTTTGCTTTTGGAGACATATCTTGAAAGAAGTTGCTCTGGCTGATATCGAAGAGATTACTGCCTATGTTCTCCTCTAGGATTCTGATGGATTCTTGTCTCACGTTGAGGTCTTTTATCCATTTTGAGTTTATCTTTGTGCACAGTGTAAGAGAATGGTTGAGTTTCATTCTTCTACATATAGCTGCCCAGTTTTTCCAGCACCATTTATTGAAGAGACTGTCTTTTTTCCACTGTATATTTTTTCCTGTTTTGTCGAAGATTAATTGACCATAGAGTTGAGGGTCCATATCTGGGCTCTCTACTCTGTTCCACTGGTCTATGTGTCTGTTTTTATGCCTCTACCATGCTGTCTTGATGATCACAGCTTTGTAGTAAAGCTTGAAATCAGGTAACGTGATGCCCCCCATTTTATTTTTGTTTTTCAACATTTCCTTAGTGATTTGGGGTCTCTTCTGATTCCATACAAATTTTAGGATTATTTGCTCCAGCTCTTTGAAGAATACCAGTGGAATTTTGATCGGAATAGCATTAAAAGTATAGATTGCTCCAGGCAGTATAGACATTTTAACAATGTTTATTCTTCCGATCAAGAGCATGGAATGGTCTTCCATCTTTTTGTGTCTTCTTCAATTTCTTTCAGGAGTGTTCTGTAGTTCCTCGAGTACAGATCCTTTACCTCTTTGGTTAGGTTTATTCCCAAGTATCTTATGGTTCTTGGTGCTATAGTAAATGGAATCGATTCTCTAATTTCCCTTTATTCCAGTGTGATTGGAAAAGATGCTTGATATGATTTTAATCTACCTAAATTTCTTAATTTAATTTCTAAATTTCTTAAACTCTTTTTGTGGCCTAACATGTGATCTATCCTGGAAAATGTTCCATTTATGCTTAAGAAAATTGTATATTCTTTGCTGTTGGATGGAATATTTTATAAATGTCTTTTTGGTCCAGCTGGTCTGATGTATAGTTTAAGTACAATCAATTTGCTTACTGATTTTCTGGCTAGATTATCTATCTTTTGCTGAAATGAGGTGTTGAAGTTCTCTACTATTATTGTAGTATAGTCATTCTCTACCTTCAGATCTATTCATATTTACTTTATATATTTACTTGATCCTATGTTGTTTGCATAAATATTTATTAATGTTACATTCTCTTGATGAATTGAGCCCTTTACCATGATATAATGAATTCCTTTGTCTTTCATTATTGTCTTTGGTTTAAAGTCTATTTTGTCTGAAATAAGTATAACTACCTGTTTTCTTTTAGTTTCTATATACATAAGGTATCTTTTTCCATTACATCATTCAGTCTATATGCCCTTAAAGTTAAGATGAGTCTCATTTAGGCAGCATATTGACTGGAGAATTGTCTATTTGCTTTACAATAGTAATTGATAGGTCTGAATTTATTATTGACATTTTTTTTTTGTAATCTCTTTGTTCCCCTGTACTTCTCTTGTTCTCTTCCTTTGTGATTTCATGCTTTGATTCATTTCTCTTTATTTTTTTTTTTGTATGGATTATATTTTTTGCTTTGAGATCACCATGAACTTTATATAGAACACCTTTTATTTATAACAATATATTTTAAGCTATAAGAAGTTAGATTCAAAAATATACAAAAGCTGTACACTTTTATACTTTACCTTCCCCCACACATATTTTATGATTTTGAAGTCACAGTTTCCATCTTTCTATATTAGTATCCATTAAGAAATTATTGTAGTTCTAGTTATTTTTATTACTTTTGTCATTTAACATTCATACTAGTTATGAGTGATGTATCCACCACTGTTATAACATTAGAGCATTCTGAATTTAGCTATATATTTACATTCGCTGGCTATTTTTATACTTTTATGTTTTCCTATTACTAATTTATGCTCTTTTTTTTTCAGCTTAAAGAACTCTCTTCAGCATTTCTGGTAAGATTGGTCTCACAGTAATGAACTCTTTCAGCTTTGTTTCTCTAGAAAACACTTTATCTTTCCTGCTTGTGGGGAGCAAAGTGAGACAACCCTGCACAGAGGACAGCACAACTAGAGAAGGTCTTGCAAGGTAACTGTATAAGATTGCTCATCAAGAAAATTTTGGAGGAAGGGCTGGCAATGAGTGTTGTCACCATTTCAGATATGCATTCATAGAATGTATTCTTGCATTTGTCACCTACAAAGTATTCCTATGTCTGAAATACAATTTTCTAACCTCAACTAATCCATATTAAGTTGGAGTGAGTTCATGATCTTTCACTAAATTCTAGGAAATTTAATTTCATATTGCAAGTGATAAAAAAAAAACTTTAATATTTTAAGGCAGAGGAATCACATGAATTAGAATAATAATTCCAATGATCATCCAAAAATTTGGAGGGGGAATGAAAGCACCAAGAATAACATCTGTTAGGAAGATGGAATGTGATAAGGGAAATGGAAATGAGGAAATGAATCTCCTGGGAAATCCAGGAAGCTAAGTGGAGAGAACTTAGTGACTAAAATAATGTGAGTAGTATTGTGTTTTCTAATTTGAATAATTAATAATTTTAATCATGACTGAAAGTATGGTTCAGGACAATATGCAAGGTATAAGAAATAGTGTGTTTCATTCAGATTATATAAAATATAAAGTACTTGTTCAACTTCTGGTTAAACTATGGTTTAATAATAGTAATCATACAAATATGTCTGCAACCATCATAATAACCCCCTCAAGCAGGAAAAATTCCAGCATACTAAATTTTCCAATAAAAAGGAAAATTAAGAATGTATACATGACTTATTTTTACTTATTTTTAGCCCCATTTTTATAAAGACTTCCAACCCCAAACTAATTGTTCTGCTTGCTAACTAATCAGTGGGTTTGGGGATTGCACAGCCTTTCAAAACAGCATATGACTCTCACATACTAATTAAAGAAGAGCATTTTGCTCTTCCATGTCTACGTACATCTCTTGGTATTCTTTCAAGTCCTTGCCTTTAATACTGTAGTTGGTTAACAATAAGTAACTATATCTTATACTTCTACCCTGAATAGTTCTAGGCTTCATAGATATTTTCCAATGGTCTGAATATCTTCTTCTGCATATTGATTCAGTTAGGCTTTATTTTCTTATAAATTGCAGAAACATCAACTCCAGATGGCTTAGGCAATAAAGGACTACATGTCAGGGTTTGGAAAAGTTTCAGGGTTGGTTTGATTCAGCAGTACAACAATGACATAGAGACTTAATTTCTTCCATCTCTCTCTCAGCTTTTTTATAAGACTGGCTTCCTCTTATGGTCACAAGATGAATGCTAGCAATTACCTTAGCTTTCTACTTTGTCTTTGGGGAGAAAAATTTGCATTTGTTCTCTTGCACAGCAGTGAAAAAGTGCTAAGGTCTTTGCAATTTGACTTTATCTTGTCCTATTTCAATGACTCTTGGACAGGATCCCAGTCTGCCAGCAGTCATGCTTCTTGGACAAATGAGAGCTTTGTATTCCTAAGAGGAAGATGCATTCACTAGACACTCACTTGCTGATAGTGACTATTTTCAGGTAGTTTACATGGGAAACATTAAGACTACTCTTTAGTTTTTGGTAATATGTCATGTGATAGTAAAGATTTGGTGTAAACTGTGTCCTCCTCAGACAGAATTTAACTAAATAACATGAGCAGTTATTTTAACACTTTTCTTCATCCAGAGAGATAATAGAGTTTCTTTTAGAAAGTTTTTCAGACAGGCAAGGAAGTTTCATTCCCCATGAACTCTCATTAGGATTTTGTCCAGAGGAGCACCTCAGTGAACTCAGTCAGCTAAACATTGGACTCTTGGTTTTTGGCTCAGGTCGTGATCTCATGGGTCAAGAGTTGGAGCTCCCTGTGGGACTCCATACTCAGTGGGGAGTCTACTTAGAGATTAACTCCCTCAGCTCCTCACTCCACTTGTATGCACATGCACATTCTCTCCCTCTCTTTGACTTTCTTTCTGTCTCAAATATGTACATAACATCTTTTAAAACAAAGTTTTTCTCTAGGCTCATTGGTTAAAAACTGGTCATATCCAACACTGAAAGGACAAATGTAGCAAGAAATGGGAGTTTCTGACTTGGGTGGGTCTGGGCTACATCTTAGAACCAGAAGTAAGAATAGCTTCTTGAAACAATATGAACTTTTGTCAGGGAAGAAGGGACCTGACCAATAGTTTGGGGTGCTTATAAAAGCAAGTGATCAGGGTGTTGAGAAAATAACACCCGGATAGTCAAATAATAAACAATTCTTACTTTATAAATCTAAAACAGAAAGTTGCATTTTCTCCTACCATTAGTCTTTCACATCTCAGTTAATAGCAACACAGTCTAGTGCTGAATACTGAAAGGGAGAAATAAAGAAGCAAAGAAAGGAAGACAAAAAGAAAAAAGCCTAAGATACACTCTTTTACCTTTATTTCACATAAAACCACTCCAATGTGGTTTTATTTTTTTTAATTTTTATTTATTTTTTAATTTCTTTTCAGTGTTCCAGAATTCATTGTTTATGCACCACACCCCGTGCTCCATGCAACACGTGCCCTCCATAATACCCACCACCAGACTAACCCAAACTCCCAAACCCTCACCTCCCCCAAACCCTCAGATTGTTTTTCTGAGTCCCCAGTCTCTCATGGTTGGTCTCCCCTGTCCAGTTTCCCCCAACTCCTTTCTGCTCTCCATCTCTCCATGTCCTCCGTGTTAGTCCTTCTAATCCACAAATAAGAGAAACTATATGACAATTGACTCTCTCTGCTTGACTTATTTCACTCAGCATAATCTCTTCCAGTCTCGTCCATTTTGATACAAAAATTGGGTATTCATCCTTTCTGACGGAGGCATAATACTCCGTAGTATCTATGGACCATATCTTTCTTATGCATTCGTCCATTGGAAGGCATCTTAGTTCTTTCCACAGTTTGGCGACTGTGGCCATTGCTGCTATGAACATTGGGGTACAGATGGCCCTTCTTTTTACTACATCTGTATCTTTGGGTTAAATATCCAGTAGTGCAATTGTAGGGTAACAGGGTATCTCTATCGTTAATTTCTTAGGAAATCTTCACACTATTTTCCAAAGTGGCTGCACCAACTTACATTCCCACCAATAGTGTAAGAGGGTTCCTCTTTCTCCACATCCTCTCCAACACTTGTTGTTTACTGTCTTGTTGATTTTGGCCATTCTAACTGGTGGAAGGCATCTCAATGTAGGTTTGATTTGAATCGACCTGATCACTAGCGATGATAACATTTCTTCAAGTGTCTGTTAGCCATTTTTATGTCTTCTTTGGAGAAGTGTCTGTTCATGTCTTCTGCCCATTTGTTGACATGATTGTCTGGTTTGTGTGTGTTGAGTTTGAGGAGTTCTTTAGAGATATTGGATATCAGCCCTTTGTCTGCAGTGTCATTTGTGAATATCTTCTCCCATTGTGTGGGCTGCCTCATTGATTTGTTGACTGTTTCCTTTGCTATGCAGGAGCTTCTGATCTTGATGAAGCCCCAAAGTTCACTTTCACTTTTGTTTCCTTTACCTTTGGGAACATATTTTGAAGAAGTTACTGTGGCTGATATTGAACAAGTTACTGCCTGTGTTCTCCTCTAGGATTCTGATGGATTCCTGCCTCACACTGAGGTAAACCATTTGAGTTTATCTTAGTGTATGGTGTAAGAGAATGGCCGAGTTTTATTCTTCTATACATAGCAGACCAATTTTCCAAGCACCATTTATTGAAGAGACTGTCTTTTTTTCCCACTGTATATTTTTTTCCTGCTTTGTCAAAGATTATTTGACCATAGAGTTGAGGGTCCATATCTTGCCTCTCTACTCTGTTTCACTGGTCTATGTATCTGTTTTTTATGCCAGTATCACTCTGTCTTGGTGATCACAGCTTTGTAGTAAAGCTTGAAATCTTGCAACATGATGCCCTCAGTTTTGTTGTTCTTTTTCAACATTTCTTTAGAAAATCAGGGTCTCTTCCAGTTCCATACAAATTTTAGGATTATTTGCTCCAGCTCGTTGAAAAATGCCAGTGGAACTTTGATTGGAATGGCATTGACAGTACAGATTGCTCTGGGCAATATAGACTTTTTAACGATGTTTATTTTTCTAATCCATGAGCATGGAATGGTTTTCCATCTTTTTGTGTCTTCTTCAATTTCTTTCAGGAGTGTTCTGTAGTTCCTCGAGCACAGATAATTTACCTCTTTGGTTAGGTTTATTCCCAGGTATCTTACAGTTCTTGGTGCTATAGAAAATGGAATTGATTCTCTAATTTCCCTTTCTGTATTTTCATTGTTAGTGTATCAGAAAGCCAATGATTTCTGTACATTGACTTTGTATCCTGCCACGTTACTGAGTTGCTGTATGAGTTCTAGTAGTTTGGGGTGGAGTCTTTTGAGTTTTCCATATAAAGAGTCATGTCATCTGTGAAGAGAGAGATTTTGACTTCTTCATTGCCAATTTGGATACCTTTTATTTCTCTTTGTTGTCTGATTGCTGTTGCTAGGACTTCTAATACTATGTTGAACAAGAGTGTGAGAGAGGGCATCCTGATCATGTTCCTGATCTCAATGGGAAAGCTGCAAGCTTTTTCCCATTGAGGATGATATTTGCTGTAGGTCTTTCATAGATAGATTTGATGAAGGTCAGGAATGTCCCCTCTATCCCTATAATTTGAAGCGTTTTAATCAGGAATGGATGCTGGATTTTGTCAAATGCTTTTTCTGCATCGATTCAGAGGACCATGTGGTTCTTTTCTCTTCTCATATTAATTTGTTCTATCACATTGATTGATTTGCAAATGTTGGACTATCCTTGTAGCCCAGAGATGAATCCCACCTGGTCATGGTGAATAATCGTTTTAATGTGCTGTTGGATCCTGTTTGCTAAGATCATTTTGAGAATCTTAGCATCCATATTCATCAGGGATATTGGTCTGAAATTCTCCTTTTGGGTAGGGTCTTTGCCTGGTTTGGGGATCAGGGTAATGCTGGCTTCATAGAAAGAGTCTGGAAGTTTTCCTTCTGCTTCAATTTTTTGAAACAGCTTCAGGAGAATCGGTGTTATTTCTTTGAAAGTTTGGTAGAATTCCCCAGGGAATCTGACAGGTCCTGGGCTCTTGTTTTGGGAGGTTTTTGATCACTGCTTTAATCTCATTAGTAGATATCAGTCTATTCAGGTTGTCAATTTCTTCCTGGTTCAATTTTGGGAATTTATAGTTTTCCAGGAAGGCATCCATTTCATCTAGGTTGCTTAGCTTATTGGCATATAACTGTTGATAATAACTTCTGATGATTGTTTCTACTTCCTTGGTGTTAGTTGTGATCTCTCCCTTTTCATTCATAATTTTATGAATCTGGGCTTTCTCCCTTTTCTTTTGGATTAGTGTGGCCAATGGTTTATTGATCTTATTGATTCTTTCAAAAAACCAGCTTCTAGTTTCATTGATAGGTTCTACTGTATCTCTGGATTCTACCTCATTGATCTCAGCTCTAATCTTGATGACTTCCCTTCTTATGTGTGGAGTTGGTTTGATTTGTTGTTGATTCTCCAGTTTTTTAAGGTGTAGAGACTGTTGCTGTGTTCTGGATTTTTCAATTTTTTTGAGAGAGGCTTGGATGGCTATGTATTTACCCCTTAGGACCGGTTTTTCTGTATCCCATAGGTTTTGGACTGAAGTGTCTTCATTCTCATTGGTTTCCATGAAATGTTTCAGTTCTTCTTTGATCTCCTGGTTTATCCAAGCATTCTTAAGTAAGGTAGTCTTTAGCTTCCAGGTGTTTGAGTTCCTTCGGAACTTATTCTTGTGATTGAGCTCCAGTTTCAAAGCATTGTGATCTGAAAATATGCAGGGAATAATCTCAGTCTTTTGGTATCGGTTGAGTCCTGATTTGTGACCCAGTATGTGGTCTATTCTTGAGAAGGTTCCATGTGCACTTGAGAAGAATGAGTATTCTGTTGTTTTAGGGTGGAATGTTCTGTATATATCTATGAGGTCCATCTGGTTCAATGTGTCATTCAATGCTCTTGTTTCTTTATTGATTTTCTGTTTCGATGATCTGTCTAGTTCTGAGAGAGGTGTGTTAAGATCTTCTACTATTAATGTATTTATATCAATACGACTCTTTACCTTGATTAGAAGTTTTCTTATGTAGTTGGCTGCTCCCATATTGGGGGCATAGATGTTTACAACTGTTAGATCATCTTGGTGGATAGTCCCTTTAAGAATTATGTAGTGTTGGGACGCCTGGGTGGCTCAGTGGGTTAAAGTCTCTGCCTTCGGCTCAGGTCATGGTCCCAGGGTTCTGAGATCGAGCCCCGCATTGGGCTCCCTGCTCAGCAGGGAGCCTGCTTCCTCCTCTCTCTCTGTCTGCCTCTCTGCCTACTTGTGATCTCTGTCTGTCAAATAAATAAATAAAATATTTAAAAAAAAAGAATTGTGTAGTGTTCTTCTGTATCTCTGGCTACAGTCTTTAGTTTAAAATCTAATTTATCTGATATGAGAATAGCTACCCCAGCCTTCTTTTGAGACCCATTGGCATGAAAGATGCTTCTCCATCCCTTCACTTTCAGTCTGCGTGTATGTTTAGGTTCAAAATGGGTCTCTTGTAGACAACATATGGATGGGTCCTGTCGTTTTATCCAATCTTCAACCCTGTGCCGTTTTATGCGCACATTTAGGCCATTCACATTGAGAGTGATTATTGACAGATACGTTTTTATTGACATCGTGTTACCTTTGAAGTCTTTCTTTCTGTGGATTGTCTCTTTATTTCTGTTCAATGCTATTCTTAGAATTTTTCCTCTTTTATAGAACCCCCTTTTAGTATTTCCTGCAGTGTCGGCTTGGTGGTTCCGTAGTCTTTTAAGCCTTGTCGGTCTTGGAAACTCTTTATCTCTCCATCAATTTTGAATCTCAGTCTTGCTGGATAAAGTATTCTTGGGTGCATGTTCTTCTTATTTAATGCCCTGAATATATCTTGCCAGCCCTTTCTGGCTTGCCAGGTCTCTGTGGACAGGTCTGACATTATTCTGGTGGGCTTTCCTCTGTAAGTAAGGAGCCTCTTTTTCCTAGCGGCTTTCAAGAGATTATACCTACAATTATGATTCCTCAATTTGACTATCAGGTGCCTTGATGTTTTTCTGGAATCTATAATCTTGGGTGGAGACCGTTCAGCCTCTAGTACATGAACGCTGGTTCCACTCATGAGACTGGGAAATTTTTCATGAAGAACTTGTTCTACTATATCTTCTAGACTTTTTTCTTTCTCCTCCCCTTCAGGGATTCCAATAATTCTGACATTGGAATGTTTCATGGCATCATTTATTTCCCTGATTCTGTTTTCGTGGCTTCTAAGCTGTTTGTTCCAGGCTTCCTTCTGATCCTTTCTCTCTATCTATTTGTCCTCCAGATCACTAATTCTATCTTCTGTCTTAGTTACCCTAGCTTTGAGGAATTTAGATTAGATTGGAACTCATTGAGAGTATTGTGAACCTCAGCCCTGGTAGCTTTTAATTCCGCCCTAATATTGTGAACATCATCTCTGGTCGCTTTCAGCTCAGCCCTAATCAATTCACTTTGGTCATCCATGGCTTTCTCCAACCTAGCTATTTCCTGGATAATTGTTAGCCTGAATTCTCTTTCTGACATATTGTCTATGTTAATAGCCGTTAGCTCTGTTGCAGAAGGTCCATCCTCTGTATTTTTCTTCTTTTGAGCATTTCTGCTCCTAGTCATTTTGGTGAGAGATGACTGAACAGATGTAGCTGGATGTATCAACCGTGGTGCAGTCAAGGTGCACCCTGGAACACTTCTGAGTAATCAGGATTCCCCACCCATATGAGAGACAAAAGAAAAGAAAAAGAAAAAGAGAGAGAGAGAGAGAGAGACAGGAAAGATGAAAGAGAAGGTTCAGCCCAAATGGGTCCCAAGGTAAAATTTATGAAGTATACAAACAATAACAGACAAACACAAAGACTGATAAAAGTATATGACAAGAGAAATATATATATATATATATATATATTTTTTTTTTTTTCAAATAAAGGAAGAACCTCGTCAAAAAGAACCCCAAGTGTAAGGTTTATATACTATCAGGACAAACACAAAAACATAGAAACAATGGTGGAAGAAAAAGATGGGAGAGTGGTTATAAATTCTCAGTGTGGGCGAGGAAGTTTGTTTTGATTCTTCCTGGATGTGTCTTGATATCTTTGTTAAATGACTCAACTTTCCTAAGATAAAGGGAGATTAAAAATTGGTTTACCTATAGGGGTAGTATTGATTGGGGAAAGGGGATTACTTTGAAGTTTAACTCTATATGAATATTAGAAAACAAAAATAAAAAGGAATAAACTAGACTAAACTAAACTAAAATTTTTAAAAAAATCAAAAAATAGAAATCCAAAAGAAAAACACAGGTGTATGTATCAAAAAGTTCAGGTTAGAAGGTTATTATGTAATTTGATATACTGGACATCTCACTGTGATGGTAAATAGGTTAAAAAATTATCTATATTTAAAAAAATTAACCAGAATAGTGGAAATGAGTTAAAAATAAAAGTTGTCCTATGAAGTAGTGGTGCTTGTTCTCTTGTAGTTTTTTTTTTCTCCTTTCTTGGTTGGTTTTCTGGGGGAGGGGCCTGCCATGTGGATTTTCAGTCAATGATGTTCCCTGAGTTAAGTCCCCCCACCCCCCTCAAGGGGGTGGGCTCTGAGTTTTTTTCAGGCTTTTGTTCTATGGAGGTTTTTATGATTGTTCACTTTTTATTTTTTCTCTCACCTTGACCGCTTTTGATGGTTTTTGTAGTTTTAGAGGAAAACAAACTGCAACCTGACCTCCCTTTCAGAGGGAAGCCTCAGTCTGGCTGCAGAGCCCAAATAAGTTCCCCCTTGGCTGCTGGCAGAGCAGGTTCTGGGTCGCAGTCCCTGGGGACGCAGGATCTTTTGCTTGTACCCCAAACCATAGCCCCAGTGGCTGTCTGGAAAGCTCCAGACCATCAGAGAGGTTCCAAGCAGTGATCGCACACTGAGATTTTCCCACTGACCCAGACTGGGAATGCCTGATCTTTTTGGGTCTAAGAGCACCCGGCTTGCGCGCACCTCTTTGAGGGGAGGCTGTGCGTCCCGCACGCGTTTCAGGCTCTGAGAACGGGGCACAGGTCCGAAAGCACCAAGCTGGGCCTTCGCGCACCTCTTTTAGGGGAGAATTTGGGGCACGCGTCTTAGTCTCTGAAACAATGGCGCGGTTCAAAGAGCGCCAGCTGGACCTTTGTGTACCTCTCTCAGGGGAGGATGAAGGGAACGCATCTCAGGCTCTATAGCAGGGCTTGCACATTTTGTCATCTGGTGAGGCTCCCAGCCCCTCACGGGAGACGGACCCCACGCGTTCTCTGGCACACTGGTGACTTAGGGACCAAGACCTGGTTTCTCTGCCGCACTCTTTCTGGCTCAGTGCCAGGAGAGACTGTCCTGGGACCGGGGACTTAAGCCCCTGTCCCTAGCTGCCCCGATTCCCACAATTTCCCCCCATGATCCTTTGCTCTTTTGAAGTGCTGTCAACCAGTTCCAGGTTAATGCTGGTCCCCAGACGCAGGGCACTCTCACTCGTATGAGGGGTATTACTTTCCAACCGGTCACCTCTGGTGGCTCCCTCCCCCTTTTGTTTATCTTCCAATATCAGTTCACTGTTCCCACTCCGCTTTACCTGCCCACTGGCATCTTCTGCCCCTGTAGAGATCCAGACGTGTATAATTCTGATCTCAGGCTGATTTCATGGGTGATCAGAGTTCTTTTGTAGGTAATCAGCTCACTTTAGGGTACAGGTTGAAAAGGCGCCTCCTCCTACTTCCCCACCATCTTGTCCCCCCGTCAATGCATACTCTTTATGTTTACTTTACTTACTCAATATAATGTCACTGATGTTAGTCTATATCAATGCATGCATTACCAATAGATGCATTAAAAAAAAAAACCTGTCCATTTGTAACAGTTTATTATTTTTTTTTCTTTTTAAATCATATATTAGCTCAGGATGCTGCAAAAAAATTAAAAAAAAATAGGCTGGGTGCCTTACATAACAGAAATTCATTTTCTCAGAATTCTGGAGGTTGAAAGCCCAAGGTCAGAGTGCTAGTATCATCAGTTCTTGGTAGACATTTTTTCTGGCTTAAAGATGGCTGCTTTCCTATTGTTTGCTCACAAAGCAGAGAGAGTTAGATCTCTGGTGGCTCTTCTTATATGGACATTAGTCATATAGGAAAAGGGCCCCACTCACATAAGAACCTGATTTCCTTCATTATCTCCTTATTGGCCCTATCTCCAAAAGCAGTTGCATTGGGGGCTGGAATTCAACAAAATTTGGGGGACATAATTCAATACATAATGCATATTGAATAACAGGTGTTTTCCAGTTTGGAGTGATTCTGATCAAAATGCTATTAACAATCCTGTCCTAATTTTTTTCAGGACACATGTTTTCATTGCTTTTAGATCCATTCAAGAAGCAGAATTTCTAAGTTGCTAGTTCTTAAGATAGTATATGTTGGGGTCAATTCCATGTTAAAACATGTTAACCCCCTAGGGCCTGCCTGGGCCTACTTAGACATAGTGACTCCATGTTGCCTAGGTAGACATTTTGTTGTTTAATAAATGCCTCAACAGTTATTGATATCAGTTCCAGGTAACTGTTACTAAAACACACACCTAAAACAAGGCCATTTTGTTTATATTGGTTCCAGGTAACTATTACTAAAACACATACCTAAAACAAGGCCATTTTGTTGTTTAATAAACGCCTCAACAGTTACTAGTATCGGTTCCAGGTAACCGTTACTAAAACACACAGGTAGGAGACATCCAATCAGCCAAAGCCACATATGTAGATGTCTACGATTGTGCCCTATAAAAACTAGCCTGTAAGAACAAGGGGTGTTGCTCTCTTCGGAGGCTGCCTGGCCGGTCAGGCTGACTTCTAATGCTTGGCATGGAATAAAACTTTACATAACTTTTACTTTGTCTCAGTCTCGTTCCTTTGATAATGGACCCAACATATATATTTATGATTACTGAAAAACTACCAAATTTCTTTCCAAGGTACCATTATACACTCTAATCAACAATTTTAATAAGGTCAGCTGTTAAAAGTCCTCAAAACCCTTCTCATTATTCAGACTTTTAATGTTATCCATCCTAGTGAAAGTGATGTAATATTAAATCGGGGGCTTTTCATTTACTTAATCTCTGAGGAAGGTGAGCATGTTTCCAAGTACATTTTGGACATTTTGGTTGCTTATATATCCTTTGTGAGGTTTCTCTTCACATTTTTACACATTCTAATTGGGATTTTTTTTTTTTTACTATTTTAATTGAATTCTTTTCTGAATATTTTTATTTAGATACAGACTGTATGTCAGATATGTGTACATGAATATTTTCCCCAAATTTTGGTTTACTCATTTTATTTCTTTTTCAAGTTTTTATTTAAATTCTAGGTAGTTAACATATGATGTAATATTGGTTTAGGTGTAGAATTAGTGGTTCATCATTTACGTATAACACTCAGCACAAGTGCCCTCTTTAATACCCATCATTCATTTAACCCATAACCCACCCACCTTCCTTACATCAACCCTGTTTGTTCTCTATAGTTAAGAGTCTGCTTTATGGTTTGCCTCTCTCTTCTTCTCACCTTATGTTCAACTGCTTTGTTTCTTAAGTTCTACATATGAGTGAAATCATATGATACTTGTCCTTCTCTAACTGACTTATTCACTTAGCATCATACTCTCTGGCTCTATCCATATCATTATAAATGGAAATATTTCATGCTTTTTTGATATTTTTTAACCACTAAATGAAACAACAGATATTAGTGAGGATATTGCTAAGAGGGGGATACTTGTGCCCTGTTGGTGGGAATGCAAACTGGTGCAGCCATTCTGGAAAACAATATGAAGATTCCTTACAGTTTAAAATTATCTTGTTGAGGCTTGGTTTTAGAATTTCTTAGTGCCTTCAATAGCTGTTATTTTGTATAGTCTCTTATTCTTCAGTGTGGTTGTTCTACTGTATTATTTGAATACTTCATGTATGTAGTAAGATCTTCCCACTCTGGCAGGACTGAAACTCCAATGTTTCCCAATGTGCACAGCTTCTAGCATTTTTATTCCACTGTCAATCCAAGCAGCTGCACCTATATGATCAAATGACTCAGCCAAGGGTCTTTGAGGAATGCTCATAGAGATTTCTATCTTTCCCTCTTCTAACTCTAGTCCTTCTCTAATAAACTGCCCTACCAAATCTAGGTAATTCAGAGCCCCACTAATGATTTCTGTCTCCTCAGTAGAGTTGGATTATCACACTTTTCTCATATTCCTTCTCTATGCATTGTTTCAATTCCAGGAAATTTTATCTGTTTAGAGATTCAAAGCATATATGGGTTTCACCTCATGAATTTCCCTTCTATAGTCCTGTGCTTATAATTTTTTTAAGGTCTTTAGCTTTCGAGTGTTTGAATTTCTTTCAAACTTTTTCTTGTGATTAGGTTCCAGTTTCAAAGTACTGTCATCTAAGAATATGCAGGGAATAATCTCAAGTCTTTTGGTACTGGTTGAGACCTGGTTTGTGATCCAGTATGTAGTCTATTCTAGAAAAAGTTCCATGTGTGCTTGAGAAAAATGAGTATTCTTATGTTTTAGGGAGGAATGCTTTTTATATATTTATGAGATCCATCTGGTCCAGTGCATCATTTAAAGCTCGTTTCTTTGTTGGTTTTCTGCTTAGATGATTTGTCTATTCCTGAGGGTGGATTGTTGATGTCTCCTACTATTGATGTATTATTATCAATATGTTTATTTTGGTTAACAGTTGGTTTACATAGTTGACTGCTCCCATTTTTTTTTAAAGATTTTATTTATTTGACAGAGATCACAAGTAGGTAGAGAGGGGAGAAGAAAGGGAAGCGGTGGGGGGGGAGAAAGCAGGCTCCCCACTGAGCAGAGAGCCCAATGTGGGGCTCAATCCCAGGACCCTTGAATCACGACCTGAACTGAAGCAGAGGCTTTAACCCACTGAGCCATACAGGCACCCCAGCTGCTCCCATGTTGGGGCAGAGATATTTATAATTGTTAGATTTTCTTGTTGGACAAACCCTTTAAGAATGATATAGTGTCCCTTCATATCTCTAACTACAACCTTTAACTCATAAAAATCTATGAGATTTGGCAGCCCCCCCCCAAAAAAAAGAAAGAATGTTTGGGTCAATGATAAAATCAAAGAAGAACTTAAACAATTAGTGGAAACCAATGAGAATGAAAACACCTTGGTCTAAAACGTATGGGATATGGAAAAAATAGTCCTAATGGAGAAATACATAGCAATCCAGGCCTCACTCAAAAAAATAAAAAATCCCAAATACACAAACTGTGTTTACACCTTAAAGAATGGAGAATGGACAATAAATTAAGCCTAATCAATGCATGAGAAAGGAAATACTTAAGATTAGAGCAGAGATAAATGAATTAGAAAACAAAAATACTGTAGAACACATCGATGAAACTAGAAGCTGGTTATTTGAAAGAATTAATAAGATAGATAAAACACTGACCAGATTTATCCAAAAGAATAAGAGATAGGACTCAAATTAATAAAATTCTGAATGAGTCAGCCCACATTATCCCACAACTAACACTAAAGAAATAGAAACAATTACTGGATTTATTATCAAAGGTATATGACAATAAATTAAGCAACCTGGAAGAAATGGATGCTTTCCTGGAAATCTATAAATTACCAAGACTGAAACAGGAAGAAATTGATAACCTGAATAGACCAATAACAAGTAATGAGATTGAAGCAGTGATCAAAAACTTCCAAAATGAGTCCAGGACCTGAAGGATTCCCTAGGGACTTCTACCAAACAATAAAAGTAGAAATAACTATTCTCCTGAATCTGTTTCAAAAAATGGAAGCAGAAGGAAAACTTCCAGACTCATTCTATGAGGCCAGCATTACCTTGATCCCAAAATCAGGCAAAGACTCCATCAAAAAGGAAAAATTGAGACCAATATCGATGATGAATATGTATGCCAAATTCTCAACAAGATCCTAGCTAACAGGATCAAACAGTACATTAAAATGATTATCTTCCATAAACAGTTGGGATTAATCCCTGGGGTGTGAGGCTAATTCAACATTTGCAAATCAATCAAAGAGATAGAGCAAATCAAGAGAAGAGAGAAGAACCACATTGTCTCTCAATATATGCAGAAAAAGCATTTGACAAAATATAACATCTTTTCCTGAATAAAATTCTTCAAACTATAGGGATAGAGATAATATTCCTTAATTTCATAAAATCCACCTATGAAAAACTCACAGGAAATATCATTTTCAAGGGGAAAAGCTGACAGCCTTTCCCTTAAGATCAAGAACACAGAAGGATGCCCACTCTCACCACTATTGTTCGACATCATACCACACATCCTAGCAACAGCAAACAGACAACAAAAAGAAATAAAATGTATTCAAATTGGCAGAGAAGAAGTCACACTCTCTCTTTGCAGATGACATGATACTTTATGGAAAAAACTCAAAAGACGACACCGATATTACTGGAACTCATACAGCAATTCAGTAATGTGGCAGGATACAAAACCAATGCACAGAAATCAGATGCTTTCTTATACAGTAACAATTTAACTGTAGAAAGAGAAGTTAGAGATTTAATTCCATTTACAATAGTACCAAAAAAACATAAGATACTTTGAAATAAACCTAATCAAAAAGGTAAATAATCTATACTCTAGAAACTACAGAACACTCATGAAAGAAATTGAAGAAGATACAAAAAGATGGAAAAACATTCCATGTTCATGGGTCAGAAGAATAAACATTGTTAAAATGTCTATACTGCCTAGAGCAATCTATACCTTCAATGCCATTCTGATCAAAATTCCACTGGCATTTTTCAAAGAGCTGGAGCAAATAATCCTAAAATTTGTATGGCACTAGAAAAGATCCCAAATTGCTATGGAAAATTTGAAAAACAAAAACAAACCTGAGGGCATCACGTTGCCTGATTTCAAGATATATTACAAAGGTGTGATCACCAAGACAGCATGGTACAAGCACAAAAACAGACACATACACCAATGGAACAGAATAAAGAGTCCAGATATGGCCCCTCAACTCTATGACCAAATAATCTTTGACAAAGCAGGAAAGATATCTAGTGGAAAAAAGACAGTCTCTTCAATAAATGGTGCTGGACGGCTATGTATAGAAGAATGAAACGATGATTCTCTTATACCATACACAAAGATAGACTCAAAATGGACGAAAAACCTCAACATAAGGCAGGGATCTATCAAAATCCTAGAGGAGAACATAGGCAGTAACCTCTTCGACATAGGCCACAGCCACTTCTTTTGAGACATGTCTCTAAAGGCAAAGGAAACAAAACCAAAAATGAACTTTTGGGACCATCAAGATCAAAAGCTTCTGCACAGCAAAGGAAACAGTCAGCAAAACAAAAAGGCAACCCACAGAATGGGAGAAGATATTTGCAAATGACACTACAAAGGGCTGATATCCCAGTTCTATAAAGACATTCTCAAACTCAACACTCAAAAAATAAATAATCAAGTCAAAATGGGCAGAAGACATGAACAAATACTTCTTCTCCAAAAAAGACATACAAACAGACACATGAAAAAATGTTCATCATCATTAGCCATTGGAGAAATTCAAATCAAAACCACATTGAGATACAATCTTATACCAGTTAGAATGGCAAAAATTGACAAGGCAAGAAACAAAAAATATTGGGAGAAGTTATGGAGAAAGGGGAACCCTCTTACACTGTTGTTGAGAATGCAAGTTGGTGCCGTCACTTTTAAAAACAGTGTGGAGGTTCTTGAAAAGATTAAAAAAAGTTACCCTATGACCCAGTAATTGCACTACTGGGTATTTACCCTAAGAAGGGCCATATGCACCCTAATGCATGTAGTGAAAAGAAGGGTCATATGCACCCTCATGTTTATAGCAGCAATTTCCACAACAGCCACACTGTGGAAAGAGATGAGACACCCTTCAACAGACAAATAGATAAAGAAGATGTTGTCCATATATACAATGGAATATTACTCAGTCTTTAGAAAGGATGAATATGCAACTTTTACATCAACATAGATGGGACTGGAAGAGAGAATGCTGAGTGAAATAAGTCAAACAGAGAAAGTCAATTATCATATGATTTCACTTATTTGTGGAACACAAAGAATAGCCTGAAGGACATTAGAAGTAGGAAGGGAAAAGTAAAGGGGAGGAATCGGAGGGGAAATGAACTGTGAGAAAATATGGACTCCATGAAACAAACTGAGGGTTTTAGAGGGGAGATGAGTAGGTGGATGGGTTAGAGTGCAGGTATTACATGGAGCACTGGGTATTATATGCACACAATGAATCACGGAACACTACTTCAAAAACAAATAATGTACTGTATGGTGACCAACGTAACATAATAAAAAAAAAAATTGACTCCAAATTCTGAAGGATCTTGGAATGTCTTTAAATTTCAATAAATTAAAAACTAAAAATAATGAAGAAAAATGAAAGTAGTGTTTATGAATAGCATTATACACTCATTTATTTATTCTATTTTGGCAATTTGATTTTGGAGTAATTTCTTAGACTTTCTTAGAAGTGGGAATGCCAGAATAATGGGTAAATATACATATATATAATTTTATATCATATAATAATATAATATTATATAAATACATAATTTTATTAGATATGACAAATTCTCTTTCATTGGTGGTACCAGTTCTATTTTGCATTCGCACTAGTGGTATGTAAGAGATAAACACACTTTGTGGAAAGCTCATTTATATATATTTTTTTGTATATCATATATTTTTATAGATATTTTATTTTTTTATTTTTTAATTAAATTTATTTATTTTCAGCATAACAGTATTCATTATTTTTTCACCACACCCAGTGCTCTATGCAATCCATAACCTCTATAATACCCACCACCTGGTACCCCAACCTCCTACCCCCCCACCACTTCAAACCCCTCAGATTGTCCAATGTCTCTCATGATTCACCTCCCCTTCCAATTTCCCCTAACTCCCTTCTCCTCTCTAACTCCCCATGTCCTCCATGCTATTTGTTATGCTCCACAAATAAATGAAACCATATGATAATTGACTCTCTCTGCTTGACTTATTTCACTCAGCATAATCTCTTCCAGTCCCGTCCATGTTGTGGACGGGAATACCCGTCCACTTGGGAATACCCAAGATGGGTATTCATCCTTTCTGATGGAGGCATAATATTCCATAGTGTATATGGACCACATTTTCCTTATCCATTCAACCGTTGAAGGGCATCTTGGTTCTTTCCATAGTTTGGCGACCGTGGCCATTGCTG
Organism: Mustela erminea; assembly: GCF_009829155.1. Classification (NCBI taxonomy): domain Eukaryota; kingdom Metazoa; phylum Chordata; class Mammalia; order Carnivora; family Mustelidae; genus Mustela; species Mustela erminea. The sequence goes on from NC_045629.1 coordinate 2,907,172, forward strand.
CTATAAACATTGGGGTACAGATGTCCCTTCTTTTCACTACATCTGTATCTTTGTGGTAAATACCCAGGAGTGCAATGGCAGGGTCATAGGGAAGTTCTATTTTTAATTTCTTGAGGAATCTCCACACTGTTCTCCAAAGAGGCTGCACCAACCTGCATTCCCACCAACAGTGTAAGAGGGTTCCCCTTTCTCCACATCTCCTCCAGCACGTGTTGTTTCCTGTCTTGTTAGTTGGCCATTCTAACTGGTATAAGGTGATATCTCAATGTGCTTTTAATTTTAATCTCATTATAGATCCTGGATATCAACCTTTTGTCTGTACTGTCATTTACAAATATCTTCTCCCATTCTGTGGGTTGCCTCTTTGTTTTTTTGACTGTTTCCTTTGCTGTGCAGAAGCTTTTGATCTTGATGAAGTCCCAAAAGTTTATTTTGGCTTTTGTTTCCTTTGCCTTTGGAGACATATCTTGAAAGAATATGCTGTGGCTGATATCGAAGAGATTACTGCCTATGTTCTCCTCTAGGATTCTGATGGACTCCTGTCTCACATTGAGGTCTTTTATTCATTTTGAGTTTATCTTTGTGTACGGTGTAAGAGAATAGTCGAGTTTCATTCTTCTACATATAGCTGTCCAGTTTTCCCAGCACCATTTATTGAAGAGACTATCTTTTTTCCACTGTATATTTTTTCCTGTTTTGTCGAAGATTAATTGACCATAGAGTTGAGGGTCCATATCCGGGCTCTCTACTCTGTTCCACTGGTCTATTTGTCTGTTTTTATGCCAGTACCAGCTCATTTATATTTCAAAATCATTTGTGAAGGGAGGGGGCAAAATGGTGGAGAAGTAGGAGGTACTGTTTCAACTGATTCCCTAAAGTGAGCTGATTATCAACCAGATCACTCTGAACACACATGAAATCACCCTGAGATGTAAGATTATACACTTCTGGATCTCTACGGGGGTAGAAGATGCCAGTGGACAGGTAAAGATGAGTAGGAACAGAGTGGGAATGTTGGACTGATATCAGAAGATAAACAAAAGAGGGATGGAGCCACCAGAAGCGACCCACTGGAAAGTAATATCCCAACACAGGAGTGTCCTGTGATTGAGAACCATCATTAACTTGGAGTCTGGTTAAAAGCATTCAAAAAAGAGCAAAAGATCTTAAGGGAAAGTTCATGGAAACTGGCAGCTGGGGACACAGACCCAGGATGCCCACCACTGGTGCCCTGCCGGAGAGAGTGTGGTGAAGTATCCAGGCCTTGGTCCCTGAGCCACTGGTGTGTGTGAGAGCATATGCGTGGTGATGTGCATGACAGAGTCGGTTGTGGATGCCAGCTGGCACTCTCTAGAACCACAGCCTTTTGCACCCTGCAAGTGCACTGGGTGACCATGGTCTGAATCATGCTCCACACCCTCCCCTGAGTGAGGCCTGTGCAGGGGCTAGCCAGTGCTTTCTAGGACCAGCAAGAGTCTGAACACTCCCAGCACCTGTCAACAGGAAAATCAGAGCATGCTGTCTCTGGTTGGGATCTCTCTGGTGGTCTGGACCTGCCCAGACAGCCATGGCAAAGGCAGCCTCTGGAAGCCAGCTCTCTGGACTAATACTACTTGCATATTAGTAGCACCAGGGTACAAGCAGGACCACCTGCAACCCAGAGACTGTGGCTGGGGAGGTGCCCTGCTGGTGGGAGGTGACAGAGGGCGAGTTTATGTGCTCTGGAGCACCCAGAGAGGAATAGACTGAGGCTTCTCTCTGAGACAGATGTCTGAGTGCAGTTTGCTTTCCTCTAAACCCCCTGAAGAATTGCCAAAATCTGCCAAAAGAGAAAAAAAGGAAAAAACCCTCCAGAGAACAAAAGTCTGACATACTGGTTTTCTCAGAGCTAAGCCCCTTGTAAGGGGGCAGGAAGACTCAAATCTAGCAAGACTGCCTGAAAACCACGCAGCAGGCCACTCCCCCAGAAAGCCAGCAAAAAAAAAAAAAAAAAAGGACGCCTGGGTGGCTCATTTGGTTAAGCAGCTGCCTTCGACTCAGGTCATGATCCCAGCATCCTGGGATGGAGTCCCGCATCGGGCTCCTTGCTCCACAGGGAGCCTGCCTCTCCCTCTGCCTCTGCCTGCCATTCTGTCTGCCTGTGTTTGCTCTCTCGCCCTCTCTCTCTGATAAATAAATAAAATCTTAAAAAAAAAAAAAAGAGGACAACTAACGCAGGATCCCCATCTAATTGTAAAATCCCAATATCAGGGAAAAGAAGGTATTAAGCTCCCGGTATTGCCTTAAAATCTGTATACTTAATATATACAGCTTTTTTTTTTTTAATTCATTCCCACTGTTCTCATTCTTTTTTATTTTTTTACAATTTTTGAGCCTATTTACCATCACAATGCGAGGTTCAGTATAACAAATTCCATAATAACCTTTTAACTTGAACTTTCTTAATACATATATCTGTTTGTAGTATTCTTTTGCTTTTCTGTTTTTTTAATACTCATATAGAGATAAGCTTCAAGGTACTCCTCTTTCCCCAATCAATCCTACCCCTACAAATAAACCACCTTTAATCCCCTTTTATCTCAGGAAATTTGAGTCCTTTAACAAAGATATCAAGATACACCCAGGAAGAATCAAAATAACCTTCCTCACCACAAAGGAAATTTGTAACCACCCTCCCATCTTTTACTTCTGTCACTGTTTTGGTGTATTTCTTTTTGTTATGGTAGTATATAAATCTTATACCTGGGGTTCATTTTGGCTAGGTCTTTTTTTTTTTTTTCCTTGTCACTTACATTTCTCAGTCTTTTTGTTTCTCTTATTGTTTGTTTACTTTATAAATCTTACTTTGGGTTCCATTCAGGCTGGGTCTTCTTTTCATTTATTTATTTCTTCAGTCTCTCTCTTTCTCTCTGTGGGTTTTCTCTCTCTCTCTCTCATTCTGGTGGGGACTCAATGATTACTCAGAAGCTTCCAGGGTGCACCTTGCCTGGAACACAGTTGATACATTCAGCTACACATCCCCTCAGCCATCCAGACTGAAAGTGAAGGGATGGAGAAGCATCTTTCATGCCAATGGGCCTCAAAAGAAGGCTGGAGTAGCAATTCTCATATTAGATACATTAGATTTTAAACTAAGACTATAGTCAGAGATACAGAAGGACACTACATCATTCTTAAAGGGTCTATCCACCAAGAAGATCTAACAACTGTAAATATTTGTACCCTCAATATGGGAGCAGCCAACTACATAAGACAACTGTTAATCAAGATAAAGAGTCGTATTGATATGAATACATTAATAGTAGGGGATCTTAACATGCCACTCTCAGTAATATATCATACAAGCATAACATAGTAAAGAAACAAGAACATTGAACGACACCTTGATCAGATGAGCCTCATAGATATATATAGAACATTCCACCCTAAAACAACAGAATACTCATTCTTCTCAAGTGCACATGGACCCTTCTCCAGAATAAACCACATACTGGGTCACAATTCAGGGCTCAACCAATACCAAAAGATTGAGATTATTCCCTGCGTATTCTCAGATCACAATGCTTTGAAACTGGAGCTCAACCGCAAGAAAAAGTTCAGAAGGAATTCAAACACCTGGAAGCTAAAGACCACCTTGCTTAAGAATGTTTGGCTCAACCAGGAAATCAAAGAACTTAAACAATTCATGGAAACCAATGAGAATAAAGACACTTTGGTCTAACCCATGGGATATGGCAACGGCAGTCCTAAGGGGGAAATAAATAGCCATCCAAGGCTCCCTCAAAAAAAATTGAAAAATCCAAAATACACCAACCGTCTTTACACCTTAAAGAACTTGAGAATCAAAAATAAATTAAACCAACTCCACATACAAGAAGGGAAATAATCAAGATTATAGCAGAGATCAATAAGATTGAAACTAGAGTTACAGTAGAATGCATCAATGAAACTAGCTGCTGGTTTTTTGAAAGAATCAGTAAGATTAATAAACAATTGGCCAAACTAATCCAAAAGAAAAGAGAGAAGACCCACATTAATAAAATTATGAATGAAAAGGGAGAGATCATTACTAACACCAAGGAATTAGAAACAATCATCAGAAATTTTATTATCTAACAGTTATATGCCAATAAGTTAAGCAACTGAGTTGAAAGGCATCCATTTGTGAACACCTATAAATTTCCAAAACTGAATTGGGAAGAAACTGGCAATCTGAATAGAACAATATCTAGTAACAAGATTGAATCAGTGATCAAAAAAACTCCCAAATAACAAGAGCCCAGGACCTGATGTGTCTACTAAACAATCAAAGAAGAAATGATACCTATTCTTCTGAAGCTTTTTCAAAATATAGAAACTGAAGGAAAATGTCCAGACTCTTTCGAAAAAACCAACATTACCTTAATTCCTAAACCAAGCAAAGGCCCTATCAAAAAGGAGAATTTCATTCTAATATCCCTGATGGATATAGATGCCATGATTCTCAACAAGATCCTAGTTAATAGAATCCAACAGTACATTAACAGTACATTAAAAAGATCATCCACCATGACAAGGTGGGATTTAGCCCTGGGTTGCGAGGGTGGTTCAACATTCACAAATCAATCAGTGTGATAGAAGAAATCAATAAGAGAAGAGAGAAGAAACACACGGTCCTCTCAATCGATGTAGAAAAAGCATTTGACAAGATACAGCATCCATTCCTGATTAAAATGCTTCAAAGTATAGGAATAGAGAGAACATTCCTCAACTTCATATAATCTATCTATGAAAAACTCACAGCAAATATCATCCTCAATAGGGAAAAGCTGACAGCCTTCATTTGAGGTCAGGAACACAGCAAGGATGCCCACTGTCAGCACTCTTGTTCAAATAGTACTAGAAGTCCTAGCAACAGCAATCAGACAACAAAGAGAAATATAAGGTTCTAATATTGGCAATGAAAAAGTTAGACTCTCTCTTTGCAGATGACATGATACTTTATATGGAAAACCCAAAAGACTCCACCCTCAAACTCCTAGAACTCATACAGCAATTAGATAATGTGGCAGGATACAAAGTCAATGTACAGAAATCAGTTGCTTTCTTATACACTAACAATAAAAATCCAGAAAGGGAAATTAGAGAATAAATTCCACGTACTATAGCACCAAGAACTATAAGATACATGGGAATAAATCTAACCAAAGAAGTAAAGGATCTGTACTCAAGGAATTACAGAACACTCATGATAGAAATTGAAGAAGACACAAAAATATGGAAGACCATTCCATGCTCATGGATCAGAAGAAAAAACATTATTAAAATGTCTATACTGCCTAGAGCAATCTATACTTTCAATGCCATTCCAATCAAAATTCCAACAGCATTTTTCAAAGAGCTGGAGTAAACAATCCTAAAATTTGCATGGAACCAGAAGAGACCCCAAATTGCTAAGAAAATGTTGAAAAAGAAAGCCAAAACTGGGGGCATCACGTTGCCTGATTTCAAGCTTTACTACAAAACTGTGATCACCAAGACATCACAAAAACAGACACATAGACCAGTGGAACAGAGTAGAGAGCCCAGATATGGACCCTCAGTGCTATCTTCAAATAATCTTTGACAAAGCAGGAAAAAGTACACAGTAGAAAAAAGACAGTCCTTTCAAAAAATAGTGCTAGGAAAATTGGACAGCTATGTGTAGAAGAATGAAACTCAACCATACTCTTACACCATACACAAAGATGAACTGAAAATGGATAAAAGACCTCAATGTGAGGCAGGATTCCATCAGAATCTTAGAGGAGAACATAGGCAATAACCTCTTCGATATCAGCCACAGCAACTCTTTTCAAGATATGTCTCCAAAGGCAAAGGAAACAAAAGCAAAAATGAACTTTAGGGACTTTATCAAGATCAGAAGCTTCTGCACAGCAAACGAAAACAGTCAACAACACAAAGAGGCCACAGACACAATGGGAGAGGATATTTGCAAATGACACTACAGACAAAGGGCTGATATCCAAGATCTCTAAAGAACGCCTCAAACTCAAAACACACAGAACAGATAATCATGTCAACAAATGGGCAGAATACATGAACAGACACTTCTCCAAAGAAGACTTACAAATGGCTACCAGACACAGGAAAAAAATGTTTATCATCACTAGCCATCAGGGAGATTCAGATCAAAACCATGTTGAGATACCACCCTACACCAGTTAGAATGGCCAAAATTAACAAAACAGTAAACAACATGTGTTGGAGAGGATGTGGAGAAAGGGGAACCCTCTCACACTGTTGGTGGGAATGTAAGTTGGTGCAGCCACTTTAGAAAACAGTGTGGAGATTCCTTAAGAAATTAAAAATAGAGTTACCCTATGACCCTGCAATTGCACTACTGGGTATTTACCCCAAAGATACAGATGTAGTGAAAAGAAGGGCCATCTGTACCCCAATGTTCATAGTAGCAATGGCCACAGTCATTTGACTGTGGAGAAAAACAAGATGTCCTTCAACGGACAAATGGCTAAGGAAGATGTGGTCCATTGATATTATGGAAGATTATGCTTCCATCAGAAAGGATGAATACCCAGCTTTGTATCAAAATGGATGGGACTGGAAGAGATTATGCTGAATGAAGTAAGTCAAGCAGAAAGAGTCAATTATCATATGGTTTCACTTATTTGTGGAGCATAAGGAATAACATGGAGAACATAGGGAGATGGACAGGAGAAGGGATTTGGGGAAATTGGAGGGGGGAAACCAACCATGGGAGACTGTGGACTCTGAAAAATAATCTGAGGGTTTTTGAGAGGCAGAGAGTGGAAGGTTGGGTGAACCTAGTTGTGGGTATTATAGAGGGCATGTATTGCATGAAGCACTGAGTGTAGTACATATAAAATGAATTCTGGAACACTGAAAAGAAATTTAAAAAATAAATTTAAAATTTTTAGAAAAGTGATTGTGAATAGGCAAATTATTTAATAAGGGGGAAATGTGTTGCTAAAATTATTTTTATTAGTTATAGGCAATAATACCTATAAATGCCCATCACCTTGTTGAAATAAAGTGTTTAATCCATTGTTTTCAAATTAAACAAATGAAAAATCAGGAAGAAACATTTTTGAAATGTTCTTTTATTTTTAAAAAATATTTATTTATTTATTTATTCTTTCATTTATTTATCAGGGAGAGCAAAAGCAGGGTAGTGGCATGCAGACAAGGAGCCCAATGGGACTTGGTTCCAGGGCTCCAGGATCATGACCTGAACTTAAGGCAGCCTTTTAACTGACTGAGCCACCCAGGAGTCCCAAAATTTTTTCTTGGAGAGCATACATTTCTATTACACTATTTTTTTTTTAAGATTTAGTTATATGACAGAGAGAGAAAAAGCACAATCAGGGGAAGTAGGAGACATAGAAGCAGGCTCCCATGACCAGGGGGTGGGGGAGCTCAATTGCAGGACCCCAGGATCATGACCAAAGGCAAACAACTAACTGAGCTACCCAGGTGCCCCTAAACTAAAATTCTTAAAAGGTTTTATAATCTGGTTACCTCTACCTAACATTTATAAGAGTATCTAAGTACACCCTTATAAAGGGCATAGACAGCAGATTCTTCATGTGTGGGCGAACCTTTTTCAAAAGTACTCCACCAAATTTTACTTGGTTGTTGCTTTCTACCACAGCAATCAGATTTTTATCAGCCCCAAGAATTATTCAGCTTAGACTTTTTTACATCTCTCTATTCATATTCCTCATAATTAGGAAGCAGCTGTTTCTAGCCTTCTCTGACAGCAACTGTCAGCTGCAGGTGGGATATTGATGATCGAGGAAAATGACAGATTGCTTAATGTCAGTGACTGAATACCACATCGAGAAGTACTATAGAGATACAATATCTACATTTCACATCTGAACCTTATAATTGACTTATTTCTGTCAGATTTCAACAAGAGGGTTTATGACTTCTTTTAGAATAAAACTGTGAATATATGATTAGACATACCTGTAGCTATATCTCATGCTCTTTCTGTTAAATCAAATACTAATAATCAAACACCTTGTGTTTCTATAAAATCAAATTGATTTCTGTAAAATCAAACACCAATAATCAAACACCTTCTTTCAAAGAAGATGAGTTATTAACAGATCTGTCAGATTATTTAATCTATGTTTTCCTTTCATATTATAAAAGTATTCTAAATTATACAATATAAAATGAAGGCTTATATATCATAACTCCAGCTTAACTTTTAAAGAAGAGAATGATTACTGGATCTTTCCTTTAGAAAGTTACTTATTTTCGCCTTTAAGAAGGGTAAGATACACAGAGGGAAGGAGAAATCTCAGGGACAGTTATATGGTGGTTCTGATAATTACAAAAGCTTCTGTTGTGTATTTCAAATAATATAAGAATTATTTAATTAAGAATAAGTTTAAAGTGTAGGACATGTGAACTCAATTGAAACAATGATTTAAAAGTGCTAATTCATTACAGGTTATATAATTAAATTCTTTTCTTTTTCTGCAGAACTACCAATGGCTTATTGCACACTAAAATAGAAAATAAATAAAATAGGTAACATTCAACTTACAGATATGATGGGAGTGGTAATATCTAATCATATCTGTTCCACTTAAATCCCTGATTCTATATCATTATATAAATTAGTAGTGTTGGAAACAATTGGGTTGAAAATCAACCTTTGTTAAAAATCAGAGCATATGGGGCACCTGGGTGGCTCAGTGGGTTAAAGTCTCTGACTTCGGCTCTGATTGTGATCCCAGGGTCCCGGGATCAAGCCCCATATTGGGCTCTCTGCTCAGTGGGGAGCCTGCTTCCCCCTGTCTCTCTCTGCCTGCTGCTCTGCCTACTTGTGATCTCTGTCTGTCAAATAAATAAAATTAAAAAAAAAAATCAGAGCATAGCAACACATACACTTTCTAAAAATACAGTTGTACATAATAAATTTCAGTTATCTTGAAAATGGAAATAACAATGAGGGAAGTTATGTAATTTTTTTTTATTTTGTTATGTTTTGTTGTTTTGGTTTGGTTTACTAGATGGATATACAAATAAAATATCTACAGATGAAGAGCAATAGGGGTGTTATAATTAAGAATGTCTAAAAATAGTTGGGATGTTATTGGGAAAAGGTACTGAAATTTACATTAGGTTTATTTTATTTGGGTTTTTTTATGTTTTTTGCCTTTGCACTAAATCAGATAATTTTTTAGAGTAAATAATTGTGATGAGAAATCCTACAATAAAAAAAATTACCTGCTTCATTTAAATATTGGATCAGAATAAACTTTAGAATGAGTAGTAAAAAAAAATCACCAGCTTCTCTGACATTACCCTTGTTTTAAACTTTTTAACATTTCATATTTACAGAAAATGTGCAAAAATATCACCAAGAATTTCAATATATTTTACCCAGATTCACCAAATGTTAAAATTTTATATGTGCTTTACCATTTTATCTAATTCTATCTATCTAACCTATTTATCAAGTAAATTCTATTTCTTTTTTCTAAGCCTTCTGAAAATAAGTTGCAGGCATGCTTTCCCTTTGCCTTAATTAAAATTTCAGTACGTTTTTCCTAAAAAAAAGAATTTTTTTAACATAAAATAGAATTATCAAAGTTAGGAAACTACTTGTAGTCTATAGATGGTGAGAAGCAAATGCCAGTAAATCCGCCTTGAGGAGCAGTGTTTTCATGGTGGTCTAGCATGACACCCTCTCTGGACCCAACATATAGGTACTCAGCAGTTGCCATGAAGTATGGTGCCATGAGGATTCACAACAGAGGACAAGGTCAAAAATGAAAGGAAAAAAAAAAAGAAAAAAGACTGTCTTTGAAATATATGAAAATCAGTAACAAATCATGAAAATCTATATAAAGCCACTTTGGGGACAACTATTTTACAGAGACTTACATTCTGTCACCTTTTCTGAGGACAAGTTGAAAAATTTCTCAGCAAAAATGTCAGGTATCTTATTCCAAATATAAATGAAGTGTTAGAGAGGATGTGGAGAAAGGGGAACCCTCTTACACTTTTGGTGGAAATGTAAGTTGGTGCAGCCACTTTAGAAAACAGTGTGGAGATTTCCTAAGAAATTAAAGATAGAGCTACCCTAGGACCCTGCAATTGCACTACTGGGTATTTACCCCAAAGATATAGATGTAGTGAATAGAAGAGCCATATGTACCCTAATGTTCATAGCAGCAATGGCCACAATCGCCAAACTGTAGAAAGAGCCAAGATGCCCTTCAGCAGATGAATGGATAAAGAAGATATGGTTCATATATACAATGGAATACTATGCCTCCATTAGAAAGGATGAATACCCAATTTTTGTATCAACATAATGGGACTGGAGGAGACTATGCTGAGTGAAATAAGTCAAGCAGAGAGAGTCAGTTATCATATGGTTTCACTTACTTGTGGAGCATAAGGAATAACATGAAGGACATCAGGATAAGGAAAGGAAAAGTGAATTGGGAGAAATCAGAAGAGGGAGATGAACCATGAGAGACTGTGGATTCTGAGAAACAAACTGAGGGTTTTGGAGGGGAGGGAAGTGGTGGGTTAGGTGAACCTGGTGGTAAGTATTAAGGAGGGCACATATTGCATGGAGCACTGGGTGCGGTACATAAACAATGAATCTTGGAACACAGAAAAAATAATATTAAATTTTTAAAAATGAATAAGTATAGAGGTCCTTGGTTGGCTCAGTGGGTTAAGCCTCTGCCTTCAGCTCAGGTCATGATCTCAGGACCTGGGATCTCTGTTCAGTGGGATACCCGCACACACATGCCTACCGCCTGCCTCTTTGCCTACTTGTGATCTCTCTGTCAAATAAATTAATTAATTAAATATTTTTAAAAATTAAAAAAATAAGTATAAATACATACATACATACAAACGGGGTGGGGGGAGGAAGTATGTTAAATTTGTACAAACCTTGGGAAGAATTTCTTCTGTACCAAGTCCAGAATCTGTGTATACTGTACAAACCACTTCACCTCATCCCACCCATGGTGGAAGTTCTATTAAGTCTCCAGATTCAGTGTGTTTGAACAGAGGAAAATCATTCGTTGAAAAAGCTACAAGGACTATGATGTTATTCCTTCAAATAGTATATTATGAAATGCTGTATCATGAGGAGTAAAAATTCTTCATATTTATGGGGGAAAGAGTAGATATTGGCACCCAGAAAGCAAGAACAAGTATATTCAAAAAACCTTTTGTAAAGGTGGATGATACAAACCAACTTTATAGATCATTTCATCATTAGCTGACTAATCTGCCTTTTATAAATTACTTTCTTCAGAAGCTTTCAGTCCATTTGATAGATATGATGTTAAGCATCCAAAAGCAAACTCAGAATTCAAGCACATGGCAATAAGTGTGGTGGAATCCTGAGTCAATACCACTTGAAAGAGAAGAAAGAAGGATACTGAAAATATTGCAGAAATATGAAGCTCTTGAAACTCATCTTCCAAGTGAACAACACAGAAACTGCACATAGTAACCACTATCAAGTTGTTGATGATATTGTATCTAAGTTAATTTTTGACTTTGTGCAACATTAAAAGGACATGCCTAAAAAGAAATAATAAAATACAGTATTCAATTCCTTTTTCCTATTATTGCAACTGTTCTGAAAAAATTCTGAACCAAAAGAAAAGCTAGAATTGCAACATATTTCTCTGAAAGCCTTCAGAGGAAAGTAATTGAGCCACATTTCCTGTATAAAGAAATCCAGGAACCTGAACAAAAGTTTGTGTTTATTTCAGAATGCATCCCTTAACCTTCAAGCAAATTGAGAGGACTAGATGAGAAATAAGCAGTGTATGTTCCAAGTTAAATCCAGATAAAAATGACATAAAGCAAAAATTTATGAATCTACCTCTATATAAAAATATACAGTGATGCATTCTTGACATTCATGAACATAAATTAATAATAAATGAAAATGACTTTGAAGAACTAAGTGTAAGCCACTGTCCATATAAGCTATAAGCAACAGTACAAGTTTCTAATGTCAATCAGATAGCACTGCATCTCAACCAAAACAAAAAGTCAGACACTGTGTTTTTTTCCAGCAAAGGATCTGAAGAAAAAGGACCTTCACCCAATATTTGGTCACAATTCTGGACTGTTATCAATAAGCAGTTCACAGAAACAGCTAACAACGCAGGCAAAGACTCCATTCCAAAGTCCTCTAAGGAATGGAGTCTTTGCCTGCATTGTTATCTGTTTCTGTGAACTGTTTATTGTGACAACTGTTTACTGTGACAATTCAGCATATGGATAATTTGCCTTTTGGTAAGATCAACTGGAAAGTGAAAATATTATTAGGAATAAATAAAACAATTTAGAACCAAGGTGGAATTTGATAAAGAAAGAATTGAATTTCTTATTATACAAGAAGGAACAGAATTTGTACCTCACCAATACAATCCCTACTGGACTTATTTCAGACTGGTGAAGAGAAGTCAGAATTTTGGGGCTTCACAAGCTACACTGAAAACAGTGGTATATGCTTTAGATATTTGGGAAGAGGAAATTTTAGATAATCCATTGTCAATGTTTTTCTCTTCCATTTCAACTTCTGCAACTTCCTGGCTTTTAGACTTAAAAAAAAAAAAAAAAACCTCTCAGAAAGAAAAAGAAATCAGAAAATTACCATTGCTATAAGTCAGTAAATATGTAGATGTTATAGATATTTTTTCCAGTTGGCAAATGAATAAATGCACTCAAAAACAATTTTTCCCATTTTCCTTCAGTTAGCATTTATTTTAAGTTTTCTGTTTTGTTTTGAAGCATTCACAACCATTTTTCTGTTATTATAGTAATGAGAAAATTGATTGGAGTAATACATTTCTACATGGCTTTTCACATGCATCAAGAGAAAAGATTACCAACTCTGGCTAAATGGAAACTTCTATCATTCCACATGTATTCCACATATTTCCAACTGACAGTGTTTTTCTCTTATTTAATGTAACCAACCCAAACACAAGATTTGGGAGATTAAGAGGTCTCAATAAATAGTCCCTTTTTAAAACCTGGAGCCTCAATACCTAGAAATAAAACAGATGGAGAGGAGGAGGGGTAAGATGGTGGAGAAGTAGGAGACCTGTTTCAACTGGTCCCCTAAGTGAGCTAATTATCTACCAGAATATTCTGAACACCCATGAAATCAGCATGAGATATAGGATTATACACTTTTGGATTTCTATGGGGGCAGAAGATACCAGTGGAGAGGTAAACTGGTGTGGGAACACTTGGACTGATAGTGGAGGATAAATAGAAGAGGGAGGGAGCCATTAGAAGTGACTCATTGGAAAGTAATACCCTCAATAAAATGTGCCCTGTGATTGGGGACCAGCATTAACTTGGAGTCTGATTAAAAGCATTAAAAAAGAGCAAATGATCTTAAGGGGCAACTGCTGGAATTGGGTGGTCACAGGTACAGGCCTAAGCCCATGTCTCAAGACAGCCACTGCCAGTGACCACCCATGCCAGAGAGAGCATCAGCAGTGCCTCCAGTTCCTGGTCCCAGAGCACCCCGGGTTGCTCAGCTTGCACCACCACTCAATGGGCACATTCACACCCCTGACTGAGGGAGTCTGATGTGGGCACCAGCCTGTGCTCTCTAGAGCTACAGACTTTTGTGTTCTGTGAGCACTCCATGACCTGGGTCTCAACCTCGCTCCACACCTGTGCCTGAGATTGCTCCCTGCAGGCGCTAGCTGGTGGTCTCTAGGATGGACTAAGAGTCTGAAAACTACCAGCCTGGGCTTGAAGGAACTCAGCATGCACTACCTCTGGTGGGGATCTCTCAGCCCTCAGAGAATGATCTCTGAAACCATGAACTCTAGACCCCAGACAGCAGTCCCGGCAAAGGCAGCCACTGGAAGTGGGCTGCCTGGACCAATATCACTTGCAGGTTTAGTGGCATGGGGTGCAGAGACAAGTGGGCCCTTCTGGCAACCCCTGTGATAGTGGCTGGGGACATGCACTGACTGTGGGAGGAATCATGGTTCAGCAGAATGTGCAGAGGGGGAGTCTGTGTGTTCTAGACCACCCAGAGGGGAGCAGACTAAGGCTTCTCTCTGAGATGGAGGTCTTGGTGCTATTTGCTTTCCACTAAACCTCCAAAAAAAACCACAAAAAGCCCCCAAAGACTAAGAACCACCAGAGAACAAAAGCCTGAAAAGCCAATTTCCACAGAAATTGTCCCTTGATAGGGAACAGAATGACTCAACCCAAACAAGACTGACTGAAAAACTATGCTCCAGGTCGCTCCCCCAGAAAGCCAACCAAAAGAATGAGAGGACAACCACTACAGGATCCCCATAAAACTGTAAAACCCCAATATCAGAGGAAAACAAAATATTAAGCTCCCAGTACTTCCCTAAAACCTTATATTTCATAGATACAACTTTTACTTTTAATTCGTTGTCACTACTCCTGTTCTTTTTAATTTTTTAACCAACTTACCATTACAGCTAGAGGATTGATACAACATATTCCATAATAACCTTTTAACTTGAACTTTTTTCATACATATTCTTGTGTTTTTCTTTCTCTTTTCAGTTTTTTAAATATGTATATAGATATAAGCTTCAAGGTAATCCTCTTTCATAATGAATACTACCCCTATATATAAACCAGTTTTAATCTCCCTTTATCTCTGAAAAGATAAATCCTTTAATAAAGATATCAAGATACACCCAGAAAGAATTAAAATAAACTTGCTCGCCCACACCAAGGGTTTATAGCCACCCTCCCATCTTTTCTTCTGTCAGTGTTTCTATGTATTTGTTTCTGTTCTGGTATCATATAAATCTTATTATTAGGGTTTATTTTGGCTAGGTTCTTTCTTTCTTCTGTCATTAACTTTTGTCCGTCTTTTAGTTTATACATTTAGGTATAAACTAAAACTTAAAAATCTTACCTTTGGTCCCATTTTTGCTCGGCCTTCACTTTTTTTCCTTTTTTCCCCAACTCTCTCTTTTTTTTCTTTTTTTCTCCCTTTCCACTGGGGACTCACGATTACTCAGAAGCTTCCAGGGTGCACCTTGCCTGGAACACAGTTGATACATTCAGCTACACATCCCCTCAGCCATCTCTCACCAAAATGACTAGGAGGAAGAATGCCCAACAGAGGAAAAATTCAGAGACTGTTGGATATCAGTCTCCATCAGAGCTATTGGATATGGACATAAACAGTATGTCAGAAAGGGAATTCAGGCTAACAATCATCCAGGCAATGTCTACGTTGGAGAAAACTATTAATGACAATATAGAATCTCTTCTAGGAGCAGAACTGAAAGATGCCTGGGAAGAAGTTAAAAATGCTGTCAATGAGATCCAAACTAATCTAAATACTCTAAAAGCTAGGGTAACCAAGGCAAAAGATAGAGTTAGTGATCTAGAGGACAAATGATAGAGGAAAAGGATCAGGAGGAGGCCTGGAACAAATAGCTTAGAAGCCATGAAAACAGAATTAGGTAAATAAATGGTGCCATGAAACTTTTCAACATCAGAATTATTGGGATCCCTGAGGGGGAGGAGAAAGAAAGAAGACTAGAAGATATAGTTGAACAAATTTTCCATGAAAATTTTCCCAGTCTGGGGAATGGAACCAGCGTTCATGTCCTAAAGGCAGAAAGGCCTGCCCCCAAGATCATAGAATCCAGAAAGACCTTGAGACACCTGATTATGAAAATGATAAACCATAATTTTAAACAGGAGTTCTTGAAAGCAGCTAGGGAGAAGAGATCCCTTACTTACAAAGAAAGGCTCATCAGAGTAACATCAGACCTGTCCACAAAAACCTGGCAAGCCCAAAAGGGCTGGCAAGATGTATTCAGAGCACTAAATGAGAAGAACATGAAGCCAAGAATACTTTATCCAGCAAGACTGACATTCAAAATGGATGGAGAGATAAAGAGTTTCCAAGACCAGCAAGGCTTAAAAAAAGTATGTGATCATCAAGTCAGAACTACAAGAAATAATGGGTGGTGGGGGCGGTTCTATAGAAAAAGAAAGAACCCAAGAGTGTCGTTGAACAGAAATTTATGGAGACAATCTATAGAAACAAGAACTTCACAGGTAACACAATGTCAATAAGAACGTAACTCTCAATAATCACTCTCAATGTGAATGGCCTAAACGCTCCCCCAAAATGGCACAGGGTTGCTGATTGGATAAAATGACAGGACTCATCCATGTGTTGTCTACAAGAGACCCATTTTGAACCTGAGGATACATCCAGACTGAAAGTGAAGGGATGGAGAAGCATCTTTCATGCCAATGGGCCTCAAAAGAAGGCTGGAGTAGCGATTCTCATATTAGATACATTAGATTTTAAACTAAGACTATAGTCAGAGATACAGAAGGACACTACATCATTCTTAAAGGGTCTATCCACCAAGAAGATCTAACAACTGTAAATATTTGTACCCTCAATATGGGAGCAGCCAACTACATAAGACAACTGTTAATCAAGATAAAGAGTCGTATTGATATGAATACATTAATAGTAGGGGATCTTAACATGCCACTCTCAGTAATAGACCATCCAAGTTTTGTATCAATGAAACTAGAAGCTGTTTTTTTTTTGAAAGAATCAATAAGATTAATAAACCATTGGCCAAACTAATCCTAAAGAAAAGAGAGAAGACCCAAATTAAAAAATTATGAATGAGAAGGGAGAGATCATGACTAACACCAAAGAAATAGAATCATCAGAAATTTTATTATCAACAGTTATATGCCAATAAGTTAGCAACTGAGATGAAATGGATGCATTCGTGGAAACCTATAAACTTCCAAAACTGAATTAAGAAGAAACTGGCAACCTGAATAGAACAATATCTAGTAAGAAGATTGAAGCAGTGATCAAAAAACCTCCCAAAAAACAAGAGCCCAGGATCTCATGGATTCCCTGGAGATTTCTACCAAACATTCAAAGAAGTAGTAATACCTATTCTCCTGAAGCTGTTTCAAAAATAGAAACTGAAGGAAAACATCCAGAGTGTTTTCATGAAGCCAGAATTACCCTGATCTCCAAACCAGGCAAAGACTCCACCAAAAAGGAGAATTTCAGACCAATATCCCTGATGGATATAGACGCCAATATTCTCAACAAGATCCTAGCTAATAGGATCCAACAAAACATTAAAAGATTATCCACCATGACCAGGTGGGATTAATCCCTGGGATGCAAGGGTGGTTCAACATTTGCAAATCAATCAGTGTGATAGAAGAAATCAATAAGAGAAGAGAGAAAAAGGACATGGTCTTCTCAACTGATGCAGAAAAAAAAAATTTTTTTAACAAGATACAGCATCCATTCCTGATTAAAACGCTTTAAAGTATAGGGATAGAGGGAACAGTCCTCAACTTCATATAATCTATCTATGAAAAACTCACAGCGAATATCCTCCTCAATAGGGAAAAGCTGACCCCCTTCCCTTTGAGGTCAGGAACACAGCAAGGATGCCCACTCTCAGCACTCTTGTTCAACATAGTACTAGAAGACCTAGCAACAGCAGTCAAACAACAAAAAGGAAAAGAGAATGTATTCCAATTGGCAAAAAAGAAGTCAAACTCTCTCTCTTCACAGATGACATGATACATTATATGGAATACCCAAAAAAACTCAAAACCCAAAACCACCCCCTAGCTACTAGAACTCATACAGCAATTCAGTAATGTGGTGGATACAAAATCAATGTAAAGAAATCAGTTGCTTTCTTATACACTAAAAATGAAAATATAGAAAAGGAGATTAAAAATTTGATTCCATTTACTATTGCACCAAGAACCATAAGGTACCTGCGAATAAACCTAACCAAAGAGGTTAAGGATCTGTACTCAACGAACTATAGAACTCTCATGAAAGAAATGGAAGAAGACACAAAAAGATGGAAGACCATTCCGTGCTCATGAATTGGAAGAATAAACATTGTTAAAATGTCTATACTGTCTAGAGCAATCTGTAGTTCCAATACCATTCCAGTCAAAATTCCACTGGCATTGTTCATAGAGCTGGAACAAACAATCCTAAAATTTGCATGGAACCAGAAGAGACCCCGAATTGCTAAGGAAATGTTGAAAAAGAAAGACAAAATTGGGGGCATCATGTTGCCTGAATTTAAGCTTTACTGCAAAGCTGTGATCAGCAAGACAGCATGGTACTGGCACAAAAAGAGAGCCCAAATATGGACGTTCAACTTCATGGTCAACTAATCTTTGACATAGCAGGAAAAAATATACAGTGGTAAAAAAGAGTCTTTTCAAAAATGGTGCTTGGAAAATTGGTCAGCTATGTATAGAAGAATGAAACTCAACCATACTCTTACACCATACACAAAGATAAACTCAAATGGATAAAATACCTCAATGTAAGGCAGGATTCCATTAGAATCCTAGAGGAGAACATAGGCAATAACCTCTTCAACATTGGCCACAGCAACTTCTTTCAAGACATGTTCCCAAAGGCAAAGGAAACAAAAGCAAAAATGAACTTTTGGGACTTCATCAAGATCAAAAGCATCTGCACAGCAAACGAAACAGTCAACAAAAACACAGAGGCAACCCACACAATGGGAGAAGATATTCGCAAATGACACTACAGACAAAGGGCTGATATCCAAGATCTCTAAAGAACGCCTCAAACTCAATACACACAGAACAGATAATCATGTCAACAAATGGGCAGAAGACATGAACAGACACTTCTCCAAAGAAGACTTACAAATGGCTACCAGACACAGGAAAAAAAAAAATGTTTATCATCACTAGCCATCAGGGAGATTCAGATCAAAACCATGTTGAGATACCACCCTACACCAGTTAGAATGGCCAAAATTAACAAAACAGTAAACAACATGTGTTGAAGAGGATATGGAGAAAGGGGAACCCTCGTACACTGTTGGTGGGAATGTAAGTTGGTGCAGCCACTTTGGAAAACAGTGTGGAGATTCCTTAAGAAATTAAAAATAGAGTTAGATTAAACATATTCAGTTCTTTCTGGAGATATATTAATAAAT
This sequence comes from Mustela erminea, assembly GCF_009829155.1. Taxonomy (NCBI): domain Eukaryota; kingdom Metazoa; phylum Chordata; class Mammalia; order Carnivora; family Mustelidae; genus Mustela; species Mustela erminea. Next base: position 2,926,239 of record NC_045629.1, read on the forward strand.
AAATGGATTTGGAAATGTATATACAGACAGGAAATTGCCAGAAAGTCTATTTAGTTTTGTATCGTGTTTAACCATAAAACAAATTGATACTGACTAGTAAAAGTAAAAATCCAATACATTTAGAAAATTTTATGTATGGTGCATAAATACCTAAAATGTATATACAAATTTTGGTGATTTAAACAGAACTATTATTAAACAGAACTATTGTATAAATGCTACTACTGTGCCAGTGATAACTATTAAATATTTCTCCATCTCACTTACAGATTCTTCAGTTTTTAGTTTTCTTTAGATAATTTTTTAAAGCTGAGATCAAGTCTGAGGCTTAACCAACTGAGCCACCCAGGGATCCAGTTGAAAACAGAGCTACCCTATGACCCAGCATTTGCACTACTGGGTATTTACCCTAAAGACACAAACTTAGTGATCCGAAGGGGCACACGCACCCAAATGTTTGTAGCAACAATGTCCACAATAACCAAACTATGGAAAAATCTAGATGTCCATCAACAGATGAATGTATAAAGAAGATGTGGGGTGTGTGTGTGTGTGTGTGTGTGTGTGTGTGTGTGTGTGTGTATACACACAATGGAATACTATGCAGCCTTCAAAAGAAATTAAATCTTGCCCTTTGCGATGACATAGATGGAACTAGAGGGTATTATGCTTAGTGAAATAAGTCCATTGGATAGAGACAACTATCATATGATCATAAGTCAATTGAAGAGAGACAACTATCATATGATCTCCCCTTTATGAGGAAGTGGGGATACAACATGGGTTTGGGGTGTAGGAAAAGAATAAATGAAACAAGTTGGGATTGGGAGGGAGACAAACCATAAGAGACTCTCAATCTCACAAAACAAACTGAGGGTTGCTGGGGGGAGGGGGGTCAAAAGAGGGTGGTGGGGTATGGGCATTGTGGAGGGTATGTGCTATGGTGAGTGCTGTGAAGTGTGTAAACCTGGCAATTTACAGACCTGTACCCCTGGAACTAATAATACATTATATGTTTATAAAAAATAAAAAATAAAAAAATAAAATTTTAAAAATGACAAAAATATTTTTTAAAGAAATGAAATATATACTAGTTTGGGATGCCATAACAATGTACCACAGACTGAGTGGCTTAAACAACAGAAATTTTTGTCACAATTGTAGAAGTCAAAGATCAAGGTGCCAACAGGACTGATTTCTTCTGACATCTCCTTTTCTTGGTATGTAGATGGCCATTTTCTGTGTTTTCACATGGTCTCTCTGAGTGTGTCCTAATTTCCCTTAAAAGGACACCAGCCATATTAGATATTAAAACTCATTCTAATGACCTAGTATTAATATTAGTAGCTCTTGGAAGACCCTGTGTTCAAATTCAGATGTTTGTAGGGGTTAGGACTTCAGTGTATGAATTTTAGGAGTACACAATATCCATAACATGATATGTGCATATTTTAAGCTAAAATTTTAAATGTACAAATTAAACATTCATAAGTATAAGATCATGTATGAATGTATGTATAGTATATGCACATATGCAAAAACTGAACTGAAATCAATTAGGTGGGGAGTGATGGCCAAACTGAGAACATCATAAAATATTTTAGGTATAGCTAGAAGCCAGAAAGTAAAATTTCCAACTGAATATGTAAATGGTGGTACAGAGGATGTTTATTTTCTTGTAATTGATCTTTTTCTGCTTAATATTTGAAATTCTGATAAAGAAATAGTAAATCAATTACAGAGATAATACATTATAATTAATATTGAATTCTTCATTAGAATTTATATCAATATTTTTCTCAAAACTAAAAGAACACACGCTTGATGACTGAGGCTTGATCTATTTAATAATAATAACATTTTTGCCAAAATGAAACATTCTCTGTAATATCAGATGAAAAGGAATCTTGGCAATTATCCCAGTGATACTTCTTCTTTTAGACAGTTCTATGCTTGTATAATTTGCCAAATTCCATTGTGGGATTATCTCCACAAATAGTTACAGTTTTTAATAATACACTTTACCTTGGTGCTTTCTTGAGAAAGAGATTATTTATAATTTTTCTTATCTTCAGTTCAATCCATCTCATAGAGTACACACACACACACACACACACACACACACACACTTGATTTGTGTGTACAATTGAATTATGGTTTTTCACTGTTGTATTAAAAATACACATGTCTGAACAAACACCTAAAAATAAATATTACTCTAAATCTGTGACTGTTGGTGGATGAAAATTTACAATAGTGTTGATTTTCCAATGAATAGAGTTAATGTTCACAATCCCCATCATGATGCTGGAGTTGTGATTGATCTCATTGTGTCTCATCAGCTCCTTAGTAGCCACTTAGCCTGATATGCATTTCAGGGACTATAAGAAACTCTGACTTAACCTTGGAATTCCACAAATCCTATTTATTTTTCCTGTAATAGCCTTTCCTACATTCTCACAAAATGAAGTCCCATCAGTTACTTTTTTTTTCAAACTATATGTCATTCTCAAAGAGCAACTTACTGATTTTGCAATCTAAATTGAATTTCATAGCAATGATCCCATTTTGTAAATGTATATTTATTGCTGAATGATGAATTTGTTAAAAAGCTCATGCTCTGACTCAACTATAAGGGCCTGAATATGACTGATTTATTCTCCCCTGCATATTCAGCACCAAATACTATTCAGCAAGTTGTAGGCAGTAAATGTATATATTTTTGAGGAAACAATCAATAAAATAATAAAATAATTTTGCTAACTTCATCTATAAGCTTGCCTTCAGTCCCTGTTACACAAAGAAAAGTGTTCTGTTTGATGCTCATATACAATTATCTTCATAAGCTAAGATACCAAGTTTCATCTGAAACAAATCTTTCACAAAATTTAATCATCCAAAATATAAAAAGCCATTCTTAGAATATTCATACAGTTTTCCATAGGGCTCCAAAGATAATTTCTTAATGGACAGTTCAATCAGGCTTAAGGAAGTGAGTCATATTGCATGTCTTCTCCTGTAACCTGATTGAAGGAGAATTCTTTCCCAGAATATTTGTGTTACTTTATAACCCTAGTATATATTGCCTTGGTTAACATATATAGCCTATTAATACTTCCATTTCATTGTTTAGTAAAAGAAAGCAACTTTTGTAGCAACATGGACGGGACTGGAAGAGATTATGCTGAGTGAAATAAGTCAAGCAGAGAGAGTCAATTATCATATGGTTTCACTTATTTGTGGAGCATAACAAATAGCATGGAGGACATGGGGACTTAGAGTGGAGAAGGGAGTTGGGGGAAATTGGAAGGGGAGGTGAACCATGAGAGACTATGGACTCTGAAAAACAATCTGAGGGTTTTGAAGGGACGGGGGGTGGGAGGTTGGGGTACCAGGTGGTGGGTATTATAGAGGGCACGGATTGCATGGAGCACGGGGTGTGGTGCAAAAATAATGAATACTGTTATGCTGGAAATAAAAAAAAATAATAAAATAATTAAAAAAAAAAAAAGAAAGCATCTAACTGAATATGTTACATCTACTCTTGGTTTATTGTTGTTTGAGGGATATTTATTTTTCAACTTTGAAATATCCTTTTACCTCTTCCAAATTAGAACATACTTTCCTAACATGATCTTTAAAGTGGAAGAGATATTTATGTAAAATTGCTGACATCATCCAAATCTTTACTGATTGCCCTACTTGGAATATCATTATCTATCATTAGATAGATATCATTATCTACTGCAATTAATTTCTATTGCAATTTAATTATTGCAATTTATTTCTGCTTTCTACATTTAGAAATACACTCCAAAAGAATAATGCTTATCTAAAAAAGAAATAATAGCTTCATGTAGTTTGTCTCCAATCAAATCATATTTAGTTTTAAATTATTCAGAAATTGAATAAATATTACCATTCTACCATTCCCTCCCAAGATAGCTGCCTTAGATTCATTTTTTCTGTCATTACTAAACTAAGATAAATATTTAAATAAATTTAAGTTGTTTAGTAAGTTTTGTAATAAGGAAAGTATTGAAAATTTCATAGATCAGTTGAACTATATTATATGGGAATAAAAGCCAAGTGAGTAAAATCTTCTTTATCTATTCAGCTGTTGATGGATATCTAGGTTCTTTCCATAGTTTGCTATTGTGGGCATTGTTGCTATAAACATTATGGTGCATGTGCCCCTTTGGATCACTACATTTCTATCTTAAGGGTAAAAACCCAATAGTGCAATTGCTGGGTCATAGGACAGCTCTATTTTCAACTTTTTGAGGAACATCATGCTGTTTTACAGAGTGGCTGCACCAGGTTGCATTCCCACCAACAGTGTAGGATGGTTCCCCTTTCTCCCCATCCTCACTGGAATCTGTCATTTCCTGAATTGTTAATTTTAGCCATTCTGACTGGTGTGAGGTGGTTTCTCATTGTTTCGATTTGTATTTCCCTGATGCTGAGTGATGTGGAGCATTTTTTCATGTGTCTGTTGGCCATCTGGATGTCTTCTTTGCAGAAATGTCTTTCATGTCCTCTGCCCAATTCTTGATGGGATTATTTATTCTTTGGGTGTTGAAATTGCTAAGCTCTTTATAGATTTTGGATACTAGCCCTTTATCTGATATGTCACTTGCAAATATCTTCTCCCATTCTGTCAGTTGTCTTTTGGTTTTGTTAACTGTTTCCTTTGCTGTGCAAAAGCTTTTGATCTTGATGAAATCCCAATAGTTCATTTTTGCCCTTGCTTCCCATGCCTTTGGCGATGTTCCTAGAAAGAAGTTGCTGTGGCTGAGGTCGAAGAGGATTTCTGCCTGTGTTCCCCTCAAGGATTTTGATGGATTCCTTTCTCACATTGAGGTCCTTCATCCATTTGGAGTCTATTTTCATGTGTGGTGTAGGGAAATGATTCAGTTTCATTTTCTGCATGTGGCTGTCCAATTTTAGCAACACCATTTGTTGAAGAGATTGCCTTTTTTCATTTGGACGCCTTTCCTGCTTTGTCAAAGATTAGTTGACCACGGAGTTGAGGGTCTATTTCTGAGCTCTCTATTCTGTTCCATTGATCTATGTCTCTCTTTTTGTGCCAGTGTCTTGATGATGACAGTTTTGCCATAGAGCTTCAAATCTGGAATTGCGATGCCACCAACTCTGGATTTTTTTCTCAATATTCACCTAGCTATTTGAGGACTTTTCTGGTTCCATTTAAATTTTAGGATTATTTGTTCAATTTCTTTGAAAAAAAAATGGATGGTATTTATATAGGGATTACATTAAATATATAGATTGCTTTAGATAGCATAGGCATTTTCACAATAGTTTTTCTTCCAATCCATGAGCATGGAACATTTTTCCATTTCTTTGTGTCTTCCTCAATTTCTTTCATGAATACTTTATACTTTTCTGAGTACAGGTTCTTTGCCTCCTTAGTTAGGTTTATTTCTAGGTATCTTCTGGTTTTGGGTGCAATTATAAATGATATTGACTCCTTAATTTCTCTTTCATCTGTCTTGTTGCTGGAGTAAAGAAATGCAACTGATTTCTGTTAATTTTATATCCTGACACTTTACTGAATTCCTGTACAAGTTCTAGGAGTTTTGGAGTGGTCTTGGGTTTTCCACATGTAGTATCATATCATCTGCAAACAATGATAGTTTGACTTATCTTTTGCTGATTTGGATGTCTTTAGTTTCTTTTTGTTGTCTGATTGCTGAGGCTAGGACTTCTAGTACTTTGTTGAATAACAGCGATGATAATGGACATCCCTGCCGTGTTCCTGACCTTAGCGGAAAAGCTCTCAGTTTTTCTCCATTGAGAATGATATTTCATGGGTTTTTCATAGATGGCTTTGATGATATTGAGGTATGTGCCCTATATCCCTACACTTGGAAGGGTTTTTATCAGGAAAGGATGCTGTACTTTGTCAAATGTTTTTTCAGCATCTATTGAGAGTATCATATGGTTCTTGTTCTTTCTTTTATTGACACATTATATCACATTGACTGATTTGAGGATGTTAAGCCAACCTTGCATCCCTGGAATAAATCCCACTTGGTTGTGGTGAATAATCTTTATTTTTTATTATTATTATTATTTTTAAAGAAAGTGATCACAAGTAGAGAAGCAGGCAGAGGGGGAGGGGAAACAGGCCCTCCACTGATCAGACAGCCTGATGCGGGGCTCAATCCCAGGACCCTGAGATCATGACCTGAGCCTAAGGCAAAGGCTTAACCCAGTGAGCCACCCAGGCACCCCGTGAAAAATCTTTTTTACTGTACTGTTGGATCCTATTGGCTAATATTTTGGTGAGAATTTTCCCATCTGTTTTCATCAAGGATATTGGTCTGTAGTTCTCTTTTTTGAGGGCATCCTTGTCTGGTTTTGGAAACAAGGTAATGCGGGCCTCATAAAATGACGTTGGAAGTTTTCCTTCCATTTCAATTTTTTGGAACAGTTTCAGGAAAATAAGTATTAATTCTTCTTTAAATGTTTGGTAGAATTCCCCTGGGAAGCTGTCTGGCCCTGGGCTCTTGTTTATTGGGAGATTTTTGATGACTGTTTCCATCTCCTTACTGGTTATGGGTCTGTTCAGGTTTTCTATTTCTTCCTGGTTCAGTTTCGATAGTTTATGTGTCTCTAGGAATGCATCCATTTCTCCCAGATTGTCAAATTTGCTGGCGTATAATTGTTTGTAATATGTTCTTATAATTGTTTGTATTTCCTTGGTGTGGGTTGTGATCTCTCCTCTTTTATTCATGATTTTATTTATTTGGGTCCTTTCTCTTTTCTTTTTCATAAATCTAGCCAGGGGGTTATCAATCTTATTAATTCTTTCAAAGAACCAGCTTCTAGTTTCATTGATTTGTTTTATTGCTTTTTGGGTTTCTATTTCATTGATTTCTGCTCAGATCCCTATTATTTCTCTTCTCCTCCTAGGTTTATGCTTTCTTTGTTGTTCTTTCTCCAGCTCCCTTAGGTGTAGGGTTAGGTTGTATATTCGAGACCTTTCTTGTTCCTTGATAAAGGCTTGTGTCACTATGTATTTTCCTCTCAGGACTGCCTTTGCTGTGTCCCATAGATTTTGAGCTGTTGTGTTTTCATTATCATTTGTTTCCAAAAAAAAAAAATTTTTTTTTTTTAGATCTTCTTTAATTTCCTGCTTGACCCATTTATTCCTCAGAAGGATGTTCTTTAGTCTCCATGTATTTGGGTTCCTTCCAAATTTCCTCTTGTGATTGAGTTCTAGCTTCAGAGCATTGTGGTCTGAAAATATGCAGGTAATGATCCCAATCTTTTGGTACTGGTTGAGACCCGATTTAGGACCTAGGATGTGATCTATTCTGGAGAATGTTCCATGTGGACTAGAGAAGAATGTATATTCTGTTGCTTTGAGATGGAATGTTCTGAATATATCTGTGATGTCCATCTGGCCCAGTCTGTCATTTAAGGCCTTTATTTCCTTGTTGATCTTTTGCTTGGATGATCTGTCTAATTCAGTGAGGGGACAGTTAAAGTCTCCGACTGTTATTGTACTATAGTCGATATGTTTCATTGATTTTGTTATTATTGGTTTATATAATTGTCTGCTCCCAAGTTTTGGGCACAGATATTTAAAATTATTAGATCTTCTTGTTGGACAGACCCTTTAAATATGATATAGTGTCCTTCCTCAACTCTTATTATAGTCTTTGGCTTATAATTTAATTCATTTGATATAAGGATTGCCACCCCAGCTTTCTTCTGATGTCCATTAGCATCATAAATTGTTTTCCACCCCATCACTTTAAATCTGGAGGTGTCTTTGTGTCTAAAATGAGTTTCTTGTAGACAGCACATTGATGGGTTTTGTTTTTTGATCCATTCTGATACCCAGTGTCTTTTGATTGGGGCATTTAGCCCATTTACATCCAGGGTAACTATTGAGAGGTATGAATTTAATGCCATTGTATTCCCTGTAAGGTGACTATTACTGTATATTGTCTCTGTTCCTTTCTGTCTTACTACTTTTGGGCTCTCTCTTTGCTTAGAGGACCCCTTTCAATATTTCCTATAGAGCTGGTTTGGTTTTTGCAAATTCCTTTAGTTTTTGTTTGTCCTGGCAGCTTTTTATCTCTCCTTCTATTTTCAGTGAAAGCCTAGCTAGATATAGTATTCTTGGCTGCATGTTTTTCTCATTTAGTGCTCTGAATATATCATGCCAGCTCTTTCTGGACTGCCAAGTCTCTGTGGATAAGTCTGCTGCCCATCTAATATTTTTACCATTGTATGTTACAGACTTCTTTTCCCGGGCTGCTTTCAGGATTTTTCTCTTTGTCACTAAGATTTGTAAATTTTACTATTAGATGATGGGGTGTGGACCTATTCTTATTGATTTTGAGGGGGGTTCTCTGCACCCCCTGGATTTGATGCTTGTTCCCTTTGCCATATTAGGAAAGGATTTTAGTTCCTTTATTTCTCCAGAAAGTGCTTTTATTTCTCCAGACAGGGTTTCTCTAATATCTTCCATGCCTTTTTTGACCCCAGCTAGTACCTTGAGAATCGTGATTCTGAACTCTAGATCTGACATATTACCAATGTCCATATTGATTAAGTCCCTAGCCTTCAGTATTGCCTCTTTTTCTTTTTTGTGGTGAGTTTTTCTGCCTTGTCATTTTATGCAGATAAGAATATATGAGGGTGCAAATAAAATACTAAAAGGGTGGCAAAGACCCCAGGAAAATGTGCTTTAACCAAATCAGAAAAGACCCCAAATTGTTGGGGGAAGAAAGAGGGTAAAAAGAAGTTCAGAAAAATAAAAATTTTAAAAAAGAAAAATAAAGAAAAAATATAAAAAAGAAAATATCTATATTAGACTGGTGAATAGAACAGAGTCACCCTACTTAATTTGGGGAGTATTTTGGTCTCTTAAAAGAAACTACCTCCCAAAATTTTAAAAAATGAAAATATATATGCACACACACTCACACACACACACACACACACACACACACACACACACACAAAGGTAAACACAATGAAGGGATGTAATATGACTATAATGATGAAATTTAAAAAACAAAAAATATCTAGGGGTGCCTGGGTGACTCAGTGGGTTAAAGCCTCTGCCTTCAGCTCAGGTCATGATCCCAGGGTCCTGGGATTGAGCCCTGTGGGGAGCCTGCTTCCTCCTCTCTCTCTCTCTGCCTGCCTCTCTGCCTACTTGTGATCTCTGTCAAATAAATAAATAAATATATTTAAAAATATCTAAAAAAGGAGTTGATAAGATATGTTGTTTGGGAGTAAAAAGAAAAAGAAAGTGGAGAAAATTTTCTCAGGCTGGAGACTAGAACAGAGCCCTGTACTATATTTAGGGTATATTTTGATCTATTAGAAAAACTTGTATCCCAAATTTCTTTTAGAAATAAAAAACCCTATGGGTATACAAAAAATAAAGTCAGACACAATGAAAGATAAAATATGACTATAATAATGAAGGTTCAAAAAGATTTTTTTTAACGAAAGGTATTATTAAGATAAACTAGTTTAAAAACTTTAAAAATGGAAAGAATAAAAGTTAAAAAAATTTTAGCTAAGAAAAAAATAAAATTAAAAAGAATTAATTAACTTTGCAAGACTAAAGAATCATGGGGAGAAAGCCATGAATTCCATGCTTTGCTTTCTCCTCCTCTGGAATTCCGCTGTTCTCCTTGGTAAGTGAACCTGGTCTTGGTAGGATTTCTTGCTGATCTTCTTGGGGAGGGGCCTGTTGTAGTGATTCTCAGTGTCTTTACCTGAGACAGAATTGCACTGCCCTTGCCAGGGGCTGGGCAAAGTAATCTGCTCAGGTTCGCTCTTGGGAGCTTTTGTTCCCTGAATGCTTTCCATAGAGTTCTGGAGGGCAGGAATGAAAATGGTGGCCTCCCAATCTCCAGCCCGGAGAAGCCAAGAGCTTAGGGCCCCACTCCTCAGTGCACCCTCAAAGGTGCTCAATCACTCCTGTCTCCCAGGCCTCTGGCTGTGTGCCAAGCTCATTCAGCCTGTGACCAAGCATCTCTGTCTCTGGAACACAGCCCCTCCTGGAGTCTCCAAACCCACCAGATCCCTGCACTCTTCCGGGGGGGGGGGGTCTTCCAGGATCTTGTGGGAGTCTCTGCTCACAGAGCAGTGACCTGACTGTGCCACAGATCACAGCTGAAGGTAACCCTGAGTTGAGAACTCCCTCCTCTGTTCCGTCTCTGTAGCCAGCTTCCCTGCTCTAATACCTACAAGCTCTGCAACACTCAGACACCCCCAATCCTTCTGTGACCCCATGGGACCTGAGACCACAATGTCCCCGCATGGGCTTCACCCTGGCTTAGCCTCTGGAGCAATGCCCCTCAGTGGAGCAGCCTTTTGAAAGTTCTGATTTTGTGCTCCCTTGCTCTGCCACTTGCCCAGGACCCAACCCCTCCCCCCACAGTCTATCTTCCTGTTGCTTTGGACTCACTTCTCTGCAGGTCCTACCTTTCAGAAAGTGGTCAATTTTCTGTTTTTAGATATGTTGCCCTTCTTCTCTTTGATCTCCTGTTGGAATTGTAGGTGTTCAGATTGGTTTGATAAACATCTAGCTGATCTCCTGCTAGATGTCATCTCAGCCTGCTACTTCTCTGCCATCTTGATTCCTCTAATTATCACTTTTTTAAACTCTGTATGTACAGTTTTAGAGGAACTAATTTTTTCCCAATACACAAAAATGCGATACCTGAATAAGTTCAACTGATATTTAATAAAAAATGTTTAAAATATCTCTCATTGTTAAATGAAGAAAATAAGTCTTCTTTTCCTGTGTTATTCTTTTTTTAATTTTTTGTAGTATTTGACAGATACATTGTAAATTGTTCTGATAAGGATTTAGTTAGTAGTCCAATGATGGCTAGCATTTAGAGTGGTTGTCTGACAAGCAATCTAAAAGTGTTTTATGCATATTTTTTCAGTCTATTCTCACAAAAATAGCAGTGAGTAAGTCTCATCATTTTAACCATAAATAAGTAAAGTAAATATTAAATAATTCCTAAGGTCATACAGTTAGTAAAAGATTAGAGCCAGAGCCATTCAAGCACATTCTCTAATAACTCCCTGCTCTGGGACTGGGGATGGTGACACTTAAGGTATAATATCATTTATTAGTCACACTTTGTACTAAGTATTCAAATCCCCACTTTACAGAGAGTAATGAAATTTCTGAATGATTATGCAAAATTTACCAAACAGAACAGAATTTGAAAAGGAATTGTATTGAAAGATAAAGCCAAGGCTTCCTAGTCTAGAGTCAAAACTCTTAACCTAAAAGTAAAATTGACAAAAGTAGAAAAATGCCTTATTCTTTATCTTTTGTTGTATATCAGTGTTATCACTAAGTAAAATAATGTTGACTGAACTTTATTTCCCTTGGAATGTCTAAGAATTTTTAAGATACTTACAGTAATAGTTACAAGTGAAAGTTTGAGATGTAAGTTCTATTAATAGAAATTACTATTGTGATAGAAATAGCAAGTTCTATTGAGAGAAGTTCTCCAAAATTTCATCAGATAAAGTTCTAAGTGCAGATACTAATAATAATAATGTTCTAAGTGCAGAATCATCATTTGGTAGATAGCTATACCTACCAGAAAAAGTTGTAATCTTTTTGCTGGTGGAAGGTCTTGCTTCCATGTTGATGGTGCTGACTGATCAAGTGATGGTTGCTGAAGGTTGGGGTGAATTTAGCAATTTCTTAAAATAATACAACAGTGAAGTTTTCCACAAATACTGATTGTTCTTTCCATGAATGATTTCTTTGTAGCATGTGATGCTGTTTGAGGCATACCATTTCACCCTTATTAGAACTTCTTTCCACAATGGAGCCAATCCTTTCAAACTCTGCTGCTGCCTTATCAAATAAGTTTATCTAACACCATAAATCCTTTGTTGTCAATCTTCATAGTATCTTCAACAGAAGCAGATTCCACCTCAAGAAACCACTTTTTTTCATCCATAAGAAGTAATTCCTCCTCCATTAAAATTTTATCATGAAATTAAAGCAATTCAAATATAACAATAATGAAAAAGTTTGAAATATTGTGAGAATTACCAAAATGTGACACAGAGACATATTAGTGAGCAAATGCTATTGGAAAAAATGGTGCTGATAGACTTTTAATGCAGGTGTACCACAAACATTCAATTTCTAAAAAACAAAAAACAAAAAAAACACAGTATCTGTGAAACATAAGAAAGTAAACTGCAATAAAATGAAGCATACCTATACTTCTGCATTTATTATAACTAGTAGCACATAATGCAATTGATTTATGCTTTCACTAGTCAGATATCCTTTGGGGAAATTAGAAAAAGAGGGAAAATCTTTTATTTCCACTGACATTTTTTTCTTCCTATAAATTCATTTCCTTCAACCTTAAATCATCTTTTAGATTTTTTTTGTAGTGTCGGTTCATTGAAAAGATATCTTCATTTGGTTACCAGAAAATGTCTTTATTTAACCCTCAGTTTTGAAGTGCACATTCATTGGATATGGAATTCAGATAGTTTCTTTTCCTTCAATACTTTAAAGATGTTATTCCATTGTCTGGCCTTTACAGTTTCTGCTGAGAAGTCAACTAAAACATGTTATCCTTGTTTCTCTGTGTATAATGTATCTTTTTTCTCTGACTGATGTTAATATTTATCTTTTTATTTCTTTTAGTCATTCTATCTGTTTATTGTGTCACTCATATTTTCTACTTCCTTAATTATATTTTTTTTATTCATTCTATTAGTTATATGGAAGTTCCACTGTGATTGTAGATTTTTTTTTTTTCTTAGAAAGAAGGGTTTGGTGTGTTCAATATGTAATTAAATCTATCTGTTACCAAAATCCATTTGAAATATACTTTATCTCTAGGTTTTTCTATAGATACAAATTATGCTAATTTCCCCCATTCTTTTATCAATATTGTGTATCTTTTTTTTCTGAAGATTTTAATTAAAGTCAGAGTCCTTTTTTTAAGATTTTATTTATTTATTTGACACAGGGAGGGAGATCACAAGCAGGCCGAGAGGCAGGCAGAGAGAGAGGGAGAAGCAGGCTCCCCACTGAGCAGAGAGCCTGATGTGGGGCTCGATCCCAGGACCCTGAGATCATGACCTGGGCCAAAGGCAGAGGCTTAACCCACTGAGCCACCCAGGCGCCCCTAGTCAAAGTTCTTATTTGCTAACTTTGACACCCAGATCATTGGTGACTCCTCCTATTCTCTTACTGTTGATCACATGGTCTTGCTTCTTTTAATGTCTATCACCTTTTTTTTTTCTTTTATATGCTAGACTGTGTATAATATCTATAGGTGCTTCAGGTGGCTAATGCTGCCTTCTTCTTTCATTGGGACTGATTACCCCAATCTAATTATGGATTTGGTTGGATGGAGACACTAGCAGTTTTCATAAAACTGAGTGTGTCTTCAATAATTCTGGATTCTAGAATGTACTTTTCCAGTCTTTTCAGTTGAGAGTTTGTCAAGTTTTGTCTCATGAGTCTTAAATGACTATAAAGGAAAGTGTTCTCCCTTTCAGAGAAATTTAAGTTAGCTCTTTATGCTTCTACTCCACAAAGCCTTTAATTTTCCAGTTGTCTTGATTGGGGAACTAGTTATATTTGTGCTTCATAACCTTGCTCTTTTCTGTCCTGTAAGGGAGCCTTTTTCTAGGAGCTGAGATCCATCTTGTATCTTCTAGCTACACCCAGAATTCTTAAGTTTTTCTTGATAAAAGTAACTATAGGTCCTCAGTACAATTCATCACTCCTCTATGATTTGCCTTATTTTGTTTCAGGATAATGCTTTTTTTTTTTGTCCTTTTTTTCTGACAATCAAGAGAACACAGGAGGTTCCTGATTCTTGGAAGATTTCAGGCCAGCAGTGAAGATCTCTATGCAGTTGCAGAGTATAGTAATGTTTTATGATGAAACCCATTGCTGTATAGAGGTCCCTCTATGTGTGTCCCAGTCACATAACCTCAAAAAGTTAGATGCCTTGTCTTCTTTCTAGTAATGGTCTTTTTCCTGGGCCAGATCTTGATCCTTACAATTTAGCTCAGGCCCTATCATTGGTAATGCTATCTCCTTAGCTTATCTTGGGAAGAGTTCCCATAGTTCTTCATAACTATGAAAGCTCTTCCAAACCCTCACATAAGGAGTGCCTGTGTGGCTCAGTCGATTAAGCATCTTCCTTTAGCTCAGGCCATGATGCTGGGTTTCTGGGATCAAGCCTTGTGTCACGCTCTCTGCTCAGCGGGGAGCCTACTTCCCTCTCTCCCTTTGCTGTTCCCCCTGCTTGTACTCTCTCTCTCTCTCTTTCTCTGTCAAACAAACAAACAAAACTTTGAAATAAATTATTTTACATTTATCTGACTTTTCTCTTTGGTGTTTGTGGAAACATTGATCTTAGTACTTCTTACCCAGAAGCAAAAATGAAGCAAAAATCCCTGATCTGTAATATATTGCATTAGAAATTAGCATTGATACTAACATTTTCATGACCAGTTGAATTTAGAGGGAAAAATGCAATTTGTAGAAATGTCTTTTTTGGTCATCATTGCAGGACTCTTCCTTCCTGCTCCCTGAAGAGGAACTATGAGAAGACACACTAATTCCCCTTAATTTGCAAAAGGTTACAAGACTCATTTCAACAATTTTATTTGGGAGATTAAAACTCAGAAGTGAGTCATATTTATTTATTTTGAAGACATTAAAAGAATCCCCTCACTTTTGGAAAGCTAGTTATATTATTCTCTTTGGTAAAATACAATGGTTTTCACCAGTGGTTGGCAAAAATTTTTAAATAGTTATAGACTTTAAAAAATAGATACAGATTATTTTTTCCAAACAAAATATTCTAAAACCAGTTATTCAACAGAAGGAAAAATATATGCTCACTTGAGTTGCACTTTTCCATCTGTCTCTTTCCTATTTTCTTCCCCACATAAAGGAGTTCCATGCAATCACTTTGAAAAATGCTGCCTAAAAGTATTTTGACTTTATGTTTTTGGTTTTTTTTTTCCTTTTACTGGAAACAAAGCAAATAATGGTTGCATCATATTGCACCACAAGTTCAATCAATGCTCAGAGGAAGTAGATGAGAACTTCTGATTTCAGAGATTACTTTCTTCCCTCCTCTCCAACAGTTGTTTTTGTGCTAAAGCAATTTAGTGCAAACTTTAATTTATATGTTAATAAGATTAGATTATGGGTTAATAAAGCCACAGGCAACCACGATTAACCTAACAGTTTGAAAAGAATTTTACACGTTTATTCAAACTGTCTTACTACTTCAGGTAATAGATTTTAAAATGACAAGAAATGGCTTTTACATTTTCTTTAGTATCAGTTAAGAAAACATTCTAGCTAAATATTAGAGAAAATTAATTTTATTAGTAATATTTTTAAAATCTTAAATCATGTTTGAAAAGAGTATTTTAGCTAATGTTGAAGGCAGTACTAAAATGCAATTTTCCTTGTTTCTGAGGATCCTGGATATCTGGCTTCTATTATGCCTTAAGCTTCTCTTCTGCTGGAGGGACACTAGGAGGAAAGAATCACTGGCAAACACATTCTATGAGACTTTTATCCTGGATCATCATGTATCCTCTTTATAAATCAGAATGGGTAAGAGCTACATTTTGGAGGAAATGCCAAAAATATTCATAAAATATTTTCCCTGCTCTTTCCTCTTATCTTCAATCCTTCATCCAATAGTATGAAAGTTAACATATCAGGAAAAAAAAAATCACATGATCCAAGAGCAAACTGGAGGAACCAGGGGTCTCTGCTTGAGGCTCAGGAACAGCTAACTCATTTTTCTGTCTCCATGTCATTTATGGAATGAAGTCCTAAACTCTCAATGCCACCAAAGCTTTAGAGTATGGGTAAAATTCATATTATTTTTCATCATGCTTATCCCAACAGTGACTGAACTTGAATTTCCTAACTAGAACCAGTGAGATTTGGAGGCTCAGATGGTTCTTTTCTAGTTGTGGTATAGAGTAAAATGGTCTGAACTCTCTGTACTTGGTCACTTGCTGGTTCTGAGGATTACACTATCAATGATAATCCAGAGTCATGCTGTCATGCCCCCTGCTCATGTTTGTGCACTATCACGCTGCTAAACAACCCATGCTGCCTGCACACCTTGGAACATTGCATTTTGCTGGTAGGTGCTTAGAGTAAAGAGCCTCACAATCTCAAATGTTTAAACGAAGTCTTAGAAACTGCAAAAATAATTGGATTGTTGTAAGAAAAAAAATGGTTCTAACAAATATTGACCTCCAAAAATGAAAAATCTCTCAAGCCACTACACTGTTCACTAAACACTATTACTAATAATTATACTAATACTAATAATACTAATAAGCACTATTACTTATATCATAGTCTGTAATGATAAATAATAAAATATACATTAGGTACAATATCCAGAGTGAAGATATAAATAGAAGAATCACCTCGTATCTATATTTTTGGATGATATAATAAGATATAATAGTTACAATTTTTATCTGAGAATTAAATACTTTTTGCATAATTATATCTTGGATTTATTCTCTTTATTTTATTATATAGTTCAAAGATTCTGAAGAGTACATGACTCAACAAATACAAATTATAAATTTATGGTATTTTTTTCTTTGCAATTTACTAGGAAATCAACTGTTTAGCTTCTATTAGGAGACTAATTTTGCAAAACAAAAATCATATTCTACATTAGATTGTAACAGAAACCAATAGGAGGAGGACAGGCAACTGGGGGACTTCTGCTTTAGTGAGCAGAAGTGAACAAAAACATATTAATTAATTATGAAAAAGATTTATGAAAAGAAAAAAGAAAATAATTCTATTAAATGATGTAAATGAGGCTTAAGGATTTTTTTTATAACATACTTGATTACATTTCTATGAAGTCTCTTTTCTTTCCTGGTGGCTATATTTAGGCAGAATATCAATCGGACACCTCTCCCTGTAAGGATGCCTATTCCAAAAATAAAATTGTAAGAGTAAGATCAATTCTTTAAAACTTCCAAAGGTTTCTGCCTGGAGGCATTAAAACACAAAGGAAGTTTTATCCTCGTTGAGTTTGCATTACATGGTAAATTACATTATTTTAAGAAACAAATATCAGTGGTTTTCTTATAACCTGAATATGAACTGGGACTAAGAAAATGTTAATAAAATCTGTTCTTAATTAGGCTTTATATTCTTCCTAATTTTCCATAAAATTATCCTCTGATAATCATTTTAAAATGTTTAATTACTCTAGTAAATATTTTCTCATATAGCTGGAAATACAAATGGAATATAAATTAATTGGATTACAGTCCAAAATATATATTATTTTTTTAATATTTAATAATATTAGATGATGAAAGTTTCATAGGGTAAACTATGCCATGTATAACTACCACACTCAAGAAAAAATATTCTAAAGACAGAGGACAATATACCACCAAACAGGAACAGAATGGGCCACCTTAAAATTTGTCTGTTTGGCATAAGAATTATTTTCAGATGATTGTTTTTTAAGAAACTACAGACTCAGAAGTTCTAAAAACAGAGAAGTTACCTTTTTATAAGGGAAATCTACAATTATAACATGAATTTACATTAGAAATGGAGAGAGCTATTATCAGAGATAACTTTTTCATTTGAGAGACTTCTCTGTAAAACCTGCAACTTTAGTACTCTTCTCACCTTCCTGAATTGCCTTCCCCACTTTGAAACCCAGACCCTTATATCTCTCCTAGCTCCCAGGAAGGTATATAAATCTCAGTCATCCACTGCCTTTTGAGTCTCATATCTTTGTGAGTCTTTTATGCATACATAATTTTTTTTCTCCTGTGAATCTGCCTTTTATTACAGGAAGATTTTAGCTGAGAATTCAGAAGTGTAGAGAGAAAATTATTTTTACTCCCCTACACTGTCCATGTCCTAAATCAGTTGTTATTATGAATATTTAACTGTACAAGTCTTTCCATTTGCATTCTATGAATACAGATACTTTGTGTGTCATGTCAGCAATTCAAGAGCATTTACTGCTCTAAAGGAAAGCCTGTAATAATATTCTGAAAACAAGTAAAATAAAAATGCCTTTCTATCTTACAAAACAATATAAAATGCTTTATGTAAATTAATTACATAGTATAAACTGATATTTGACTTTTACTAAATTATGAGAATACCCATAAAAAGACAAAAACCATATTAGACTTTTAAAAGTAGAGTGAATAAAAATATACTGAATATTATTATTAGCAAAACAATTCTATAAATTTATAAGAATTTATAAATAAATTTAATTTCATTTCAGATTTTTGAAAATGTACAGAACTATGATTCTATCTATAGTTACAAAATTCTATCTATAGTTATAAAATTTCTGGCTAAAAATTCAAACAATTGCCAATTTTGTCTTAGAAGACAAAGTACTCCAAAGTGAAAGACACATTTCTCACCACAAGTTCAGCAGGCTCTGTAGCAGTAATAAACACATAGGCAAGTTTTGGGAAAACACTGCATCCTACTTCTTCCACGTTGCTGGTTAATTTCTCCACCAACAATCTTCCTGAAGAATTTCAGAAATTTAATGTCTATCTTTTAATAAGGTACTCAGAAATTCACTATTTCTTCACTTTAATTTTCTATACCTGTGGTGAAAATATTGTTTTAGAAAAAAGCATTTATGAAAAAGCAAGATTCTATTTGCTAGGATAAATTTAAAAAGTAGAGTAGAATAATGAAAACCAGAGTTTTGTACCCATAGTCCAATCTCATTCCAGAAAATAAGCACCACTGATGCACTCAAAGACCTGTTGCAGTGTGTAGATGCCAAATACCTACTGCTCATGTTGAGGTCACTCTTTAGGAGAGAGACATAGCATTGTCACACATCTCTTCTCTCTTCTATATATATGACCTCTTCCTCTACTCTGGTTTGTTCTGATGAAAAAATGCCTTTCCTGAAGATTATTTTTCTTTCAATGTATATACCTAAGGACTCCCGAATCCTTTCTCTCCAGTATAAACCTCTCTCTAAACTCATACTGGAATGACCACATGTCTTTGGGAAATGTCTTCTTGAATGTTCTACAAAAACAGAAAATCTCCAAAATGGACATGACTTAAGATCCCTCATCCCACCCAAAGTTATTCTTTCTACTGTAGATGACATGTTTACATATCACAAGTTATCCAGTGGATGGATCAGTTGAGCTCTATCAAACTATATTTCAGAATTTCAGTGACTGAATGCAACAGTTTATTTCTTGTTTAGGTGAATAGTCCTCCCAACAAGCCATTCACAAAACTTTCAATATAAGTTTATTGAAGCCCAAGTTCTCTTTTTCTTTACAAGTTTCAACTACAACTTGCAACAAGATTCACATGAGGTAGACAGGACAGAATTCCATGGGGCAGGAGTCTATGACTCTAATAGGTGACATTGGACAATAGGAGTCAGAACTGCGGTAAAAACTAGCATGGAAAAATTCAGAAATCGAACTTCAGGCAGTCTTGAAGGGTGTACTATATAGGTATTTTTATTGAGAACGGTTTTAGATTTACAGAAAAGCTGTAGTAATAGTGCAGAGAGTTTTCATGTACCCCAAACCTAGTTTGATGTGTTTCTAACATCAAAATGCACATTGTATGCATATTTGCCACAATCAATGAAGAAAAACAAACAGCTAAGGAAATTAGAATAAATATGGAGAATGAATATGGCATGTTCCAGGATCTCATCTAGGACTCCACATTACATTTAGTCATCATGTCTCCTTAGGCTCCTCAAAACAATCAGTTTCTCAGACTTTCCTTTTTCTTGGTGAGCTTAACAGTATTAAAGGGATACTGGAAAAGTATTTTGTGAATGTTTCCTAAAGGGGATTTGTCTGATGATTTTCTCATAACTATATTGGTGCCATGATGTTTTAAGAGGAAGACTACAGAGATAAAGTACATTCTCATCACATCATATCAAGGATATACACTACTGACATGACTTATCACTGTTGATACTGACCTTGATCAGCTGTCTGAGGCAGTGTTTGCCAGGCTTCTCCACTGATGAGTCACTCCTAGCTTTTCTCTGTCCATGTCTTTTGTCTTTGGAAGGAGTCCTTATGTGCCACTCACCCTCAGGACTGGGGAATTATTACCCCTTAGTGATATTGGAGAAAATTATTTGGCATTCTTCTTTATGAGAGATTTGTCTATTTGTCTCTATTTACTTATGCAATTACTTATGTCAGTAGGGATCAAAAAATATTTATTTTATACATGGTGTTATTAATAGTTCCTTCTTTTTTAATATTCTTTCTTCATTTACTCTTCTTTCTTCCTTTCTTTCTCTCTCTCTTTTTCTTTCTTTGTTTCTTTCTTTCTCCTTCCTTCCTCCATCCTTCCTTCCTTCTTTCCTTCCTTCCTTTTTTACTTTTTCATTCTTCTTTTTTCTTTTCTTTCCTTCTTTCTCAAAATGTTCCAGTACCAATGGAAGTTCTTTCATTTGGCTGCTATTTCTTTGACGTAATCCATCTTTTGTTTATTTGTTTGTTTACGGCCTTACTTTCTGACACTGCAAGATAGTCCACAATCATCTTTTATATTCTCTGTCCCAGAACTCAGGTCAACTGTTTTTCCAGAGAACCCTGCCTTCCTTTATTGGTGAATGATATTATTAAAAAATATATATATATATGGGGACACTTGAGTGGTTCAGTTGGTTAAACATCTGCCTTAGGCTCAGATCATGATTTCAGGGTCCTGAGACCAAGCCCCACACTGGGATCCCTGCTTGGTGGATAGTCTGCTTCTTGCTCTCTCTCTCTCTGATCCTACTCCCTGCTTGTTCTCTTTCTCGATCTCAAATAAATTTAAAAAAAAAATTAGAAACCAAGATGTGTTCAGTAGATATACGCATCTACTATGTTGTTGCTTGTAGGTCTTTCTAGTGCATAGAGGGAAAAAATACATGTATATTGTCTAATTTGTATGTATATGCTTATATTCTTATGTGTATCCATCTATATTTATGTTAGACTACACAGGTGTTCATAATGTCAGCACTAATCTTGGACTATATGAACTAATCCAGACTCCTTCCATTGTTTTTCTAGGATTTCCCATTCCAGTAATGAAAAACTTGACTTCCAATATCTGCAATCCATTATGTAATTATTTTACTAATATATCAGCACTATAATAATAATTCATCGGAAGCAACATTATCAACTATATTACAGCAATTATAGATTTCCTTTAGCCTGTAACTTTATAGACTACATTCATTTCTTTTTTTTTTTGTTTGGGTGGCTCAGTCTGGTTTTTTTTTTTGTTTTTGTTTTTGTTTTTTTTTTAATAAACATATATTTTTATCCCCAGGGGTACAGGTCTGTGAATCACCAGCTTTACACACTTCACAGCACTCACCAAAGCACACATCCTCCCCAATGTCCATAATACCACCCCCTTCTCCCAACCTCCCTCCCCCCAGCAACCCTCAGTTTGTTTTGTGAGATTAAGAGTCACTTATGGTTTGTCTCCCTCCCAATCCCATCTTGTTTCATTGAGTCTTCTCCTACCCACTTGAGCCCCCATATTGCATCACCACTTCCTCATATCAGGGAGATCATATGATAGTTGTCTTCCTCTGCTTGACTTATTTCGCTAAGCATGATACCCTCTAGTTCCATCCATGTTGTTGCAAATGGCAAGATTTCATTTCTTTTGATGGCTGCATAGTATTCCATTGTGTATATATACCACATCTTCTTGATCCATTCATCTGTTGATGGACATCTAGGTTCTTTCCATAGTTTGGCTATTGTGGACATTGCTGCTATAAACATTCGGGTGCACGTGCCCCTTTGGATCACTACGTTTGTATCTTTAGGGTAAATACCCAGTAGTGCAATTGCTGGGTCATAGGGCAGTTCTATTTTCAACATTTTGAGGAACCTCCATGCTGTTTTCCAGAGTGGTTGCACCAGCTTGCATTTCCACCAACAGTGTAGGAGGGTTCCCCTTTCTCCACATCCTCGCCAGCATCTGTCATTTCGTGACTTGTTAATTTTAGCCATTCTGACTGGTGTGAGGTGATATCTCATTGTGGTTTTGATTTGTATTTCCCTGATGCCGAGTGATATGGAGCACTTTTTCATGTGTCTGTTGGCCATCTGGATGTCTTCTTTGCAGAAATGTCTGTTCATGTCCTCTGCCAATTTCTTGATTGGATTATTTGTTCTTTGGGTGTTGAGTTTGCTAAGTTCTTTATAGATTTTGGACACTAGTCCTTTATCTGATATGTCGTTTGCAAATATCTTTTCCCATTCTGTCAGTTGTCTTTTGGTTTTGTTAACTGTTTCCTTTGCTGTGCAAAAGCTTTTGATCTTGATGAAATCCCAATAGTTCATTTTTGCCCTTGCTTCCCTTGCCTTTGGCGATGTTCCTAGGAAAATGTTGCTGCAGCTGAGGTCGAAGAGGTTGCTGCCTGTGTTCTCCTAGAGGACTTTGATGGATTCCTTTCGCACATTGAGGTCCTTCATTCATTTTGAGTCTATTTTCGTGTGTGGTGTAAGGAAATGGTCCAATTTCATTTTTCTGCATGTGGCTGTCCAATTTTCCCAGCACCATTTATTGAAGAGGCTGTCTTTTTCCATTGGACATTCTTTCCTGCTTTGTCGAAGATTAGTTGACTGTAGAGTTGAGGGTCTATTTCTGGGCTCTCTATTCTGTTCCATTGATCTATGTGTCTGTTTTTGTGCCAGTACCATGCTGTCTTGATGATGACAGCTTTGTAATAGAGCTTGAAGTCCGGAATTGTGATGCCACCAACGTTGGCTTTCTTTTTCAATATCCCTTTGGCTATTCGAGGTCTTTTCTGGTTCCATATCAATTTTAGAATTATTTGTTCCATTTCTTTGTAAAATATGGATGGTACTTTGATAGGAATTGCATTAAATGTGTAGATTGCTTTAGGTAGCATAGACATTTTCACAATATTTCTTCTTCCAATCCAGGAGCATGGAACATTTTTCCATTTCTTTGTGTCTTCCTCAATTTCTTTCATGAGTACTTTATAGTTTTCTGAGTATAGATTCTGTGCCTCTTTGGTTAGGTTTATTCCTAGGTATCTTATGGTTTTGGGTGCAATTGTAAATGGGATGGACACCTTAATTTCTCTTTCTTCTGTCTTGTTGTTGGTGTAGAGAAATGCAACTGATTTCTGAGCATTGATTTTATATCCTGACACTTCACTGAATTCCTGTACAAGTTCTAGCAGTTTTGGAGTGGAGTCTTTTGGGTTTTCCACATATAGTATCATATCATCTGCGAAGAGTGATAATTTGACTTCTTCTTTGCCGATTTGGATGCCTTTAATTTCCTTTTGTTGTCTGATTGCTGAGGCTAGGACCTCTAGTACTATGTTGAATAGCAGTGGTGATAATGGACATCCCTGCCGTGTTCCTGATCTTAGTGGAAAAGCTTTCAGTTTTTCTCCATTGAGTATGATATTTGCGGTGGGTTTTTCATAGATGGCTTTGAAGATATTGAGGTATGTGCCCTCTATCCCTACACTTTGAAGAATTTTGATCAGGAAGGGATGCTGTACTTTGTCAAATGCTTTTTCAGCATCTATTGAGAATATCATATGGTTCTTGTTCTTTCTTTTATTGATGTGTTGTATCACATTGACTGATTTGCGGATGTTGAACCAACCTTGCAGCCCTGGAATAAATCCCACTTGGTCGTGGTGAATAATCCTTTTAATGTACTGTTGAATCCTATTGGCTAGTATTTTGTTGAGTATTTTCGCATCTGTGTTCATCAAGGATATTGGTATGAAGTTCTCTTTTTTGATGGGATCCTTGTCTGGTTTTGGGATCAAGGTGATGCTGGCCTCATAAAATGAGTTTGGAAGTTTTCCTTCCATTTCTATTTTTTGGAACAGTTTCAGGAGAATAGGAATTAGTTCTTCTTTAAATGTTTGGTAGAATTCCCCCAGGAAGCCGTCTGGCCCTGGGCTTTTGTTTGTTTGCAGATTTTTAATGACTGTTTCAATCTCCTTACTGGTTATGGGTCTGTTCAGGCTTTCTATTTCTTCCTGGTTCAGTTGTGGTAGTTTATATGTTTCTAGAAATGCAACCATTTCTTCCAGATTGTCAAAATTGTTGGCGTAGAGTTGCTCATAGTATGTTCTTATAATAGTTTGTATTTCTTTGGTGTTAGTTGTGATCTCTCCTCTTTTATTCATGATTTTATTTATTTGGGTCCTTTCTCTTTTCTTTTTGATGAGTCGGGCCAGGGGTTTATCAATTTTATTAATTCTTTCAAAGAACCAGCTCCTACTTTCGTTGATTTGCTCTATTGTCTTTTTGGTTTCTATTCATTGATTTCTGCTCTGATCTTTATGATTTCTCTTCTCCTGCTGGGCTTAGGGTTTCTTTCTTGTTCTTTCTCCAGCTCCTTTAGGTGTAGGGTTAGGTTGTGTACCTGAGACCTTTCTTGTTTCTTGAGAAAGGCTTGTACCGCTATGTATTTTCCTCTCAGGACTGCCTTTGTTGTGTCCCGCAGATTTTGAACCATTGTATTTTCATTATCATTTGTTTCCATGATTTTTTTCAATTCTTCTTTAATTTCCCGGTTGACCCATTCATTCTTCAGAAGGATGCTGTTTAGTCTCCATGTATTTGGGTTCTTTCCAAACTTCCTTTTGTGTTTGAGTTCTAGCTTTAGAGCATTGTGGTCTGAAAATATGCAGGGAATGATCCCAATCTTTTGATACCGATTGAGTCCTGATTTAGGACCGAGGATGTGATCTATTCTGGAGAATATTCCATGTGCCCTAGAGAAGAATGTGTATTCTGTTGCTTTGGGATGAAATGTTCTGAATATATCTGAAATGTCCATCTGGTCCAGTGTGTCGTTTAAGGCCTTTATTTCCTTGTTGATCTTTTGCTTGGATGATCTGTCCATTTCAGTGAGGGGAGTGTTAAAGTCCCCTACTATTATTGTATTATTGTTGAGGTGTTTCTTTGATTTTGTTATTAATTGGTTTATATAGTTGGCTGCTCCCACGTTGGGGGCATAGATATTTAAAATTGTTAAATCTTCTGGTTGGACAGACCCTTTGAGTATGATATAGTGTCCTTCCTCATCTCTTATTATAGTCTTTGGCTTAAAATCTAATTGATCTGATATAAGGATTGCCACTCCTGCTTTCTTCTGATGTCCATTAGCATGGTAAATTGTTTTCCACCCCCTCACTTTAAATCGGGAGGTGTCTTCGGGCTTAAGATGAGTTTCTTGGAGGCAACATATAGATGGGTTTTGTTTTCTTATCCATTCTGATACCCTGTGTCTTTTGTCAGGGGCATTTAGCCCATTCACATTCAGGGTAACTATTGAGGGATATGAATTTAGTGCCATTGTATTGCCTGTAAGGTGACTGTTACTGTATATGGTCTCTCTTCCTTTCTGATCTACCACTTGTAGGCTCTCTCTTTGCTTAGAGGACCCCTTTCAATATTTCCTGTAGAGCTGGTTTGGTATTTGCAAATTCTTTCAGTTTTTGTTTGTCCTGGAAGCTTTTAATCTCTCCTTCTATTTTCAATGATAGCCTAGCTGGATATAGTATTCTTGGCTGCATGTTTTTCTCGTTTAGTACTCTGAAAATATCATGCCAGCTCTTTCTGGCCTGCCAGGTCTCTGTGGATAAGTCAGCTGCCAATCTAATATTTTTACCATTGTATGTTACAGACTTCTTTTCCCGGGCTGCTTTCAGGATTTTCTCTTTGTCACTGAGACTTGTAAATTTTACTATTAGGTGACGGGGTGTGGGCCTATTCTTATTGATTTTGAGGGGCGTTCTCTGAACCTCCTGAATTTTGATGCTCGTTCCCTTTGCCATATTGGGGAAATTCTCCCCAATAATTCTCTCCAGTATACCTTCTGCTCCCCTCTCTCTTTCTTCTTCTTCTGGAATCCCAATTATTCTAATGTTGTTTCGTCTTATGGTGTCACTTATCTCTCGAATTCTCCCCTCGTGGTCCAGTAGCTGTTTGTCCCTCTTTTGCTCAGCTTCTTTATTCTCTGTCATTTGGTCTTCTATATCACTAATTCTTTCTTCTGCCTCATTTATCCTAGCAGTGAGAGCCTCCATTTTTGATTGCACCTCATTAATAGCTTTTTTTTATTTCAACTTGGTTAGATTTTAGTTCTTTTATTTCTCCAGAAAGGTCTTTTATATCTCCCGAGAGGGTTTCTCTAATATCTTCCATGCCTTTTTTGAGCCCACTAGAACCTTGAGAATTGTCATTCTGAACTCTAGATCTGACATATTACTAATGTCTGTATTGATTAGGTTCCTAGCCTTCGGTACTGCCTCTTGTTCTTTTTTTTGTGTTGAATTTTTCCTTCTTGTCATGTTTGCCAGATAAGAGTATATGAAGGAGCAAGTAAAATACTAAAAGGGTGGCAACAACCCCAGGAAAATATGCTTTAACCAAATCAGAAGAGATCCCAGATTGTGAGGGGGGAGAAAGGGGATAAAAAGAGGTTCAAAAAGGAAGAATGAAAAAAAAAAGAAAGGAAAAGAATTTTAAAAAAAGAAAACAAATAAAGAAAAATATAAAAAAGAAAATATATATATATTAGATAAACTAGTTAAAAAACGTTAAGAAAGAAAAGTGTAAAAGTTAAAAAAAAAAATTTTACCAGAAGGCGAGAAAAAAAATATGAAAAAGAAAAAAATTAAATTAACTGCAAGACTGAAAAAAAATCACAGGAAGAAAGCCATGAGTTCCGTGCTTTGCTTTCTCCTCCTCTGGAATTCTGCTGCTCTCCTTGGTATTGAAACCGCACTCCGTGGTCCGTGAACTTGGTCTTGGCTGGATTTCTTGTTGATCTTCTGGTGGAGGGGCCTGGTGTAGTGATTCTCAAGTGTCTTTGCCCCAGGCGGAATTGCACCGCCCTTACCAGGGGCCGGGCTGAGTATTCCGCTCGGGTTTGCTTTCAGGAGCTTTTGTTCCCTGAGCGCTTTTCGTAGAGTTCCGGAGGACGGGAATACAAATGGCGGCCTCCTGGTCTCCGGCCCGGAGGAGCCGAGAGCCCGGGGCCCCACTCCTCAGTGCGCCCTCAGAGAACAGTGCCCAGTTACTCCCGTCTGCCTGACCTCCGGCCGCGCTCCGAGCTCACTGAGCCTGTGGCTGGTTCAAGGTAACTCTGAGCTGTGAGCTTACTGTCGGCTCTGTCTCTGTAGCCGGCTTTCCCGTTCCAATACCCGCAAGCTCTGCCACACTCAGACACTCCCGATCCTTCTGTGACCCTGTGGGACCTGAGGCCACGCTGACCCCGCGTGGGCTTCATCCCGATTTAACCTCTGGAGCGATGACCCTCAGCGGAACAGACTTTTAAAAGTCCTGACTTTGTGCTCCGTTGCTCCGCCGCTTGCCGGGAGCCGGCCCCTCCCTCCGGGGTCTATCTTCCCGTCGCTTTGGATTTACTTCTCCACCGGTCCTACCTTTCAGAAAGTGGTTGTTTTTCTGTTTCCAGAATTGCTGTTCTTCTTCTCTTCGATCTGCTGGTGGATTTTCAGGTGTTTGCAATCTTTAGATAAGCTATCTAGCTGATCTCCTGTTAGCTGAAGTGGTCTCAGCCTGCTACTTCTCCACCATCTTGACTCCTCCCATCTATACTTCATTCATTTCTGATGCTACTTAGGTCAGCCCCTTCCCCCACCCCCTTCACCTTGAGCGAGATAGTTTCATACATTTATAATACAGTTAGATTCTTTCTCACATCTGCATTACATCCTGGAATACTTCAACATCCTAAATGACTTTTTAAAAATTATAGACATTAATATTCCTACTTTGTGCTTTCTATGGTTTTTGAAAAAGGCAGTTTCATGTATCCATAATTTCCTCTGCTGGATTTTTATCCTTGTTCATGCAGAAGTAAAGGGTGGCCTTTCAATTATCCATGACAACTTGAATTCTTACCATTCATCTTAGTAATGAAATCTTATTCCAACACTCATTGTACTAGTGAGCTAACTGCTGAATTTATCAATGAATATCTATTTCTTAAATTCAGTTTGTGGTTTAACAATGCATCAAGTGATGATTAAAACATAGACAAGTTTAGATTCTCCGCTAATATCTTCTAGAACACGAGTTTTCTGATATAATACTATCTAACCACCTTGTACTATGAATTTTCAATTAGTAGGATTGACCTATTTTAGGTTGAAGCCAATTTAATGACAAATTCATATTCCACAATCTAATGCAGAAGTATTCTCAGTGAGAATTAGAGGTTACATAACATATTCTTTAATGTTTGTATAGTCTTTCTTCCAAACTAGGCAATTCATAAAGTTTGAAATATTTAGTTTACAAAAGTAATGTTTACAAAAGTAAACAGTGAACATAATAGTCCATAAAATTTTTAAAGGAAATGAATTAATGTAAAATAGATGTCCTTTAAAAAATTCATCATAATTGTTCATCAGGGGCTGATGTTAATTCAGTAGGGACTGGTGTTCTAACTGTAACATATTTGCTGTCATAGAAACCTGAAATTGTGTTTTTAAAAAAAGAATAAATATATTTATTCTTTATTTATTTTCTTTTTTAAAAAAGAATAAATATATAAAAAAGAATAAATATTTATAAATATATAAATATATATTTAAGAATAAATATATAATAAATATATCCACAAATTCACTGTACAGTTTTTAAAAAAAAGAATAAATATATTTATTCTTTATTTATTTTCTATTAAAAAAAAGAATAAATATATAAAAAAGAATAAATATTTATAAATATATAAATATATATTTAAGAATAAATATATAATAAATATATCCACCAATTCACTGTACACTAAAAATTACTCTCTTATAAATATAGTGTTCCCTTTCTGAGTTTCATGAGAGACAAGTGATTAGGCACCATTATTGTGTTTTCTGACATATGAGTGAAGGAAAATTTTTCATGATTTGACTCTTCGATTATAACAGATAACACTGCAGTTTAGATGAGATGTTGCAAACTGAACTTACTGAAGATAATTAAATTTTTAATTGTAAATTTTAAAAAATATAGAAATGAGTTAGGATTGAGGCATATACTGCATCTAGAAACTACTTGATACATTTTAAGAATCCCTAAAAAAAAGGCTAAATTTTTTAAATCAGTCTTCTTTAAAATTTACATTAAATATTGTATCTAACATTAAAAGACCACCATCCTTTTACATTCTGATAAACTAAGGGTGGCAAGAAAGTTAAGAATATTAAATTAGGCCTGATTCCTCTGTTTCTTTTCCTTTACTACCCACCTTCTATTGCCCACCAGCCAGAGGATCCATTCAAAAAACCAGGAGATTCTTTCACTTAGGAAAAAAAATTATCTGGTATATTTTAGAATATATGGAATGTGGGCAGAAGACAGAGGAGTGAGAAAGGTGAATAACTTTTTGTTTCATTACTATTTTGTATACATATTAATATGCATCTTTTCATTAAATATTGATGAAGTCAGTGCTTGTTGCCTTGAGAATCAGGAAAAACATTACCACCTGGAAGAGCTTATGGTATATTCTATTCAAGGACTTTCTGTAAAACTGATATTGATCTGCAGCTTATCCTGTCTATAATGAACACATAATCATAATTCAGTTTGCAAAGATATATATTATGCATTCTTTAAAGTGTAGAAATACACTACACAGTGCTGTTAAGAGAAAAAGAGAAAAATCAACATGTACTGAAATTAAACACAACTTTTGAATGTCAGTGTAGAATTAGAACTGCAAAATTATGCAAATTTAAATAATCGGAAATAAACCACCCTAGAAACAGTTTTTG
This sequence comes from Mustela erminea, assembly GCF_009829155.1. Taxonomy (NCBI): domain Eukaryota; kingdom Metazoa; phylum Chordata; class Mammalia; order Carnivora; family Mustelidae; genus Mustela; species Mustela erminea. Next base: position 2,956,151 of record NC_045629.1, read on the forward strand.
AATTGTTTTATTGCTAACAATTCATTCTGGATGTACATGGTAGCTACAAAATTGCAAGTCTCCATTACTAAAATGAAACTTGTAATATGAAGTTCTTTTATGAGGCATTTTAACCCTTTGCTTCAGAAAGATATAAAATAGTTAATTACATGAAAGGTCAGATTATAAATTATACAAGCTGAAAATTGAAAGGAATAACATGAATGCTTTAAAAGATCTCATTTCAAGGCACCTGAGAATTTAAAGTGTAAATTATAAGAGCATTCCCTCCTACACTTTAATCAAAATACTGCTGTGAAAGAAGAATTTGAGAGCAGAAAAAAACTTAGAAAGGAACAGAGCATTACTGAATTATCTACTACTTTAAAATCAATATAAAGTAAGGTGGGAATCAGTATGAAAAATGTGGGCGGCATGGCTTCAAGGTGCTGAAGTAGTTCACACAGCTGTGACAATCCCAGAAGGATGGAAAGAGTTTCAGAAATAAGGCATAGATTCTGTGTTCAAAGAAGAAAATAGCAGATGGTTCTCTAGTCAGCTGGTGTAATTTGAACAACATGCTTTCTGTTGTGTGATCTTGTCACTATGTTGAATTAAGTGATGCAAGACATTTAGCAATCTTGGTGCGGGCCCACCAGTGGTCAGTAGGTCTCCCAGTCATAGTGACAAAGTGATCCTTAATAGCACAGGAACAGTACACGGCAATGGCTGGGAAGAAGCATGCAGCCCTAATCTAAATAGGCTGTGATGGAAAGGAAGAAAACCAAAATATTATACTAAAAGTGAATATATCTGCCTCTGCATTGTTTGACTTTTCAGTTTTAAATAAGTTTTGATTCATAGGAAACTGCCAAGATAATATGGAGAAGTTTCATATGCCCTTTACCCAGTTTCCCAATATGGTTACATCACACATGACCAGGAACTTGAAATCCAGTACTGTGTGTGCTTAGTTCTGTGTCCTTCTGTCACATGTATAGATGTATTAAAATACCCCTGCAGTCAAGACATATATCTACTCTGTCCACAAAGATCTCCCTGGCACTACCCCTTACAGTTACGTGTGACTCTTCTCCCCTCAAATCCCTACTCATTGGCAAACACTGTTCAGTTTTCCGTCTTATAATTTTATCACTTCAAGAGTGCTCACTATAAATAGAATCATACATATGTGACTTTTCATGTGGGCTCCTATAATTCGGTGTAAATTACCCTGAACTCCATTTAGGTTAGCATGTATGACTATCTAGGTATTTTCATTGGTGGTAGATTCCGTGGTATGGATCAGCCACAGCTTGCTTATCTACTCATCTATTAGACACATTTTGGTTTTTACAAACAAAGCTGATATGAATAGTCATGTGAAGCTTTTGTGCAGAAATAAGTTTCCTCTATCATCTGATACTATGATTACTGGATCATCTGATAAATTCAATTTCTTAAGAAATTGTGAAACTGTCTTCCAGCTTAGCTTTTCCACTTTAAATTACCATCATTTAATGTCAGCATTTTTTTTTCTATTTTAACTGTTCTAACAGGAAATATTTCATTGTGGTGTTAATTTATGTATCCCTATGACTAATGATTTTGAATGTTTTTTCATGTGTGTATCTTCTTCTCTATATCCTATTTGGTAAGTGTCTGTTCATTATTTTGTCCACTTTGTAACTGGATTTTTTGTTTGCTTTTTTAATGTTCAGTTCTGAGAATTCTTCATATATTCTAGCTATGACTACTGTGCTGGGTATCTTGGGACTATTTTCCCCCAATATTTGGACAGCTTTTTTTTCTGTTAATGGCTATTTTTTATACTAAAGTTTTAAATTTTGTGCAGTTCATATTAAAAATGGAAAGGAAGAAGTAAAATTCCATTAATAGATGATATGATTGTCTATGTAGAAAATCTTAAGGAATAGACAAAAAAAACTTAGAAAATAAATAAATTTTAAAAATTAAGAGAAAAAATGTCTAAATACAAAATTCAATGCAAAAATTGGAACTTAATTTTTAAAAAGTCCCATTTATAATGGAATGAAAAATAGAATAGTTAGGAATTAATTTGATAAAATTTTATATCTCTATGCTGAAAACATTCATAAAAAATAACATCTAATAAAAAGGTGTATATTTTATTGATGGATTAGAAGATTTAATATTGGTAGTTTGTCTATTGTCTGAAAATTGATTAAAAAAGCAATGTAATCTTGATCAAAATCCCTACAGATTTCTTTCTTAGAGGTTCACAATGTGATTCCACAATTTGTATGGAAATATAAAACTTTTAAAATAGGTCTCTACAAAATGGCAGAGAAGCAGCAGGCTGAGACTACATCAGGTAGCAGGAGATCAGCTAGATAGCTTATCAATCCATTGCGAACACCAGATCCAACAGGAGACCAAAGACAAGAAGAGCAACAATTCTAGAAACAGAAAATTGACTATTTTCTGAAAGTTAAGACCGGCGGAGAAGTGAATCCAAAGTGACAGGAAGATAGACTGCGGGTGGAGGGGCCAGCTCCTGGCAAGTGGCGGAGCAACGGAGCACAAAATCAGGACTTTAAAAAGTCTGCTCCACTGAGGGACATCGCTCCAGAGGCTAAACTGGGGTGAAGCCCATGCTGGGTGAGCATGACCCCAGGTCCCGCAGGGTCACAGAAGGATTGGGGGAGTCTGAGGGTCTCAGAGCTCACAGGTGTTAGAGTGGGGAAGCCAGCTACAGAGACAGAGCCAAGGAATGAGCTCTCAGCTTGGGGTTACCTTGAACAGGTCACAGGCTGGGTGAGCTGGGAGTGTGGCCAGAGGCCAGGAAGACAGGAGTGATTGAGTGCTTTTCTCTGAGTACTCACTGAGAAGTGGGGCCCCAGGCTCTTGGCTCCTCCAGGCGGGAGACCAGGAGGCCGCCATTTTCATTCCCGTCCTCTGGAACTCTACGGAAAGCGTTCAGGGAACAAAAGCTCCCAAAAGCAAACCTGATGGGATTACTCAGCCCAGACCCTGGGAAGAGTGGTGCAATTCTGCCTGGGGCAAAGACACTTGAGAATCACTACAACAGGCCCCTCCCCCAGAAGATCGACAAGAAATCCAGCCAGGACCAAGTTCATTTATGAAGGAGAACCGCGGAATTCCAGATGAAGAGAAAGTAAAGCATGGAATTCATGGCTTTCCCCCCATGATTCTTTAGTCTTGCAGTTAATTATTTTTTTTTATTTTTTTTTCTTCTTCGAATTTTTTTTAACCTTTACTCTTTCCTCTTTTAATGTTTTTTAACTAGTTTATCTTAACAATACTTTTCATAAAAAATAATAATCTTTTTGAACCTTCATATAGTCATATTTTATCCTTCATTTTATCTAACTTTATTTATTTTGTATACATATAGGGTTTTTTCTTCTAAAAAATTTTTGGTAACAACTTCTTTTAATAGATCAAAATATACCCTAAATCTAGCTCTGAGCTTGTTCTAGTCTCCAACCCGAGCAAAATCTCTCCACTTTCTTTTTCTTTATTCTCCCAACCAACTTACGTTATCAAATCCTTTTTTAGAAATTTAAAAAAAAAATCATCTTTATAGGCATATTCGATCCCTTCATTCTGTTTACCCTTATATATGTTCTTCATTCTTTAAAATTTTGGGAGGTAGTTTCTTCATAGAGACCAAAATACTCCCAAAATTAAGTGGGTGACCCTGTTCTAGTCACCAGTCATATATATACACACACACACATATGTATACATAGATAGATATATAGATAGATATAGATATCTATAGATAGATAGATAGATAGATCTTTTATTTTTTAATTTTTTAATTTTTTTTCTGAACTTCTTTTTATCCCCTTTCTCCCTCCCATGATTTGGGGTCTCTACTGATTGGTTAAAGTGCATTTTCCTGGGGTCTTTGCCACCCTTTTAGTATTTTATTTGCACCTTCATGTATTCTTATCTGGACAAAATGACAAGGTGGAAAAACTTCACCACAAAAAAAAAAAAAAAAAAAAAAAAGAGGCAATACCAAAGGCAAGAGACCTAATCAATATGGATCAATATGGACATTGGTAATATGTCAGATCTAGAGTTCAGAATGACAATTCTCAAGGTTCTAGCTGGGCTCGAAAAAGGCATGGAAGATACTAGAGAAACCCTCTCTGGAGAAATAAAAGAACTAAAATCTAACCAAGTTGAAATTTAAAAAAGCTATTAATGAGGTGCAAACAAAATTGGAGGCTCTTACTGCTAGAATAAATGAGACAGAAAAAAGAATTAGTGATACAGAAGGCCAAATGACAGAGAATAAAGAAGCTGAGCAAAAGAGAGACAAAAAGCTACTGGACCACGAGGGGAGAATTCAAGAGGTAAGTGACACCATAAGACGAAACAACATTAGAATGATTGGGATTCCAGAGGAAGAGAGAGAGAGGAGAGCAAAAGGTATATTGGAGAGAATTATTGTAGAGAATTTTCTTAATATGGCAAAGGGAACAAGCATCAAAATCCAAATGGTGCAGAGAACCCCCCTCAAAATCAATAAGAATAGGTTCACACCCCATCACCTAACAGTAAAATTTACAAGTCTTAGTGACAAAGAGAAAATCCTGAAAGCAGCATGGGAAAAGAAGTGTGTAACATACAAGGGTAAAAATATTAGATTGGCAATGAACTTATCCAAAGAGACCTGGCAATCCAGAAAGACCTGGCATAATATATTCAGAGTACTAAATGAGAAAAACAAGCAGCCAAGAATACTATATCCAGCTAGGCTATCACTGAAAATAGAAGGAGAGATAAAAAGCTTCCAGGATTTAAAAAAAAAAAAAAAGTGAAAGAATTTGGAAACACCAAACCAGCTCTACAAGAAATGTAGAAAGGGGTCCTCTAAGCAAAGAGAGAGCCTAAAAGTAGTAGATCAGAAAGGAACAGACAATATACAGTAACAGTCACCTTACAAGCAATACAATGGCACTAAACCCATATCTCTCAATAGTTTCCCTGAATGTTAATGGGATAAATGTCCCAATCAAAAGACACAGGGTATCAAGAGGGATAAAAAAACAAAACCCGTCAATATGCTGCCTACAAGAAACTCAATTTAAACCTGAAGACACCTCCAGATTGAAAGTGAGGGGGTGGAAAACAATTTACCATGCTAATGGACATCAGAAGAAAGCTGGGGTGGCAATCCTTATATCAGATCAATTAGACTTTAAGCCAAAGATTATAATAAGAGATGAGGAAGGATACTATATCATACTCAAAGGGTTGTCAAACAAGAAGATCTAACAATTTTAAATATCTATGCCCCTAACATGGGATCAGCCAACTATATAAACCAATTAATAACAAAATCAAAGAAAGACATTGACAATAATAGTAGGGGACTTTAACACTCCCCTCACTGAAATGGACAGATCAAGAAAAAGATCAACAAGGAAATAAAGGCCTTAAATGACACATGCACCAGATGGACATCACAGATATATCCAGAACATTCCATCTCAAAGCAATAGAATACACATTCTTCTCTAGTGTACATGGAACATTCTCCAGAATAGATCACATCCTGGGTCCTAAATCAGGTCTCAACCAGTATCAAAAGATTGGGATCATTCCCTGCATATTTTGAGACCACAATGCTCTGAAGCTAGAACTCAATCACGAGGAAATTTGGAAAGAACCCAAATACATGGAGACTAAAGAGCATCCTTCTAAGGAATGAATGGGTCAAGCAGGAAATTAAAGAAGATCTAAAAAAAAAAAATCTTGGAAACAATGATAATGAAAACATGATGGTTCAAAATCTGTGGGACACAGCAAAGGCAGTCCTGAGAGGAAAATAAATAGTGACACAAGTCTTTCTCAAGGAACAAGAAAGGTCTTGAATATACAACCTAACCCTACACCTAAGGGAGCTGGAGAAAGAACAACAAAGAAAGCCTAAACCTAGGAGGAGAAGAGAAATAATAGATATCTGAGCAGAAATCAATGAAATAGAAACCCCAAAAAAATAGAACCAATCAATGAAACTAGGAGATGGTTCTTTGAAAGAATTAATAAGATTGATAAATCCCTGGCCAGACTTATCAAAAAGAAAAGAGAAAGGACCCAAATAAATAAAATCATGAATAAAAGAGGACCGATCACAATCCACACGAAAGAAATACAAACAATTATAAGAACATATTACAAACAACTATACGCCAGCAAATTTGACAATCTGGGAGAAATGGATGCATTCCTAGAGACACATAAACTATTGAAACTGAACCAGGAAGAAATAGAAAACCTGAACAGACCCATAACCAGTAAGGAGATGGAAACAGTCATCAAAAATCTCCCAATAAACAAGAGCCCAGGGCCAAACAGCTTCCCAGGGGAATTCTACCAAACATTTAAAGAAGAATTAATACTTATTCTCCTGAAACTGTTCCAGAAAATAGAAATGGAAGAAAAACTTCCAACGACATTTTATGTGGCCAGCAACACCTGGGCTCCCAAAACCAGACATGGATGCCATCAAAAAAGAGAACTACAGACCAATATCCTTGATGAACACAGATGGGAAAAGTCTCACCAAAATACTAACCAATAGGATCCAACAGTACATTAAAAAGATTATTCACCACAACCAAGTGGGATTTATTCCAGGGCTGCAAGGTTGGTTCAACATCCACAAATGAGTCAATGTGATACAATACATTAATAAAAGAAAGAACAAGAACCATAGGATACTCTCAATAGATGCTGAAAAGCACTTGACAAAGTACAACATCCCTTCCTGATCAAAACTCTTCAAAGTGTAGGGATAGAGGCACATACCTCAATATTATCAAAGCCATCTATGAAAAACCCACTGCAAATATCATTCCCAATGGAGAAAAACTGTAAGCTTTTCCACGAAGGTCAGGAACATGGCAGGGATGTCCATTATCACCACTGCTATTCAACATAGTACCAGAAGCCCTAGCCTCAGCAATCAGACAACAAAAGGAAATTAAAGGCATCCAAATCGGCAAAGAAGAAGTCAAACTATCACTCTTTGCAGATGATATGACACTATATGTGGAAAACACAAGAGGCTCCACTCCAAAACTGCTAGAACGTGTACAGGAATTCAGTAAAGTGTCAATGTATAAAATAAATGAACAGGAATCAGTTGCATTTCTCTACATCAACAATAAGACAGAAGAAAGAGAAATTAAGGAGTCAATCCCATTTACAGTTGCACCCCAAACCATAAAATACCTAGGAATAAACCTAACCAAAGAGGCAAAGAATCTATACTCAGAAAACTATAAAGTACTCATGAAAGAAACTGAGGAAGGCACAGGAAATAGAAAAATTTTCCATGCTCCTGGATTGGAAGAAGAAATATTGTGAAAATGTCTGCTACCTAAAGCAATCTACACATTTAATGCAATGCCTATCAAAATACCATCCATTTTTTTTTTCAAAGAAATGGAACAAATAATCCTAAAATTTATATGGAACCAGAAAAGATCTCAAATAGCCAAAGGAATATTGAAAAAGAAAGCCAACGTTGGTGGCATCCTGTTTCCGGACTTTAAGCTCTATTACAAAGCTGGTACTGGCACAAAACAGGACACATAGATCAATGGAACAGAATAGAGAGCCCAGAAATAGACCCTCAACTCTATGGTCAACTAATCTTCAACAAAGCAGGAAAGAATGTCCAATGGAAAAAAGACAGTCTGTTCAACAAATGGTGTTGGGAAAATTGGACAGCCACATGCAGAAAAATGAAATTGGACCATTTCCTTACACCACACACACAAAATAGACTCAAAATGGATGAAGGACCACAATGTGAGAAAGGTATCCATCAAAATCCTTGAGAAGAACACAAGCAGCAAACTCTTTGACCTCAGCCGCAGCAACAGCTTCCTAGGAACATCGCCAAAGGCAAGGGAAGCAAGGGCAAAAGTGAACTATTATGACTTCATCAAGATCAAAAGCTTTTGCACAGCAAAGGAAACAGTTAACAATACCAAAAGACAACTAACAGAATGAGAAAAGATTTTTGCAAACGACATATCAGATAAAAGGTTAGTATCCAAAGTCTATGAAGAACTTATCAAACTCAACACCAAGAGAACAAAGAATCCAATCAAGAAATGGGCAGAGGACATGACAGTCATTTCTGCAAAGAAGACATCCAGATGGCCAAGAGACACATGAAAAAGTGCTCCATATCACTCAACATCAGGGAAATACAAATCAAAACCACAATGAGATATTACCTCACACCAGTCAGAATGGCTAAAATCAACAAGTCAGGAAATGACAGATGCTGTTGAGGATGTGGAGAAAGGGGAACCCTCCTACACTGTTGTTACTGGGAATGCAAGCTGGTGCAACCACTCTAGAAAACAGCTGTCAATAATTTCCTCAAAAATTTGAAAATAGAGCTACCCTATGACCCAGGATTGCACTACTGGGTATTTACCCTAAAGATACAAACGTAGTGATCCAAAGGGGCACGTGTACCCAAATGTTTATAGCAGCAATGTCCACAATAGCCAAACTATGGAAAGAACCTAGATGTCCATCAACATACTAATGGATAAAGATGAGGTGGTATATATATACAATGGAATACTATGCAGTCATCAAAAGAAATAAAATCTTGTCTTTTGTGATGACGTGAATAGAACTAGAGGGTGTTATGCTTAGCGAAATAAGTCAGAGAAAGACAACAATCATATGATCTCCCTGATATAAAGAAGTGGAGATGCAACATGGGGGGTTTGGTGGGTAAGAAAAGAATAAATGAAACAAGCTGGGATTGGGAGGGAGACAAACCATAAGTGACTCTTAATCTCACAAAACAAACTGAGGATTGCTGGGGGGAGGGGTGTCGGGAGAGGTGGGTGGGGTTATGGATATTGGGGAGGGTATGTGCTATGGTGACTGCTGCAAAGTGTGTAGACCTGGCAAATCACAGACCTGTTCCCTGTGGATAAAAATACATTATATGTTTATTTAAAAAATTAAAAATTAAAAATTAAAAAAAGGGGGGGCGGAGTCAAGATGGCGGAGAAGTAGCAGGCTGAGACTACTTCAGCTGGCCGGAGATCAGCTAGATAGCTTATCTAAAGATTGCAAACACCTGAAAATCCATCGGCAGATCGAAGAGAAGAAGAACAGCAATTCTGGAAACAGAAAAACAACCACTTTCTGAAAGGTAGGACCAGCAGAGAAGTGAATCCAAAGCGACGGGAAGATAGACCCCGGAGGGAGGGGCCGGCTCCCGGCAAGCGGCTGAGCAACGGCGCACAAAATCAGGACTTTTAAAAGTCTGTTCCGCTGAGGGACATTGCTCCAGAGGCTAAACCGGGACGAAGCCCACGCGGGGTCAGCGTGGCCTCAGGTCCCGCAGGGTCACAGAAGGATCGGGGGTGTCTGAGTGTCGCAGAGCTTGCGGGTATTGGAACGGGAAAGCCAGCTACAGAGACAGAGCTGACAGTAAGCTCACAGCTCAGTGTAACCTTGAACCGGTCGCAGGTTCGGTGAGCTTGGAGCGCGGCCAGAGGTCAGGCAGACGGGAGTAACTGGGCACTGTTCTCTGAGGGCACACTGAGGAGAGGGGCCCTGGGCTCTCGGCTCCTCCGGGCCAGAGACCAGGAGGCCGCCATTTGTATTCCCGTCCTCCAGAACTCTACGGAAAGCGCTCAGGGAACAAAAGCTCCTGAAAGCAAACCCGAGCGGATTACTCACCCTGGCCCCTGTTAAGGGCGGTGCAATTCCGCCTGGGGCAAAGACACTTGAGAATCACTACAACAGGCCCCTCCCCCAGAAGATCAACAAGAAATCCAGCCGAGACCAAGTTCGCCTACCAAGGAGTGCGGTTTCAATACCAAGGAGAGCAGCAGAATTCCAGAGGAGGAGAAAGCAAAGCACGGAACTCATGGCTTTTTTCCTGTGATTTTTTTTAGTCTTGCAGTTAATTTGATTTTTTTCTTTTTCATTTTTTGGTTTTTTTTCTCGCCTTCTGGTAAATTTTTTGTTTTAACTTTTACCTTTTTCTTTTTTAAAATTTATTAACTAGTTTATCCAATATATATATTTTTTCATTTTTATCTTTTTCTTATTGGTTTTCTTTTTTTTAATTCTTTTCTTTCCTTTTTTTTTCATTCTTCCATTTTGAACCTCTATTTATCCCCTTTGTCCCCCCTCATGATTTGGGATCTCTTCTAATTGGGTTAAAGCATATTTTCCTGGGGTTGTTGCCACCCTTTTAGTATTTTACTTGCTCCTTCACATACTCTTATCTGGACAAATGACAAGAAGGAAAAATTCAACACAAAAAAGAACAAGAGGCAGTACCGAAGTCTAGGGACCTAATCAATACAGACATTGGTAATATGTCAGATCTAGAGTTCAGAATGAGAATTCTCAAGGTTCTAGCCGGGCTCGAAAAAGGCATGGAAGATATTAGAGAAACCCTCTCGGGAGATATAAAAGACCTTTCTGGAGAAATAAAAGAACTAAAATCTAACCAAGTTGAAATCAAAAAAGCTATTAATGAGGTGCAATAAAAAATGGAGGCTCTCACTGCTAGGATAAATGAGGCAGAAGAAAGAATTAGTGATATAGAAGACCAAATGACAGAGAATAAAGAAGCTGAGCAAAAGAGGGACAAACAGCTACTGGACCACGAGGGGAGAATTCGAGAGATAAGTGACACCATAAGACGAAACAACATTAGAATAATTGGGATTCCAGAAGAAGAAGAAAGAGAGAGGGGAGCAGAAGGTATACTGGAGAGAATTATTGGGGAGAATTTCCCCAATATGGCAAAGGGAACGAGCATCAAAATTCAGGAGGTTCAGAGAATGCCCCTCAAAATCAATAAGAATAGGCCCACACCCCGTCACCTAATAGTAAAATTTACAAGTCTCAGTGACAAAGAGAAAATCCTGAAAGCAGCCTGGGAAAAGAAGTCTGTAACATACAATGGTAAAAATATTAGATTGGCAGCTGACTTATCCACAGAGACCTGGCAGGCCAGAAAGAGCTGGCATGATATTTTCAGAGTACTAAACGAGAAAAACATGCAGCCAAGAATACTATATCCAGCTAGGCTATCATTGAAAATAGAAGGAGAGATTAAAAGCTTCCAGGACAAACAAAAACTGAAAGAATTTGCAAACACCAAACCGGCTCTACAGGAAATATTGAAAGGGGTCCTCTAAGCAAAGAGAGAGCCTACAAGTGGTAGATCAGAAAGGAAGAGAGACCATATACAGTAACAGTCACCTTACAGGCAATACAATGGCACTAAATTCATATCCCTCAATAGTTACCCTGAATGTGAATGGGCTAAATGCCCCTGACAAAAGACACAGGGTATCAGAATGGATAAGAAAACAAAACCCATCTATATGTTGCCTCCAAGAAACTCATCTTAAGCCCGAAGACACCTCCCGATTTAAAGTGAGGGGGTGGAAAACAATTTACCATGCTAATGGACATCAGAAGAAAGCAGGAGTGGCAATCCTTATATCAGATCAATTAGATTTTAAGCCAAAGACTATAATAAGAGATGAGGAAGGACACTATATCATACTCAAAGGATCTGTCCAACAAGAAGATTTAACAATTTTAAATATCTATGCCCCCAACGTGGGAGCAGCCAACTATATAAACCAATTAATAACAAAATCAAAGAAACACCTCAACAATAATACAATAATAGTAGGGGACTTTAACACTCCCCTCACTGAAATGGACAGATCATCCAAGCAAAAGATCAACAAGGAAATAAAGGCCTTAAACGACACACTGGACCAGATGGACATTTCAGATATATTCAGAACATTTCATCCCAAAGCAACAGAATACACATTCTTCTCTAGGGCACATGGAATATTCTCCAGAATAGATCACATCCTCGGTCCTAAATCAGGACTCAATCGGTATCAAAAGATTGGGATCATTCCCTGCATATTTTCAGACCACAATGCTCTAAAGCTAGAACTCAAACACAAAAGGAAGTTTGGAAAGAACCCAAATACATGGAGACTAAACAGCATCCTTCTGAAGAATGAATGGGTCAACCGGGAAATTAAAGAAGAATTGAAAAAAATCATGGAAACAAATGATAATGAAAATACAATGGTTCAAAATCTGCGGGACACAACAAAGGCAGTCCTGAGAGGAAAATACATAGCGGTACAAGCCTTTCTCAAGAAACAAGAAAGGTCTCAGGTACACAACCTAACCCTACACCTAAAGGAGCTGGAGAAAGAACAAGAAAGAAACCCTAAGCCCAGCAGGAGAAGAGAAATCATAAAGATCAGAGCAGAAATCAATGAATAGAAACCAAAAAGACAATAGAGCAAATCAACGAAAGTAGGAGCTGGTTCTTTGAAAGAATTAATAAAATTGATAAACCCCTGGCCCGACTCATCAAAAAGAAAAGAGAAAGGACCCAAATAAATAAAATCATGAATAAAAGAGGAGAGATCACAACTAACACCAAAGAAATACAAACTATTATAAGAACATACTATGAGCAACTCTACGCCAACAATTTTGACAATCTGGAAGAAATGGTTGCATTTCTAGAAACATATAAACTACCACAACTGAACCAGGAAGAAATAGAAAGCCTGAACAGACCCATAACCAGTAAGGAGATTGAAACAGTCATTAAAAATCTGCAAACAAACAAAAGCCCAGGGCCAGACGGCTTCCTGGGGGAATTCTACCAAACATTTAAAGAAGAACTAATTCCTATTCTCCTGAAACTGTTCCAAAAAATAGAAATGGAAGGAAAACTTCCAAACTCATTTTATGAGGCCAGCATCACCTTGATCCCAAAACCAGACAAGGATCCCATCAAAAAAGAGAACTTCATACCAATATCCTTGATGAACACAGATGCGAAAATACTCAACAAAATACTAGCCAATAGGATTCAACAGTACATTAAAAGGATTATTCACCACGACCAAGTGGGATTTATTCCAGGGCTGCAAGGTTGGTTCAACATCCGCAAATCAGTCAATGTGATACAACACATCAATAAAAGAAAGAACAAGAACCATATGATATTCTCAATAGATGCTGAAAAAGCATTTGACAAAGTACAGCATCCCTTCCTGATCAAAATTCTTCAAAGTGTAGGGATAGAGGGCACATACCTCAATATCTTCAAAGCCATCTATGAAAAACCCACCGCAAATATCATACTCAATGGAGAAAAACTGAAAGCTTTTCCACTAAGATCAGGAACACGGCAGGGATGTCCATTATCACCACTGCTATTCAACATAGTACTAGAGGTCCTAGCCTCAGCAATCAGACAACAAAAGGAAATTAAAGGCATCCAAATCGGCAAAGAAGAAGTCAAATTATCACTCTTCGCAGATGATATGATACTATATGTGGAAAACCCAAAAGACTCCACTCCAAAACTGCTAGAACTTGTACAGGAATTCAGTGAAGTGTCAGGATATAAAATCAATGCTCAGAAATCAGTTGCATTTCTCTACACCAACAACAAGACAGAAGAAAGAGAAATTAAGGTGTCCATCCCATTTACAATTGCACCCAAAACCATAAGATACCTAGGAATAAACCTAACCAAAGAGGCACAGAATCTATACTCAGAAAACTATAAAGTACTCATGAAAGAAATTGAGGAAGACACAAAGAAATGGAAAAATGTTCCATGCTCCTGGATTGGAAGAAGAAATATTGTGAAAATGTCTATGCTACCTAAAGCAATCTACACATTTAATGCAATTCCTATCAAAGTACCATCCATATTTTACAAAGAAATGGAACAAATAATTCTAAAATTGATATGGAACCAGAAAAGACCTCGAATAGCCAAAGGGATATTGAAAAAGAAAGCCAACGTTGGTGGCATCACAATTCCGGACTTCAAGCTCTATTACAAAGCTGTCATCATCAAGACAGCATGGTACTGGCACAAAAACAGACACATAGATCAATGGAACAGAATAGAGAGCCCAGAAATAGACCCTCAACTCTACAGTCAACTAATCTTCGACAAAGCAGGAAAGAATGTCCAATGGAAAAAAGACAGCCTCTTCAATAAATGGTGCTGGGAAAATTGGACAGCCACATGCAGAAAAATGAAATTGGACCATTTCCTTACACCACACACGAAAATAGACTCAAAATGGATGAAGGACCTCAATGTGCGAAAGGAATCCATCAAAATCCTTGAGGAGAACACAGGCAGCAACCTCTTCGACCTCAGCCGCAGCAACATCTTCCTAGGAACAATGCCAAAGGCAAGGGAAGCAAGGGCAAAAATGAACTATTGGGATTTCATCAAGATCAAAAGCTTTTGCACAGCAAAGGAAACAGTTAACAAAATCAAAAGACAACTGACAGAATGAGAGAAGATATTTGCAAACGACATATCAGATAAAGGACTAGTGTCCAGAATCTATAAAGAACTTAGCAAACTCAACACCCAAAGAATAAATAATCCAATCAAGAAATGGGCAGAGGACATGAACAGACATTTCTGCAAAGAAGACATCCAGATGGCCAACAGACACATGAAAAAGTGCTCCATATCACTCGGCATCAAGGAAATACAAATCCAAACCACAATTTGATATTACCTCACACCAGTCAGAATGGCTAAAACCAACAAGTCAGGAAATGACAGATGCTGGCGAGGATGCGGAGAGAGGGGAACCCTCCTACACTGTTGGTGGGAATGCAAGCTGGTGCAGCCACTCTGGAAAACAGCATGGAGGTTCCTCAAAATGTTGAAAATAGAACTGCCCTATGACCCAGCAATTGCACTATTGGGTATTTACCCTAAAGATACAAACGTAGTGATCCAAAGGGGCACGTGCACCCGAATGTTTATAGCAGCAATGTCCACAATAGCCAAACTATGGAAAGAACCTAGATGTCCACCAACAGATGAATGGATCAAGAAGATGTGGTATATATACACAATGGAATACTATGCAGCCATCAAAAGAAATGAAATCTTGCCATTTGCGACAACATGGATGGAACTAGAGCGTATCATGCTTAGTGAAATAAGTCAAGCAGAGAAAGACAACTATCATATGATCTCTCTGATATGAGGAAGTGGTGATGCAACATGGGGGCTTAAGTGGGTAGGAGAAGAATCAATGAAACAAGATGGGATTGGGAGGGAGACAAACCATAAGTGACTCTTAATCTCACAAAACAAACTGAGGGTTGCTGGGGGGTGGGGGTTTGGGAGAAGGGGGTGGGATTATGGACATTGGGGAGGGTATGTGCTTTGGTGAGTGCTGTGAAGTGTGTAAACCTGGTGATTCACAGACCTGTACCTCCTGGGGATAAAAATATATGTTTATAAAAAATAAAAAATTTAAAAAAAAATTTAAAAATTGTCTCTAAAAAAATTCTTGAAGAAAGGAACAAAATGGAAGACTTACACTAACTATCTGTAAGAACCGGAAAGCTACAATAATGAAGAGAATATTGTATTGGTGTAAGGATAGATAAACTTCTCAATGGAGCAAAATAGACCTAGAGATAGACTTAAAACATACATTATCTTATTTTTTCTTAGAACAGCTAAATATATCAATAGGGAAAAGTCTGTGCTCTTAACGAAATAGGCTGATGAATTTCTTATAAAATTAAACATACTGGGGTGCCTTGGTGGCTCAGTGAGTTAAAGCCTCTGCCTTCGGCTCAGGTCATGATCCCAGCATCCTGGGATCGAGTTCCACATCAGACTCTCTGCTAGCAGAGAGCCTGCTTCTTCCTCTCTCTCTCTGCCTGCCTCTCTGCCTAATTGTGCTCTCTGGCTGTCAAATAAATAAATAAAAATCCTTAAAAAATTAAATTAGATTAAATTAAACATACAGTGATGTATGACCTAATAATTCTACTCCAGATAAATAAAGGTGTAGTTCCACAAAAATACTTGTACCTGAATGTGCATAACAACTTCATAAAAAACAAAAGTTGGAGTGACTCCAAGGTATGTTTGCAGGTGATAAACATGAAATTATATAGAAATACCATGAACTCCTGCTGATCAATGGGAAGTAACAAAACATTGATATGCATACTACTGATAACTCTAAAACTTCATGTGGTCCAAAAGTAGCCAGACACAATGGAGTAAATACCAAGTTGTACTGTTTATGTGGCATCTCCAGTGGGCAAACTCGTATCATGACAAAACTAGAGCAGTGGTTTCCATATGCTGGGCATAGGTGTGACTTATTGGAAAGGACATGGGTGGTGGTCATATGGATGTATATATTTGTTAAAATCAGTGGAAATGTACTTAAAATATCTTATATTTGCTGTATGCAAATTTTACATCTATGATGTTATTTTTTAATACTGAACATGCATGAACACTATTATCCAGCAATTCATTAATAGGTAAATTCATATATATTATGACAAAAAACCACAACCTATAATAGTCATTTCATTTCTGTTGATAATAGCCCCAGGCTAGAAACTCATCAAGTGCACATTAACAGTAGAGGGTATAAATAAGTTGTGATATATTCAACCATTGTAATGCTATTGAATTGATGGAAATGGTTGACCACAACACTGACATAAAATTTATGTTTTTAAATTTTTTCTTGTTTTTAATTTCTATGCCTAATTTGGGGCTCAAACAAATGACCTTGAAAAAAGAATTGCACACTTTTCTGACTGAGCCAGCCAGGAGCCTGACACAAGATTTAGACAGAAAATTGTTTGCATTGTGTTGTCTCTTTTATAAAGTACTAAAATTAGCAAATCTAATAAAATAGTGGTTAGAATAGAGGTCAAAATAGTGTTTACCTTCCAATCAGAATAGTGGTCAGAAGAAGAAATAAAGGAAGCTTCCAAGATGCAGATTTTATTTTTATATTTGAAGACAAAATTTATATTTCCCATCTCCCCTTTTCAAATTGTTTTCGTTACCTTCCTTCTTGTATTCATCAATGTGCTCTCCCTGTTTCCACTAACTTCTTTGTTATTTCACACGCACTTTTAAAACAATGTTAAGAACGGTATTAGTAAATGTATGTCGTTTTGTGATTTTTTTTTCCAAATCTTTGATTTCTTTTCTTTAACAAAGTTAAAATGACTGTGCATATAAACAAACTTTCGTACCTATTCCCAAAGTATTCAGCATAGTATGAAGCACATAGGAAGAATTTAAATATACTTTGGCTTCTAGATATAACTGATTGTATCTTCCTTGCTTTTGTGGCTCTGTAACAGTCCTGACATATGGAAGACAGATGATGTACTGAAATATTGTTGCTTGATTACTCTATTTTCATTCAGCCTCCTCTGAGAGCAACAATATAAACAAAATGTGGTATTTGAATCTCAGCGATTAAAAATCTTATGAAATTTTTTCAAGGGAAACAAAGGAATTATTGAAAAGTCTAATTAAATAACAAAGCAAGTAATAATTATTTATGTTTAAAATCAACTGAACCTTGTACAATAAAAGAAAATCTCAACATTCTCATACTCTGTCCCTTTTAGCTCTATAATTTTATCTAGTTCTGTACTAATTATATTTAATTTCTATCACCAATACTTCCCATGATAACCTGGAGCCATCTCATTCAGGAAATTGAGAGCTGATTGTTAGTATCTCTTCCAAATTCCATATTTAGTTGTTAGCCTAATCAATCACAGTGGGAATATTTACACCATGGAAATAAGCAAATATTGCGAGTTGGCACTTTTTCCTCCTAAGAGCTAGTTAACAAATTTTGCTAGCATATGACTGTGTTTCTTGATTATCTGATGCTGCTTATAAGATTGGCATTCTGTGTCTTGCATTTTTTGTTTGTCTTTAGCTATGCGATATATCAGTTTTTCTAAATATAAGGCTATATCATAAATTTTTTTTTAAGATTTTATTTATTTATTTGACAGATCACAAGTAGGCAGAGAGGCACACAGAGAGAGACGGGGAAGCAGACTCCCCGCTGAGCAGAGAGCCCAATGCAGGGCTCGATCCAGGACACTGGGATCATGGCCTGAGCTGAAGGCAGAGGCTTTAACCCACTGAGCCACCCAGGCACCACTACATTTTATTTTCTAAAATATGTTAAATATAATGATCTATTGTCTTCTGATATAAAATGTTGGTGTTTCTGTGGCCAGTCATGATGTGGCCAACTCATTGATGTTTTGACCTGGTTATCCAAAGGATTTTGTTTTTATTTTTTATGCAAAAATAAACTTCAATGAAATTTTTCTCAATGTTGATTTTTCTCAGATGATTTTCCATAAAAAGTGTTGGCACTTTTCAAGTATAGATTCAAGTCTTCCTTTCTGTCAAAAGAGAATTCACAATATACTGTTTAAACTCATTTTATTTTATTGCATTGTTTTCTTCTCTGTGGACTGCAAAATATGAGTGTTGGAGACTTTTTGTCTTTCTGCTATGCATTCCAATTTATCTGAGAAGCTTCTTCTATTTTTTCCAGTTGTTTTTATTTCTATCTATTTCACTTACTATAATTTTTGTATTATCTAATGGTTTTATGCTTTTTCTAACTTAATAATTTAATTTGAAAATTTTCACTAATTTTTAAAATCTTTTATTTGAGCTCTATTTCTTTTCACATCTTGACATTCATTAATGAATTAGTTTCTAAGTAATTTTTCTTTTTGATTTGTCCTTTTTTCATAACTTCTAAAATGTCAATTTCTTTTGAGTAATTAAAAATATCAGGTTACACTTTTCATTTTCTCTATTGCAATATTTTGCTGGAGGAATGGTCTTATTAGTCAGCATCTATTTATTCTGTTTTTTTCTTAAAATTTCTTTAGTATTTGATTACATTTTGTTGTTGTTGTTGCTTATACCAAATGATACAGGCTTTCAAAAATTTGCTTTGGTTTCTGTTCTTAAGGAGGAGGAAATTCATATGG
The DNA here is from genome assembly GCF_009829155.1 of Mustela erminea. NCBI lineage: Eukaryota > Metazoa > Chordata > Mammalia > Carnivora > Mustelidae > Mustela > Mustela erminea. Next base: position 2,975,081 of record NC_045629.1, read on the forward strand.
GGTAGAAATGAGCTTGGACTAGTGTAGCAATTTTTGTCTAAACAAAAAAGAGAAAAGTAATGGAAAATACTGAAATTGAGAAATCCATGCATGTAACTGTTTAGTAGACATCTGTTCTTTTCAGAGTGAGATTATTGGCAAACATTTTATCTGAAATCCACTTTTTAAATGTAGATTATTAATGAGGATTATCACAGCTGAATTTGTTACAGTGTTTACCTACCTATGTAGTCTAATCTAATCTAGCCTAACTCTCTATAGCTATTATCCTTTACTTGCATAGCTTATGTAATTTATTAGGGAATTCCAAGTGGTTTTATGAGACTCTGGTTTGAATTTTAGCTGCATCAATTTCTTGCTTGAGTTCATACTCCAGTGTTAATATTTCCAATTCAGATTTCCCAACTTTATATCAAATAAAGATTTCAGCTTAACTCATTATTTACTGACATGCTAGGAATAATAAGTATTAGGTTTGATTTGTCTTTCTGGTCACAAATGCTTAAGGCATGTTGCTGTACTTCTCTGTCATTAAGAAATTCTATGTATCAATGTCAGAGGTCACCATATTCTATAATTATGCTTTGTACAAAAACAAACAACCAAAACAAAACAAAACAAAAACTCAACAATGATTTGTTGTACCCCAATTGGAGAAGAGTTCTGGTATTTGCCTGATGAATCATAAACTATGGATAACTATTTAAGCAAAAAATTATTGTGTACAAGAAGTGTTCCATAGTAAAACTAGAAAAATGGAGAGGAATCTGATATAGCCTACTGATTGGGAACAATTATAAATAATATTGAAGAGCAGTGAGTTGTGACACTGAAAAAAGCAGCCAACACCCACCTCCACTGACAATTTATCAGTGAAAAACTGACAAAATCATCTGAACATATTTATACATTTATTTGTTTTCACACTTTACCTATTTCAGATAAGAAGATAAGATACACTCAATTTTGGAGTTGCCAAGTCTCCTTAACAATGTGGCCATCAGCTCCATTTCTTCTTTCTTGGTAGCTGCTGGCTTTAGATTAGGAATTGTCCCCTTCCCTTTCCTCCAACTGAATTTCTTCCCATGATCCTTGGAACAAAGACCTATAGGGATGATGTCTTTCTCTAAAAAATGCATTGATGGATCGTTTTTTGTGCAGAGAGAGAGTTCCTCTATGAATTTCTCAGTTTGGTTTATAGCATTTTATAGTAAACTTTGAATTAACTATGAAGCCATCTTACTTACTGTAATTAAGTGCACACTGAAACTACAGGATATAAAAAAAAGAATCCAAACAAAACAAGAAAAAGTACATTTTAATTATGTACATGAAACTTACAAAGTTACTACAGTGCTCAGAATGTTTGGTAGTGATTTTTCAAAGGGCATCCTATAGTTCTCTGATTAAGTAGAGAGAGAAAATCACCTTGGAAGTCTATCTTCTTTTCCTTTCTTTTTTCCTTCCTTCCTTCCTTCCTTCCTTCCTTCCTTCCTTCCTTCCTTCCTTCTTCTCCCCCACCTATCTCCTCCTTCCTCTTCTCTGTAACTCTTTGTCTTTCTTTCTTAGTTTCTTTTTCCTAAAAAGAGTCACAATTGTGTGCTCACCTTTAATTTTGCAAGTTTAAGTTGAGAGGGCAATCATTGTCATGGGATGGATGACATAGATCTTCACATTTGCTTTTCCTAAGAACACAGAGTAGGGATTGTGGAAATAGCACACTTGAAGAGGTCCTAGGAAACTTTTGGTAAGACAGAGGTTGGGACTTGACTCTCCATTTTAAGGTTCAGTATTATTGGAACATAAGTTTTGCTGGCAGGAAAGGACCTTACAGTGTAATTTATCATGATGCAAAAAGGTGTGAGGCTTAAAACTGAAATATTTGTACAGCAAATTTATTTTTATGACAGTGTCTGTATTTAGCAACCAAAGCCCTATTCATCCTGGCACAGTAGATGTTCTTTAAAGCAGTATGGGAGAAACGGTTGAACACTAAGTTTAAACAAACAAACAAAAAAAACCATAAGGCAGCACTTCCATCTATATATAGAGAAGCAAGCAAGAACTCTGTCCTAACAGTTGATATATTTAGTATATAACATGTGTAAGGGGCTTGTTTTTGACAGCTCCATAAGGAAAGTCAAAAGCAGGGCAGACTAGTGGGTTAGTCAGACTTTCTAAGACTCTTGCCAATTAATCACTGTTTATAATCTCAATTTATACACTGCCTCAAGGCAGAGATATTGGAGTTTGTGCTATATTATAGAAGTATGGGGTCCTGAACAATTAATTGGGGTTGCAGAAATAGAAATTTTTGGAGAAATTATTATTTTAAAAATTGAATGTGTCTTAAAGAACTTACTCTATGAATGTATTTATGAAATATGTACTTACCAATTTTCACTGCACTAATAATAATGAGTAGATATAAATTACCCTAATACTGTTCTGAAATCATAGGACATAAATGTATTTATCAAGTGAGTGAGACAAAACTTAGCAAATATATTCAAATTTTTAGATAGAAAATATGTCATTTGTAATACAAATCTTAATTGCGTATTCATTTCCTATGATGTCTTATAAATTTTTTTTAAGATTTAATTTATCTATTTGAGAGAGACAGAGATAGCAACAGAGAGCACAAGTGCAGGGTAGTGGGAGAAGCCGGATCCTGGCTGAGCAGAGAGCCCAACGGGGCACTTTATCTCAGGAGCCTGGTATCATGAGCCAAAGGCAGCCACTTAACCAATTAAGCCACCCAGGAGCCCCTTATAAAACTCTTGAATTATTTAATATTTCAATGTTCTATAAAGCCACATCATCACTACATAAAATTTCCCTTTGAAGCTAGGCAGATGTTTACCCCACCAAAGCAGAATAGAAGACAGCAGCCTAGAGCTTATCTATGAAAGACCCACAGCAAATATCATCCTCAATGGGAAAAAGCTTGCAGCCTTCCCGTTGAGATCAGGAACACAACAAGGATGTCCATTCTCACCACTCTTGTTCAACATTGTATTAGAAGTCCTAGCAACAGCAATCACACAACAAAGAGAAATAAAAGTATCCAAATTGGTAATGAAGAAGTCAAACTCTCTCTCTTCGCAGATGACATGATTCTTTATATGGAAAACCCAAAAGACTCCACCCCCAAACTACTAGAACTCATACAGCAATTCAGCAACGTGGGAGGATACAAAGTCAATGTGCAGAAATCAGTGGCTTTCTTATAAACTAACAATGAAAATACAGAAAGGGAAATTAGAGAATCGATTCCATTTACTATAGCACCAAGAACCATAAGATACCTGGGAATAAAGCTAACAAAGAGGTAAAGGATCTGTACTCGAGGAACTACAGAACACTCCTGAAAGAAACTGAAGAAGACACAAAAAGATGGAAGACCATTCCATGCTCTTGGATCGGAAGAATAAACATTGTTAAAATGTCTATACTGCCTAGAGCAATATATACTTTTAATGCCATTCTGATCAAAATTCCACCGGTATTCTTCAAAGAGCTGGAGCAAATAATCCTAAAATTTGTATGGAATCAGAAGAGACCCTGAATCACTAAGGAAATGTTGAAAAACAAAAATAAAGCTGGGGGCATCACGTTACCTGATTTCAAGCTTTATTACAAAGCTGTGATCACTAAGACAGCGTGGTTCTGGCATAAAAACAGACACATAGACGAGTGGAACAGAGGAGAGAGCAAAGATATGGACCCTCAACTCTATGGTCAATTAATTTTTGACAAAACAGGAAAAATATACAGTGGAAAAAAGACAGTCTCTTCAATAAATGGTGTGGAGAAACTGGACAGCTATATGTAGAAGAATGAAACTCGACCATTCTCTTACACCATACACAAAGATAAACTCAAAATGGATAAAAGACCTCAATGTGAGACAGGAATCCATCAGAATCCTAGAGGAGAACATAGGCAGTAATCTCTTCGATATCAACCACAGCAACATCTTTCAAGATATGTCTCCAAAGGCAAAGGAAACAAAAGCCAAAATAAACTTTTGGGACTTCATCAAAATCAAAAGCTTCTGCACAGCAAAGGAAACAGTCATAAAAACAAAGAAGCAACCCACGGAATGGGAGAAGATATTTGCAAATGACAGTACAGACAAAAGGTTGATATCCAGGATCTATAAAGAACTCCTCAAACTCAACACACACGAAACAGGCAAACATATCAAAAAATGGGAAGAAGATACGAACAGACACTTCTCCAATCAAGACATACAAATGGCTATCAGACACATGAAAAAATGTTCATCATCATTAGCCCTCAGGGAGATTCAAATTAAAACCACATTGAGATATCACCTTACACCAGTTAGAATGGCCAAAATTAACAAAACAGGAAACAACATGTGTTGGAGAGGATGTGGAGAAAGGGGAACCCTCTTCCACTCTTGGTGGGAATGCAAGTTGGTGCAGCCTCTTTGGAGAACAGTTTGGAGATTCCTCAGGAAATTAAAAATAGAACTTCCCTATGACCCTGCCATTGCACTCCTGGGTATTTACCCCAAAGATATAGATGTTGTGAAAAGAAGGGCCATCTGTACCCCCATGTTTATAGCAGCAATGGCCACAGTCGCCAAACTATGGAAAGAACCAAGATGCCCTTCAACGGTCGAATGGATAAGGAAGATGTGGTCCATATACACTATGGAGTATTATGCCTCCATCAGAAAGGACGAATACCCAACTTTTGTAGCAACATGGACTGGAGTGGAAGAGATTATGCTGAGTGAAATCAGTCAAGCAGAGAGAGTCAATTATCATATGGTTTCACTTATTTGTGGAGCATAACAAATATCATGGAGGACAAGGGGTGTTAGAGAGGAGAAGGGAGTTGGGGTAAATTGGAAGGGGAGGTGAATCATGAGAGAGTACGGACTCTGAAAAACAATCTGAGGGTTTTGAAGTGGCGAGGGTGTGGGAGGTTGGGGTACCAGGTGGTGGGTATTTTAGAGGGCACGGATTGCATGGAGCACTGCGTGTGGTGAAAAAATAATGAATACTGTTTTTCTGAAAATAAATAAATTGAAAAAATTTTTTAAAAAAGAAAGTAAAAATAAAAATAAAACAAAAAATAAAAAAGAAAGAATTTTTTTTTATTTAGTCAGATTTTTTTTAATTTTTATTTTTTATAAACATATATTTTTATCCCCAGAGGTACAGGTCTATGAATCGCCAGGTTTACACACTTCACAGCACTCACCAAAGCACATACCCTCCCCAATGTCCATAATCCCACCCCCTTTTCCCAAACCCCTCTCCCCAGCAACCCTCAGTTTGTTTTGTGAGATTAAGAGTCACTTATGGTTTGTCTCCCTCCCATTCCCATCTTGTTTCATTGAGTCTTCTCCTACCCACTTAAGCCCCAATATTGCATCACCACTTCCTCATATCAGGGAGATCATATGATAGTTGTCTTCCTCTGCTTGACTTATTTCGCTAAGCATGATACCCTCTAGTTCCATCCATGTTGTCGCAAATGGCAAGATTTCATTTCTTTTGATGGCTGCATAGTATTCCATTGTGTATATATACCACATCTTCTTGATCCATTCATCTGTTGATGGACATCTAGGTTCTTTCCATAGTTTGGCTATTGTGGACATTGCTGCTATAAACATTTGGGTGCACGTGCCCCTTTGGATCACTACGTTTGTATCTTTAGGGTAAATACCCAGTAGTGCAATTGCTGGGTCATAGGGCAGTTCTATTTTCAACATTTTGAGGAACTTCCATGCTGTTTTCCAGAGTGGTTGCACCAACTTGCATTCCCACCAACAGTGTAGGAGGGTTCCCCTTTCTCTGCATCCTCGCCAGCATCTGTCATTTCCTGACTTGTTGATTTTAGCCATTCTGACTGGTGTGAGGTAATATCAAATTGTGGTTTGGATTTGTATTTCCCTGATGCCGAGTGATACGGAGCACTTTTTCATTTGTCTGTTGGCCATCTGGATGTCTTCTTTGCAGAAATGTCTGTTCATGTCCTCTGCCCATTTCTTGATTGGATTATTTGGTCTTTGGGTGTTGAGTTTGCTAAGTTCTTTATAGATTTTGGACACTAGTCCTTTATCTGATATGTTGTTTGCAAATATCTTCTCCCATTCTGTCAGATGTCTTTTGATTTTGTTAACTGTTTTCTTTGCTGTGCAAAAGCTTTTGATCTTGATGAAATCCCAATAGTTCATTTTTGCCCTTGCTTCCCTTGCCTTTCGCGATGTTGCTAGGAAAATATTTTGCAGCTGAGGTTGAAGAGGTTGCTGCCTGTGTTCTCCTCAAGGATTTTGATGGATTCCTTTCTCACATTGAGGTCCTTCATCCATTTTGAGTCTATTTTCGTGTGTGGTGTATGGAAATGGTCCAATTTCATTTTTCTGCATGTGGCTGTCGAATCTTCACAACACCATTTATTGAAGAGGCTGTCTTTTTTCCATTGGAAATTCTTTCCTGCTTTGTCAAAGATTAGTTGACCATAGAGTTGAGGGTCTATTTCTGGGCTCTCTATTCTGTTCCATTGATCTATGTGTCTGTTTTTGTGCCAGTACCATGCTGTCTTGATGATGACAGCTTTGTAATAGAGCTTGAAGTCCGGAATTGTGATGCCACCAACGTTGGCTTTCTTTTTCAATATCCCTTTGGCTATTCGAGGTCTTTTCTGGTTCCATATCAATTTTAGAATTATTTGTTCCATTTCTTTGAAAAAGATGGATGGTACTTTGATAGGAATTGCATTAAATGTGTAGATTGCTTTAGGTAGCATAGACATTTTCACAATATTTCTTCTTCCAATTCAGGAGCATGGAACATTTTTCCATTTCTTTGTGTCTTCCTCAATTTCTTTCATGAGTACTTTATAGTTTTCTGAGTATAGATTCTGTGCCTCTTTGGTTAGGTTTATTCCTAGGCATCTTATGGTTTTCGGTGCAATTGTAAATGGGATGGACTCCTCAATTTCTCTTTCTTCTGTCTTGTTGTTGGTGTAGAGAAATGCAACTAATTTCTGTGCATTGATTTTATATCCTGACACTTTACTGAATTCCTGTACAAGTTCTAGCAGTTTTGGAGTGGAGTCTTTTGGGTTTTCCACATATAGTATCATATCATCTGTGAAGAGTGATAATTTGACCTCTTCTTTGCCGATTTGGATGCCTTTAATTTCCTTTTGTTGTCTGATTGCTGAGGCTAGGACCTCTAGTACTATGTTGAATAGCAGTGGTGATATTGGACATCCCTGCCATGTTCCTGACCTCAGCGGAAAAGCTTTCAGTTTTTCTCCATTGAGAATGATATTTGCGGAGGGTTTCTCATAGATGGCTTTGATGATATTGAGGTATGTGCCCTCTATCCCTACACTTTGAAGAGTTTTGATCAGGAAGGGATGCTGTACTTTGTCAAATGCTTTTTCAGCATCTATTGAGAGTATCATATGGTTCTTGTTCTTTCTTTTATTGATGTGTTGTATCACATTGACTGATTTGCGGATGTTGAACCAACCTTGCAGCCCTGGAATAAATCCCACTTGGTCGTGGTGAATAATCTTTTTAATGTACTGTTGAATCCTATTGGCTAGTATTTTGTTGAGTATTTTCGCATCTGTGTTCATCAAGGATATCGGTCTATAGCTCTCTTTTTTGATGGGATCCTTGTCTGGTTTTGGGATCAAGGTGATGCTGGCCTCATAAAATGAGTTTGGAAGTTTTCCTTCCATTTCTATTTTTTGGAACAGTTTCAGGAGAATAGGAATTAGTTCTTCTTTAAATGTTTGGTAGAATATCCCCGGGAAGCCGTCTGGCCCTGGGCTTTTGTTTGTTTGGAGATTTTTAATGACTGTTTCAATCTCCTTACTGGTTATGGGTCTGTTCAGGCTTTCTATTTCTTCCTGGTTCAGTTGTGGTAGTTTATATGTTTCTAGGAATGCATCCATTTCTTCCAGATTGTCAAATTTATTGGCGTAGAGTTGCTCATAGTATGTTCTTATAATAGTTTGTATTTCGTTGGTGTTAGTTGTGATCTCTCCTCTTTCATTCATGATTTTATTTATTTGGGTCCTTTCTCTTTTATTTTTGATAAGTCGGGCCAGGGGTTTATCAATTTTATTAATTCTTTCAAAGAACCAGCTCCTAGTTTCGTTGATTTGCTCTATTGTTTTTTTGGTTTCTATTTCATTGATTTCTGCTCTGATCTTTATGATTTCTCTTATCTGCTGGGCTTAGGATTTCTTTCTTGTTCTTTCTCCAGCTCCTTTAGGTGTAGGGTTAGGTTGTGTACCTGAGACCTTTCTTGTTTCTTGAGAAAGGCTTGAACTGCTATATATTTTCCTCTCAGGACTGCCTTTGTTGTATCCCACAGATTTTGAACCATTGTATTTTTATTATCATTTGTTTCCATGATTTTTTTCAATTCTTCTTTAATTTCCCGGTTGACCCATTCATTCTTTAGAAGGATGCTGTTTAGTCTCCATGTATTTGGGTTCTTTCCAAACTTCCTCTTATGGTTGAGTTCTAGCATCAGAGCATTGTGGTCTGAAAATATGCAGGGAATGATCCCAATCTTCTGATACCAGTTGAGTCCTGATTTAGGACCAAGGATGTGATCTATTCTGGAGAATATTCCGTGTGCACTAGAGAAGAATGTGTATTCTGTTGCTTTGGGATGAAATGTTCTGGATGTCCATCTGGTCCAGTGTGTCATTTAAGGACTTTATTTCCTTGTTGATCTTTTGCTTGGATGATCTGTCCATTTCAGTGAGGGGAGTGTTAAAGTCCCCTACTATTATTGTATTATTGTTGATGTGTTTCTTTGATTTTGTTATTAATTGGTTTATATAGTTGGCTGCTCCCACGTTGGGGGCATAGATATTTAAAATTGTTAAATCTTCTTGTTGGACAGACCCTTTGAGTATGATATAGTGTCCTTCCTCATCTCTTATTATAGTCTTTGGCCTAAAATCTAATTGATCTGATATAAGGATTGCCACTCCTGCTTTCCTCTGATGTCCATTAGCATGGTAAATTGTTTTCCACCCCCTCACTTTAAATCTGGAGGTGTCTTCGGGCTTAAGATGAGTTTCTTGGAGGCAACTTATAGATGGTTTTTTTTTTTTAATCCATTCTGATACCCTGTAATTTTTGACTGGGGCATTTAGCCCATTACCATTCAGGGTAACTATTGAGAGATATGAATTTAGTGCCATTGTATTGTCTATAAGGTGACTGTTACTGTATATTGTCTCTGTTTCTTACTTATCTACCACTTGTAGGCTCTCTCTTTGCTTAGAGGACCTCTTTCAATATTTCCTGTAGAGCTGGTTTGGTATTTGCAAATTCTTTCAGTTTTTGTTTGTCCTGGAAGCTTTTAATCTCTCCTATTTTCAATGATAGCCTAGCTGGATATAGTATTCTTGGCTGCATGTTTTTCTCATTTAGTGCTCTGAAAATTTCATGCCAGCTCTTTCTGGCCTGCCAGGTCTCTGTAGATAAGTCAGCTGTCATTCTAATATTTTTACCATTGTATGTTACAGACTTCTTTTCCCGGGCTGCTTTCAGGATTTTCTCTTTGTCACTGAGACTTGAAAATTTTACTATTAGGTGATGGGGTGTGGGCCTATTCTTATTGATTTTGAGGGGCGTTCTCTGAACCTCCTGAATTTTGATGCTCGTTCCCTTTGCCATATTGGGGAAATTCTCCCCAATAATTCTCTCCAGTATACTTTCTGCTCCCCTCTCTCTTTCTTCTTCTTCTGGAATCCCAATTATTCTGATGTTGTTTTGTCTTATGGTGTCACTTTTCTCTCGAATTCTCCCCTCGTGGTCCAGTAGCTGTTTGTCCCTCTTTTGCTCAGCTTCTTTATTCTCTGTCATTTGGTCTTATATATCACGAATTCTTTCGTCTACCTCATTTATCCTAGCTGTGTGAGCCTCCATTTTTTATTGCACCTCATTAATAGCTTTTTTTATTTCAGCTTGGTTAGATTTTAGTTCTTTTATTTCTCCAGAAAGGTCTTTTATATCTCCCGAGAGGGTTTCTCTAATATCTTCCATGCCTTTTTCGAGCCCGGCTAGAAATTTGAGAATTGTCATTCTGAACTCTAGATCTGACATGTTACCAATGTCTGTATTGATTCGGTCTCTAGCCTTCGGTACTGCCTCTTGTTCTTTTTTTTGTGGTGAATTTTTCCGTCTTGTCATTTTTTCCAGATAAGAGTATATGAAAGAGCATGTAAAATACTAAAAGGGTGGCAACAACCCCAGGAAAATATGCTTTAACCAAATCTGAAGAGATCCCAAATCGTGAGGGGGCAGCAAGGGGATAAAGAGAGGTTCAAAAAGAAAGAAAGAAAAAAAAAGGAAAAAAAAGAAAAGAATTTATAAAAGAAAACGAATAAAGAAAAATTAAAAAAATATATATATACATTAGATAAACTAGTCAAAAAACGTTAAAAAACAAAAGGGTAAAAGGTAAAAAAAATTTTAGTAGAAGAAGAGAAAAAAAATGAAAAAGAAAAAAATTAAATTAACTGCAAGACTAAAAAAATCACAAGGAGAAAGCCATGAGTTCTGTGCTTTGCTTTCTCCTCCTCTGGAATTCTGCTGCTCTCCTTGGTATTGAAACAGCACTCCTTGGTAGATGAACTTGGTCTTGGCTGGATTTCTTGTTGATCTTCTGGGGGAGGGGCCTGGTATAGTGATTTCCAAGTCTTTGCCCCAGGCAGCATTGCACCACCCTTACCAGGGGCCGGGCTGAGTAGTCCGCTCAGATTTGCTTTCCGGAGCTTTTGTTCCCTGAGTGCTTTCCCTAGAGTTCTGGAGGACAGGAATACAAATGGCGGCCTCCTGGTCTCCGGCTCGGAGGAGCCGAGAGCCCGGGGCCTCACTCCTCAGTGTGCCCTCAGAGAACAGCGCCCAGTTATTCCCGTCTGCCTGACCTCCGGCCGCGTTCCGAGCTCACCGAGTCTGTGACAAGGTTCAAGGTAACCCCCGAACTGGGAGCTTACTGTCAGCTCTGTCTCTGCAGCCGGCTTTCCCGTTCCAATACGCGCAAGCTCTGCGACACTGAGACACCCCTGATCCTTCTGTGACCCTGTGGGACCTGAGGCCACGCTGACCCCGCATGGGCCTCGCCCCAGTTTAGCCTCTGGAGCAATGTCCCTCAGCGGTACAGACTTTTAAAAGTCCCGATTTTGTGCTCCGTTGCTCCGCCGCTGCCGGGAGCCGGCTCCTGCCCCGGGGTCTATCTTCCCGTCGCCTTGGATTCACTTCTCCGCCAGTCCTACTTTTCAGAAAGTGGTTGTTTTTCTGTTTCCAGAATTGCTGTTCTTCTCTTTGATCTGCCGATGGATTTGCAGGTGTTTGTAATCTTTAGATAAGCTATCTAGCTGATCTCCTGCTAGCTAAAGTAGTCTCAGCCTGCTACTTCTCCACCATCTTGACTCCTCCCCAGATTTTTTTTTTTTTAATATTCAAACTGCCCAGAAATTCTTACTAGTTAGGTGGCTTTGGGCATGTTTGTAATTTCTTTAACTACTATAATTAATTTATTTATGGAATGTTTTGTTAGGATTGAATAAACTAATGTAGGTAAACTTACATTGCTAGGTAACCTAGCAAAAAATAGACAATGAGTGGTACCTGTTATTAACACACAGACCTGGAGCAGCACCCTAAGCCCTGAAAAATTATTTTTTTTCTTTCTTTCCTTCTTTCTTTCTTTCTTTTTTGTTTTCTGTTTTTTGTCTTTTGTTTGTTTGTCTGTTTTTTGTTTTGAGATCGAGAAAGAGAGGGAGTAAGGGAGGGATGTGGAGCCTTGATGTGGGGCTAGGTCTCATGACCCTGAGATCACAACCTGAGCTAAAATCAAGAATCAGATGCTTAATCAAGTGAGCCACCCAGACACCCCAAGTTATTCTTTTTGAACAAATACTATTGGGCAAACTTCTTTGTTTCAGTTGAATAGCACATCAGTGGCTTTTGGGAACGCACCAGAAGGATGCTTCACTCTGCTTTCTCATTGCCTTTTTTCTTCTTCTAAGGCTAACTATGCTTTAAGAATAGAATATTGTACCCACCACAGGAGTCTGAATATTTAGGTGAGTAATTCCAGTGTTGAGGAGGGAGAAATTTCTATTTCCCCTCCAGGTTTCTTCCAGCTGGTTTAGGAATTAAAATAATTTAAGTCAGATTAACAGAAGAAAAACACCGAAGTTTTATTACATATGCCCAGAGTCCCAATACTGAAATTTGGATCTAAACGTACAACTAAGTCAGGAAGTTTTTCTATATTTTAGGTAAAGGGAACAACAAATTTGTGAGGAAATGGTAGGATAAAGAAAACAGATATATATATATGGGCTTTAATTAGTAGGTAATTCTATACAGATGTTGGGCTGGAATAGTAGATTAGAAAAACGTAACAGTGAGTTTCTACAGCTTCCTTAGCTGTGAGTCCCTATCTCTGGTAATACAAGGACATCTTTTTTTAGGACAAGGAGAATATTTTTCATATGGGAGGTTTGTTTCCTGCTTTCAGGATAACACTCAGGGTCTGAGTATCCTTGCAGCGGCTATTACTAAAGTAACTTTTTAAAAAATAATATGCCAAAGTGGTACATCGTGGAGTGGCCTACCCTTGGCCCTTACACAAATATTAAGCATCATAATGCAGTGTAAAAACAAACCAACTAAACTGAACTGAGATTAGTTCTATTCAAACCTTTGCTTGTATTTATTGTATTCCAGACATTTCTTAATTTTTATTATTTTTAAAAGATTTTACTTATTTATTTGAGAGTGGGGGGAAAGAGCACAAGCAGGGGTTGCTGAGCAGGGAACATGATTCAGGGCTCAATCCCAGGACTCTGGGATCATGACCTGAGTTAAAGACAGATCTTTAACCAACTGTGCCATTCAGATACCCCAACATTTCTTAATTTTTAAATTTCCATTTTTATCATACTTAAAATTGAGAATGCTTATCATTGTTATATTTAGTATTTTAGGAGGTATTGTTTACTGTAATTAGATAACATACAGAAATAAAAGATAATTTTCAGGAAAAAAAAATTACCATTCTTTCCAGATGCTATAATAGTAGTTTACTTTGAATCAAGTGAAGATGGTAAAAAATATGCCAGTCAGACTATCACTCTTTGTATGTGAATTGCTCCCTTTTTCTGTAAGATTTTAGGATTTTCTCTTTGTTTCTGGTATGTTTAAAGCTTACAGTAGTGTGTCTAGGTAGCTTTTTCTTTTGGTACTCCATGGATTCCTTCAGGAAGAGGAGAGTCATTTGGATGGATATTGCTGAGTCAAGTGAGGATAGACAGGTGGTTAGATATAGGAGTGACCGTAGATCTTGTTGCATTGAGGTCACTGGCAACCATGAGAAAAGCTATTTTGGTGAGAGAAATGGAGTTCAAAACCTGGTAAAAGAAAGAATGAACTGGTGGGACAAGTGTGCCCATAGAGCATGCATCTTGAAAGCAGAGTTGTTTTGTTTTGCTTTATTTTCCTGTTGTCTTTCATCCTGTATGATCACAGGCCCCAAAATAACGCCTATTCAGAGCACTGAATAAATGAATGGAGACAATGGCTTCTATTTCGAAAAGATTGGTTTAAAAAAAAAAAAGAGAGAGAGAGAGAACTGGAACTGCACTGTGGTTGGAAGGAAATATTAATTCAAAGGAAACATATGGAATGTTTGGTTTGGTTTTACTGTGTGTGCCAAAATCAAAGCTCTTACCAGGAGAAACTGATACAAGGGAGAGAGTATGACCACAGAAGTAAAACCTTTGAGAAACTGGGAAAGCATGGGATCCAGAGGCAAACTGGAATGACTGGCTGCACTGAATGCATTAGAGGGGGAAGAAGGATGCATTAGAGGGGGAAGAAGGTAGGGAGTATGGATACAGATAAGTGCTATGGATAAATCTGCTGGTGCAAAAGCATTCTTGTTTAATTGCTTCCATTGTTTCATTTTTATAGTTTCAATAATATATTGGTTGAGATCTTATGGTAGAGGAGGGATAGTGAGAGCAGAAAGACAGAGAAGGAGGACATCAGCAGTTTGAGATGGAGGTTTTTCAGTTTTTCCTTTTCCGGAAAATGTATGTTGTTGTTCTTCAAACATGTTTATTTTGATTGCTCTGTTTTTTCTAAGATCTGTATTACTAATAGACCAATTTCTATATTTCATGCCCTCTACTATTCTCTATTACTTTATCCTGCTTTCACTCTCTGAAATATCTATTCTATAGTCTTAGATGGTGTATTGATTGTTTTGACTTTCTAGAGCACAAATAAGTAAATTTGTTTTCCAACACACCTATAGCTTATAGGTGTTAATAATTTTCAAATCTGTCATTAACTAACACTGAGTGCTTTAGACACTGGAAGAACTGGTTTAATACACTTATTTCCTATGGTTAGGCACATTTTCAGATTCAATTAATGTTGAAAATGTGCATTGAATTTTTGCGTTAAGGAGCTTTTTTAAAATGCAAAAAGTTATTGAGATTTGCTTTAAAATTAGTAAATACCCAAGAAAATTAGCATTTATATGACATTTTGTGCCATTAAGGAGATTTGCAAGTATCAACCTCTTAATCTTTTTGAAACCTCTTTCTAATTCCAACTGCAAAGAATATTAGTAAGATGCGTTCATGAAAACAGGAAAGCAAACAGGAGTTTATATGTATATATAACATTTTATTTAAGCATGCATAATTCTTGAAGATAATTCAGACAAAAGTTATTTTCCTATTTAATTTTGTCTTTTGTTTTGTTTTGTACTATGGGATTGATTAGTTTTACACTTTAATGAATATCTTATTCAGTTACACTTATTAATACTAAGATGTTTCATTATTTGAAGATGTATAATACCAAACTAAATATATTTTCTTTTCTATTGTAAATACTTTTTACAGCCATTATCCAGTGGATGAATACTATCAACAACACAAACATTTGTGGAACATTTTGCATTATGCATTTCTTTATCACTGGCCCTGAATTTGTCCTAATTAAAATTCAGAGGCCCGTTACTTCTTTATTTCTTACAGTAGAATTTAGAGATAAGCTAAACTGGAATAAAAGTATAATGACTTACTGGAAGGAGATCAGAGATTCTTGCACCCCAAAACTGGGACATATACTTTTAAATAACTTAATGTACTAATTTGTTAACAAAACACAGTCTTATACTATATATTATTATCAAATCTAGGACACGTAGCCCCATTACTTTCCTCTCTCATTTTTCTCTGTAATTTCTTCACTAAGATTATTTTTGAGGTTTTAAAAAATATTTTGTAAATACCTTTTTTGAAATATTTTGATTTGTGATAAATTAGACAATTTTATAAATGCAGACAGAAGCAAACACCATGAATCTATCATCAAAATCAGGAGGATGAAATACTCATTACCTCCAAATTTTCTCATGCCATCATTATTTAACTATGAACATTCATATACAAGATTTTCTATGGACACATACTTCCATTTCTCTTGGGAAAATATCCAGAAGTAGAATTGCTGTCATATAGTAAGTGCATGATTTTCCTAGGGCAACTGGAACCAATTACCAGAGAGTCAATGCCTTAAAACAACAAAAATGATTCTTTCACGCTCTCAGGCCAAGTCCTACAAAGTCAAGGTGTTAGCCAACCTGCACTCACTCTAGAGACTCTGACAGAGAAAACTTACTTGCTTGCTTCTTCCAGCTTCTGGTGTATGTCCGCATCTATCCAGTCTCTGCCCCTGTGTCATACTGCCTCCCACACACTGATGTGCTCCCATGTGTCTCTCTTAAAAAGATACATGTGGTAACATTTAAAACCCACCCTAGTTATCAAAGATGTGTTCCACTTCTCAAGATTATTAAGCACATATTTTGACATATAATATAATAACCACAGGTTCCTGGGTTAGGATGTGGATAAATCTTGGGGAGCTAGCAACCAATCTACTTCTATTGAAATATGAGCACTATATTTGTGCATGTTTAAATTTTAAGAAATTGTTAACTACCTTCTGAAATGATTGTATTATTTTAATTTCTCAACAAAAATATATAAGAATTTTGTTTACTTCACATCGTCATCTCAATTGGTATGGTCAGTAGTTTTAATTTTAATACATTTTAAATGGTGTGGCAGTGACATCCCAATGTCATTTTAACTCACATTTCCTTAGTGATTACTGAAATTTAACATCTCTTCATGTGCTCTCAATTTGAAAATGTTTTATCTGTGTGGCTTTTCTTTCTCTTAACAGTACATTTTGAACAGCATAAATTTAAAATATTTGTTATTTTTATTTTTTTTAATTTTTTATTTTTTATAAACATATATTTTTATCCCCAGGGGTACAGGTCTGTGAATCACCAGGTTTACACACTTCACAGCACTCACCAAAGCACATACCCTCCCCAATGTCCATAATCCCACCCCCTTCTCCGAAACCCCCACCCCCCAGCAACCCTCAGTTTGTTTTGTGAGATTAAGAGTCACTTATGGTTTGTCTCCCTCCCAATCCCATCTTGTTTCATTGATTCTTCTCCTACCCACTTAAGCCCCCATGTTGCATCACCACTTCCTCATATCAGGGAGATCATATGATAGTTGTCTTTCTCTGCTTGACTTACTTCGCTAAGCATGATATGCTCTAGTTCCATCCATGTTGTCGCAAATGGCAAGATTTCATTTCTTTTGATGGCTGCATAGTATTCCACTGTGTATATATACCACATCTTCTTGATCCATTCATCTGTTGGTGGACATCTAGGTTCTTTCCATAGTTTGGCTATTGTGGACATTGCTGCTATAAACTTTCGGGTGCACGTGCCCCTTTGGATCACTACGTTTGTATCTTTAGGGTAAATACCCAATAGTGCCATTGCTGGGTTATAGGGCAGTTCTATTTTCAACATTTTGAGGAACCTCCATGCTGTTTTCCAGAGTGGCTGCACCAGCTTGCATTCCCACGAACAGTGTAGGAGGGTTCCCCTCTCTCAACATCCTCGCCAGCATCTGTCATTTCCTGACTTGTTGGTTTTAGCCATTCTGACTGGTGTGAGGTGATATCTCATTGTGGTTTTGATTTGTATTTCCCTGATGCCGAGTGATATGGAGCACTTTTTCATGTGTCTGTTGGCCATCTGGATGTCTTCTTTGCAGAAATGTCTGTTCATGTCCTCTGCCCATTTCTTGATTGGATTATTTGTTCTTTGGGTGTTGAGTTTGCTAAGTTCTTTATAGATTCTGGACACTAGTCCTTTATCTGATATGTCGTTTGCAAATATCTTCTCCCAGTCTGTCAGTTGTCTTTTGATTTTGTTAACGGTTTCCTTTGCTGTGCAAAAGCTTTTGATCTTGATGAAATCCCAATAGTTCATTTTTGCCCTTGCTTCCCTTGCCTTTGGCGTTGTTCCTAGGAAGATGTTGCTGCGGCTGAGGTCGAAGAGGTTGCTGCCTGTGTTCTCCTCAAGGATTTTGATGGATTCCTTTCGCACATTGAGGTCCTTCACCATTTTGAGTCTATTTTTGTGTGTGGTGTAAGGAAATGGTCCAATTTCATTTTTCTGCATGTGGCTGTCCAATTTTCCCAGCACCATTTATTGAAGAGGCTGTCTTTTTTCCATTGGACATTCTTTCCTGCTTTGTCGAAGATTAGTTGACTGTAGAGTTGAGGGTCTATTTCTGGGCTCTCTATTCTGTTCCATTGATCTATGTGTCTGTTTTTGTGCCAGTACCATGCTTTCTTGATGATGACAGCTTTGTAATAGAGCTTGAAGTCCGGAATTGTGATGCCACCAACGTTGGCTTTCTTTTTCAATATCCCTTTGGCTATTCGAGGTCTTTTCTGGTTCCATATAAATTTTAGAATTATTTGTTCCATTTCTTTGAAAAAGATGGATGGTACTTTGATAGGAATTGCATTAAATGTGTAGATTGCTTTAGGTAGCATAGACATTTTCACAATATTTATTCTTCCAATCCAGGAGCATGGAACATTTTTCCATTTCTTTGTGTCTTCCTCAATTTCTTTCATGAGTACTTTATAGTTTTCTGAGTATAGATTCTGTGTCTCTTTGGTTAGGTTTATTCCTAGGTATCTTATGGTTTTGGATGCAATTGTGAATGGGATTGACTCCTTAATTTCTCTTTCTTCTGTCTTGCTGTTGGTGTAGAGAAATGCAACTGATTTCTGTGCATTGATTTTATATCCTGACACTTTACTGAATTCCTGTATAAGTTCTAGCAGTTTTGGAGTGGAGTCTTTTGGGTTTTCCACATATAGTATCATACCATCTGTGAAGAGTGATAATTTGACCTCTTCTTTGCTGATTTGGATGCCTTTAATTTCCTTTTGTTGTCTGATTGCTGAGGCTAGGACCTCTAGCACTATGTTGAATAGCAGTGGTGATAATGGACATCCCTGCCGTGTTCCTGACCTTAGCGGAAAAGCTTTCAGTTTTTCTCCATTGAGAATGATATTTGCGGTGGGTTTTTCATAGATGGCTTTGATGATATTGAGGTATGTGCCCTCTATCCCTACAATTTGAAGAGTTTTGATCAGGAAGGGATGCTGTACTTTGTCAAATGCTTTTTCAGCATCTATTGAGAGTATCATATGGTTCTTGTTCTTTCTTTTATTGATGTGTTGTATCACATTGACTGATTTGCGGATGTTGAACCAACCTTGCAGCCCTGGAATAAATCCCACTTGGTCGTGGTGAATAATCTTTTTAATGTACTGTTGAATCCTATTGGCTAGTATTTTGTTGAGTATTTTCGCATCTGTGTTCATCAAGGATATTGGTCTATAGCTCTCTTTTTGATGGGATCCTTGTCTGGTTTTGGGATCAAGGTGATGCTGGCCTCATAAAATGAGTTTGGAAGTTTTCCTTCCATTTCTATTTTTTGGAACAGTTTCAGGAGAATAGGAATTAGTTCTTCTTTAAATGTTTGGTAGAATTCCCCCGGGAAACCGTCTGGCCCTGGGCTTTTGTTTGTTTGGAGATTTTTAATGACTGTTTCAATCTCCTTACTGGTTATGGGTCTGTTCAGGCTTTCTATTTCTTCCTGGTTCAGTTGTGGTAGTTTATATGTTTCTAGAAATGCATCCATTTCTTCCAGATTGTCAAATTTATTGGCGTAGAGTTGCTCATAGTATGTTCTTATAATAGTTTGTATTTCTTTGGTGTTAGTTGTGATCTCTCCTCTTTCATTCATGATTTTATTTATTTGGGTCCTTTCTCTTTTCTTTTTGTAAGTCGGGCCAGGGGTTTATTAATTTTATTAATTCTTTCAAAGAACCAGCTCCTAGTTTTGTTGATTTGTTCTATTGTTTTTTTGGTTTCTATTTCATTGATTTCTGCTCTGATCTTTATGATTTCTCTTCTCCTGCTGGGCTTAGGGTTTCTTTCTTGTTCTTTCTCCAGCTCCTTGAGGTGTAGGGTTAGGTTGTGTACCTGAGACCTTTCTTGTTTCTTGAGAAAGGCTTGAACTGCTATATATTTTCCTCTCAGGACTGCCTTTGTTGTGTCCCACAGATTTTGAACCGTTGTATTTTCATTATCATTTGTTTCCATGATTTTTTTCAATTCTTCTTTAATTTCCCGGTTGACCCATTCATTCTTTAGAAGGATGCTGTTTAGTCTCCATGTATTTGGGTTCTTTCCAAACTTCCTAATGTGGTTGAGTTCTAGCTTTAGAGCATTGTGGTCTGAAAATATGCAGGGAATGATCCCAATCTTCTGATACCGGTTGAGTCCTGATTTAGGACCGAGGATGTGATCTATTCTGGAGAATGTTCCATGTGCACTAGAGAAGAATGTATATTCTGTTGCTTTGGGATGAAATGTTCTGAATCTATCTGTGATGTCCATCTGGTCCAGTGTGTCGTTTAAGGCCTTTATTTCCTTGCAGATCTTTTGCTTGGATGATCTGTCCATTTCAGTGAGGGGAGTGTTAAAGTCCCCTACTATTATTGTATTATTGTTGATGTGTTTCTTTGATTTTGTTATTAATTGGTTTATATAGTTGGCTGCTCCCACGTTGGGGGCATAGATATTTAAAATTGTTAAATCTTCTTGTTGGACAGACCCTTTGAGTATGATATAGTGTCCTTCCTCATCTCTTATTATAGTCTTTGGCTTAAAATCTAATTGATCTGATATAAGGATAGCCACTCCAGCTTTCTTCTGATGTCCATTAGCATGGTAAATTGTTTTCCACCCCCTCACTTTAAATCTGGAGGTGTCTTCGGGCTTAAAATGAGTTTCTTGGAGGCAACATATAGATGGGTTTTGTTTTTTTTATCCATTCTGATACCCTGTGTCTTTTTCAGGGGCATTTAGCCCATTAACATTCAGGGTAACTATTGAGAGATATGAATTTAGTGCCATTGTATTGCCTGTAAGGTGACTGTTACTGTATATGGTCTCTCTTCCTTTCTGATCTACCACTTGTAGCCTCTCTCTTTGCTTAGAGGACCCCTTTCAATATTTCTTGTAGAGCTGGTTTGGTGTTTGCAAATTCTTTCAGTTTTTGTTTGTCCTAGAAGCTTTTAATCTCTCCTTCTATTTTCAATGATAGCCTAGCTGGATATAGTATTCTTGGCTGCATGTTTTTCTTGTTTAGTGCTCTGAAAATATCATGCCAGCTCTTTCTGGCCTGCCACGACTCTGTGGATAAGTCAGCTGCCAATCTAATATTTTTACCATTGTATGTTACAGACTTCTTTTCCCGGGCTGCTTTCAGGATTTTCTCTTTGTCACTGAGACTTGTAAATTTTACTATTAGGTGACGGGGTGTGGGCCTATTCTTATTGGTTTTGAGGGGCGTTCTCTGAACCTCCTGAATTTTGATGCTCGTTCCCTTTGCCATATTGGGGAAATTCTCCCCAATAATTCTCTCCAGTATACCTTCTGTTCCCCTCTCTCTTTCTTCTTCTTCTGGAATCCCAATTATTCTAATGTTGTTTCGTCTTATGGTGTCACTTATCTCTCGAATTCTCCCCTCGTGGTCCAGTAGCTGTTTGTCCCTCTTTTGCTCAGCTTCTTTATTCTCTGTCATTTGGTCTTCTATATCACTAATTCTTTCTTCTGCCTCATTTATCCTAGCAGTGTGAGCCTCCATTTTTTATTGCACCTCATTAATAGCTTTTTTGATTTCAACTTGGTTAGATTTTAGTTCTTTTATTTCTCCAGAAAGGGCTTTTATATCTCTCGAGAGGGTTTCTCTAATATCTTCCATGCCTTTTTCGAGCCTGGCTAGAACCTTGAGAATTGTCATTCTGAACTCTAGATCTGACATATTACCAATGTCTGTATTGATTAGGTCCCTAGCCTTCGGTACTGCCTCTTGTTCTTTTTTTTGTGTTGAATTTTTCCGTCTTGACATTTTGTCCAGATAAGAGTATATGAAGGGGCAAGTAGAATACTAAAAGGGTGGCAACAACCACAGGAAAATATGCTTTAACCAAATTAGAAGAGATCCAAAATCGTAGGGGGGGAGAAAGGGGATAAAAAGAGGTTCAAAAAGGAAGAAAGAAAGAAAAAAAAAAGAAAAAAGAAAAAAAAGAAAAGAAAAGAATTTAAAAAAGAGAAAACACCTAAGAAAAATGTAAAAAAGAAAATATATATATATATTAGATAAACTAATAAAAAATCGTTAAAAAAGAAAAAGGTAACAGTTAAAAAAAAAATTTTTACCCGAAGGCGAGAAAAAAAAAAAATGAAAAAGAAAAATATTAGGAGGGAGGAGTCAAGATGGCGGAGAAGTAGCAGGCTGAGACTGCTTCAGCTAGCCGGAGATCAGCTAGATAGCTTATCTAAAGATTGCAAACACCTGAAAATCCATCGGCAGATCGAAGAGAAGAAGAACAGCAATTCTGGAAACAGAAAAACAACCACTTTCTGAAAGGTAGGACCGGCGGAGAAGTGAATCCAAAGCGACGGGAAGATAGACCCCGGGGGGTGGGGCCGGCTCCCAGCAAGCGGCGGAGCAACCGTGCACAAAATCAGGACTTTTAAAAGTCTGTTCCGCTGAGGGACATCGCTCCAGAGGCTAAACCGGGGCGAAGCCCACGCGGGTTCAGCGTGGCCTCAGGTCCCGCAGGGTCACAGAAGGAGCAGGGGTGTCTGAGTGTCGCAGACCTTGCGGGTATTGGAACGGGAAAGCCGGCTACAGAGACAGAGCCGACAGTAAGCTCACAGCTCGGTGTTACCTTGAACTGGTCGCAGGCTCAGAGAGCTCGGAGCGTGGCGGAGGTCAGGCAGACGGGAGTAACTGGGCGCTGTTCTCTGAGGGTGCACTGAGGAGTGCGGCCCTGGGCTCTCGGCTCCTCCGGGCCGGAGACCAGGAGGCCGCCATTTGTATTCCCGTCCTCCGGAACTCTACGGAAAGCGCTCAGGGAACAAAAGCTCCTGAAAGCAAACCCGAGCGGATTACTCACCCCGGCCCCGGGTAAGGGCGGTGTAATTCCGCCTGGGGCAAAGACACTTGAGAATCACTACAACAGGCCCCTCCCCCAGAAGATCAACAAGAAATCCAGCCAAGACCAAGTTCACCTACCAAGGAGTGCGGTTTCAATACCAAGGAGAGCAGCAGAATTCCAGAGGAGGAGAAAGCCAAGCACGGAACTCATGGCTTTTTCCCTGTGATTTTTTTTTAGTCTTGCAGTTAATTTAATTTTTTTCTTTTTCATTTTTTGTTTTTTGTTTTTTTTTTTTTTTTCTCGCCTTCGGGTAAAATTTTTTCTTTTTAACTGTTACCTTTTTCTTTTTTAACGATTTTTTACTAGTTTATCTAATATATATATTTTTTCTTTTTTATATTTTTCTTAGGTGTTTTCCTTTTTTTTTTAATTCTTTTCTTTTTTCTTTTTTTTTTTTTCTTTTTTCTTTTTTTTTCTTTCTTCCTTTTTGAACCTCTTTTTATCCCCTTTCTCCCCCCTCACGATTTTGGATCTCTTCTAATTTGGTTAAAGCATTTTTTCCTGGGGTTGTTGCCACCCTTTTAGTATTTTACTTGCCCCTTCATATACTCTTATCTGGACAAAATGACAAGACGGAAAAATTCAACACAAAAAAAAGAACAAGAGGCAGTACCGAAGGCTAGGGACCTAATCAATACAGACATTGGTAATATGTCAGATCTAGAGTTCAGAATGACAATTCTCAAGGTTCTAGCCAGGCTCGAAAAAGGCATGGAAGATATTAGAGAAACCCTCTCGAGAGATATAAAAGCCCTTTCTGGAGAAATAAAAGAACTAAAATCTAACCAAGCTGAAATAAAAAAAGCTATTAATGAAGTGCAATCAAAAATGGAGGTTCTCACTGCTAGGATAAATGAGGCAGAAGAAAGAATTAGTGAAATATTGAAAGGGGTCCTCTAAGCAAAGAGAGAGGCTACAAGTGGTAGATCAGAAAGGAACAGAGACCATATACAGTAACAGTCAACTTACAGGCAATACAATGGCACTAAATTCATATCTCTCAATAGTTACCCTGAATGTTAATGGGCTAAATGCCCCTGTCAAAAGACACAGGGTATCAGAATGGATAAAAAAACAAAACCCATCTATATGTTGCCTCCAAGAAACTCATTTTAAGCCCGAAGACACCTCCAGATTTAAAGTGAGGGGGTGGAAAACAATTTACCATGCTAATGGACATCAGAAGAAAGTAGGAGTGGCAATCCTTATATCAGATCAATTAGATTTTAAGCCAAAGACTATAATAAGAGATGAGGAAGGACACTATATCATACTCAAAGGGTCTGTCCAACAAGAAGATTTAACAATTTTAAATATCTATGCCCCCAACGTGGGAGCAGCCAACTATATAAACCAATTAATAACAAAATCAAAGAAACACATCAACAATAATACAATAATAGTAGGGGACTTTAACACTCCCCTCACTGAAATGGACAGATCATCCAAGCAAAAGATCAGCAAGGAAATAAAGGCCTTAAACGACACACTGGACCAGATGGACATCACAGATATATTCAGAATATTTCATCCCAAAGCAACAGAATACACATTCTTCTCTAGTGCACATGGAACATTCTCCAGAATAGATCACATCCTCGGTCCTAAATCAGGACTCAACCGGTATCAAAAGATTGGGATCATTCCCTGCATATTTTCAGACCACAATGCTCTAAAGCTAGAACTCAACCACAAAAGGAAGTTTGGAAAGAACCCAAATACATGGAGACTAAACAGCATCCTTCTAAAGAATGAATGGGTCAACCGGGAAATTAAAGAAGAATTGAAAAAAATCATGGAAACAAATGATAATGAAAATACAACGGTTCAAAATCTGTGGGACACAACAAAGGCAGTCCTGAGAGGAAAATATATAGCGGTACAAGCCTTTCTCAAGAAACAAGAAAGGTCTCAGGTACACAACCTAACCCTACACCTAAAGGAGCTGGAGAAAGAACAAGAAAGAAACCCTAAGCCCAGCAGGAGAAGAGAAATCATAAAGATCAGAGCAGAAATCAATGAAATAGAAACCAAAAAAACAATAGAACAAATCAACGAAACTAGGAGCTGGTTCTTTGAAAGAATTAATAAAATTGATAAACCCCTGGCCCGACTTATCAAAAAGAAAAGAGAAAGGACCCAAATAAATAAAATCATGAATGAAAGAGGAGAGATCACAACTAACACCAAAGAAATACAAACTATTATAAGAACATACTATGAGCAACTCTACGCCAATAAATTTGACAATCTGGAAGAAATGGATGCATTTCTAGAAACATATAAACTACCACAACTGAACCAGGAAGAAATAGAAAGCCTGAACAGACCCATAACCAGTAAGGAGATTGAAACAGTCATTAAAAATCTCCAAACAAACAAAAGCCCAGGGCCAGACGGTTTCCCGGGGGAATTCTACCAAACATTTAAAGAAGAACTAATTCCTATTCTCCTGAAACTGTTCCAAAAAATAGAAATGGAAGGAAAACTTCCAAACTCATTTTATGAGGCCAGCATCACCTTGATCCTAAAACCAGACAAGGATCCCACCAAAAAAGAGAGCTATAGACCGATATCCTTGATGAACACAGATGCGAAAATACTCAACAAAATACTAGCCAATAGGATTCAACAGTACATTAAAAAGATTATTCACCACGACCAAGTGGGATTTATTCCAGGGCTGCAAGGTTGGTTCAACATCCGCAAATCAGTCAATGTGATACAACACATCAATAAAAGAAAGAACAAGAACCATATGATACTCTCAATAGATGCTGAAAAAGCATTTGACAAAGTACAGCATCCCTTCCTGATCAAAACTCTTCAAAGTGTAGGGATAGAGGGCACATACCTCAATATCATCAAAGCCATCTATGAAAAACCCACCGCAAATATCATTCTCAATGGAGAAAAACTGAAAGCTTTTCCGCTAAGGTCAGGAACACGGCAGGGATGTCCATTATCACCACTGCTATTCAACATAGTACTAGAGGTCCTAGCCTCAGCAATCAGACAACAAAAGGAAATTAAAGGCATCCAAATCGGCAAAGAAGAAGTCAAATTATCACTCTTCGCAGATGATATGATACTATGTGTGGAAAACCCAAAAGACTCCACTCCAAAACTGCTAGAACTTATACAGGAATTCAGTAAAGTGTCAGGATATAAAATCAATGCACAGAAATCAGTTGCATTTCTCTACACCAACAGCAAGACAGAAGAAAGAGAAATTAAGGAGTCAATCCCATTTACAACTGCACCCAAAACCATAAGATACCTAGGAATAAACCTAACCAAAGAGACACAGAATCTATACTCAGAAAACTGTAAAGTACTCATGAAAGAAATTGAGGAAGACACAAAGAAATGGAAAAATGTTCCATGCTCCTGGATTGGAAGAAGAAATATTGTGAAAATGTCTATGCTACCTAAAGCAATCTACACATTTAATGCAATTCCTATCAAAGTACCATCCATCTTTTTCAAAGAAATGGAACAAATAATGCTAAAATTTATATGGAACCAGAAAAGACCTCGAATAGCCAAAGGGATATTGAAAAAGAAAGCCAACGTTGGTGGCATCACAATTCCGGACTTCAAGCTCTATTACAAAGCTGTCGTCATCAAGACAGCATGGTACTGGCACAAAAACAGACACATAGATCAATGGAACAGAATAGAGAGCCCAGAAATAGACCCTCAACTCTATGGTCAACTAATCTTCGACAAAGCAGGAAAGAATGTCCAATGGAAAAAAGACAGCCTCTTCAATAAATGGTGCTGGGAAAATTGGACAGCCACATGCAGAAAAATGAAATTGGACCATTTCCTTACACCACACACAAAAATAGACTCAAAATGGATGAAGGACCTCAATGTGCGAAAGGAATCCATCAAAATCCTTGAGGAGAACACAGGCAGCAACCTCTTTGACCTCAACTGCAGCAACATCTTCCTAGGAACAACGCAAAAGGCAAGGGAAGCAAGGGCAAAAATGAACTATTGGGATTTCATCAAGATCAAAAGCTTTTGCACAGCAAAGGAAACAGTTAACAAAATCAAAAGACAACTGACAGAATGGGAGAAGATATTTGCAAATGACATATCAGATAAAGGACTAGTGTCCAGAATCTATAAAGAACTTAGCAAACTCAACACCCAAAGAATAAATAATCCAATCAAGAAATGGGCATTGGACATGAACAGACATTTCTGCAAAGAAGACATCCAGATGGCCAACAGACACATGAAAAAGTGCTCCATATCACTCGGCATCAGGGAAATACAAATCAAAACCACAATGAGATATCACCTCACACCAGTCAGAATGGCTAAAATAAACAAGTCAGGAAATGACAGATGCTGGCGAGGATGCGGAGAAAGGGGAACCCTCCTACACTGTTGGTGGGAATGCAAGCTGGTGCAGCCACTCTGGAAAACAGCATGGAGGTTCCTCAAAATGTTGAAAATAGAACTGCCCTATGACCCAGCAATTGCACTATTGGGTATTTACCCTAAGGATACAAACGTAGTGATCCAAAGGGGCACATGCACCCGAATGTTTATAGCAGCAATGTCCACAATAGCCAAACTATGGAAAGAACCTAGATGTCCATCAACAGATGAATGGATCAAGAAGATGTGGTATATATACACAATGGAATACTATGCAGCCATCAAAAGAAATGAAATCTTGCCATTTGCGACAACATGGATGGAACTAGAGCGTATCATGCTTAGCGAAATAAGTCAAGCAGAGAAAGACAACTATCATATGATCTCCTTGATATCAGGAAGTGGTGATGCAACATGGGGGCTTAAGTGGGTAGGAGAAGAATAAAGGAAACAAGATGGGATTGGGAGGGAGACAAACCATAAGTGACTTTTAATCTCACAAAACAAACTGAGGGTTGCTGGAGGGA
The DNA here is from genome assembly GCF_009829155.1 of Mustela erminea. Classification (NCBI taxonomy): domain Eukaryota; kingdom Metazoa; phylum Chordata; class Mammalia; order Carnivora; family Mustelidae; genus Mustela; species Mustela erminea. The sequence continues at coordinate 3,002,546 of NC_045629.1, forward strand.
GGGGGTTTGGGAGAAGGGGGTGGGATTATGGACATTGGGGAGGGTATGTGCTTTGGTGAGTGCTGTGAAGTGTGTAAACCTGGTGATTCACAGACCTGTACCCCTGGGGATAGAGTATTATGCCTCCATCAGAAAGGATGAATACCCAACTTTTGTAGCAACATGGACGGGACTGGAAGAGATTATGCTGAGTGAAATAAGTCAAGCAGAGAGAGTCAATTATCATATGGTTTCACTTATTTGTGGAGCATAACAAATAGCATGGAGGACATGGGGACTTAGAGTGGAGAAGGGAGTTGGGGGAAATTGGAAGGGGAGGTGAACCATGAGAGACTATGGACTCTGAAAAACAATCTGAGGGTTTTGAAGGGACGGGGGGTGGGAGGTTGGGGTACCAGGTGGTGGGTATTATAGAGGGCACGGATTGCATGGAGCACGGGGTGTGGTGCAAAAATAATGAATACTGTTATGCTGGAAATAAAAAAAAAAAAAGGGAAAAAAAAAGAAAAAAAAAAGAATATTTGTATAAAGAAAAAAAAAAAAAAAGAAAAAGAAAAATATTAAATTAACTGCAAGACTAAAAAAAAATTACAGGGTAAAAGCCATGAGTTCCATGCTTGGCTTTCTCCTCCTCTGGAATTCTGCTGCTCTCCTTGGTACTGAAACCGCACTCCTTGGTAGGTGAACTTGGTCTCGGCTGGATTTCTTGTTGATCTTCTGGGGGAGGGGCCTGTTGTAGTGATTCTCAAGTGTCTTTGCCCCAGGCGGAATTACACCACCCTTACCTGGGGCCAGGGTGAGTAATCCGCTTGGGTTTGCTTTCAGGAGCTTTTGTTCCCTGAGCGCTTTCCGTAGAGTTCCGGAGGATGGGAATACAAATGGCGGCCTCCTGGTCTCCAGCCCAGAGGAGCCGAGAGCCCAGGGCCGCACTCCTCAGTGCGCCCTCAGAGAACAGCGCCCAGTTTTTCCCGTCTGCCCGACCTCCGGCCAGGCTCTGAGCTCACTGAGCCTGCGACCGGTTCAAGGTCACCCCGAGCTGCGAGCTTACTGTCGGCTCTGTCTCTGTAGCCGGCTTTCCCGTTCCAATACCCGCAAGCTCTGCGACACTCAGACACCCCCGATCCTTCTGTGACCCCGCGGGACCCGAGGCCACGCTGACCCCGTGTGGGCTTTGCCCCGGGTAGCCTCTGGAGCGATGTCCCTCAGCGGAACAGACTTTTAAAAGTCCTGATTTTGTGCGCGTTTGCTCCGCCGCTTGCCGGGAGCCAGCCCCTCCCCCCGGGGTCTATCTTCCCGTCGCTTTGGATTCACTTCTCCGCTGGTCCTACCTTTCAGAAAGTGGTTGTTTTTCTGTTTCCAGAATTGCTGTTCTTCTCTTCAATCTGCCGATGGGTTTTCAGGTGTTTGCAATCTTTAAATAAGCTATCTAGCTGATCTCCGGCTAGCTGAAGTAGTCTCAGCCTGCTACTTCTCCGCCATCTTGACTCCTCCCCCTATTTGTTATTTTTTCTTATATGGATTTTATTTCAGTGTCATAACTAAGAAATCTTCACTTAACTCAAGTTCACAAAGGTTGTCTTCTTTTTTAAAATAATATTTTTTTATGTATTTATTTGAGAGAAAGAGAAATCAGAATGAGAGTAAACATGAATAGGGGAGTGCGCATAGAGAGAGGGAGAAGCAGACTCCCCACTGAGCAGGGAGCCAGACACTGGAGCTCAATCCCAGGACCTTGAGATTAAGACCTGAGCTGAAGGCAGTTGTTCGACTGAGCCACTCAGGCACCTGCAAAGATTGTCTTCTATATAGTCTCACAGATTTTACATTTAGACTATCATTTGTTTCAGCTAATTTTTCAGTACGATGCAATCTATGAATTAAGTTTATAATGTTTTCAAAAATAGCTGATGATTCTAGCACATTTGTGGAGAAGAGTGCTACGTGTGGAACTGCCTTTACACAATTTCCAAAAATTAATTGCATGTGTGTGTGTTTATTTCTGGACTCTATTCTGGTTCATTAAATTATTCATCTATCTTTATTTCATAACATACATTTTTGATTGTTGTAGCATTATAATAAGTATTGAAATCCTTCAATTAACATAATTTCTCCAATTTTTGTTATCTTGTATTCAAAGTTGTTATGGCTATTCTGTCTTCTGCATTTATATAGATCTTAAAATTAGCTTCTCAACTCATATAAAACATGCTGTTGACATTTTGACTGGGATGGTTTAAAAATATGTCAGTTTGGGGAGAATTGACAACTTACCAATACTGAATCTTTTTATCTAAGTACAGAGGGCTTCCTCTTTAATCAGATCTCCTTTACTTTATGTTAGCAATGTGTTTATCAGTCTACACGTCTTGTACTTTCATCAGATTTAGTCTAAATATTTAATGTTTTTGATACTAATGTAAATAGTGTTACTTATAAATTTTTATTTCTTCTGGTTTATTCCTAAAATACAGAAATACAATTGTGTTTTGCATAGCGATCTTGTAGACTACAACTTCCTAAACATACTTATAAGTTCTTTTTACTGGGCTTTTCATAGAATCCAAAAGTGTCTTTCTGTTAATGATTTCTGATTTTATTCCATTATGGTCAGAGAACAGCTTTATATGGCTTGAATCTGTTTAAATTAATTACAGTTTGCTTTATGGCTGAGAATATTGTCTTTCTTGGTAAAAGTTCTTAAGCAATTGAGAGAAGAGTACACTCGGCCCTGTTGGTTTATTGTTCCATCATGTCAATTCAAGTGGGTGCTTAACACTGTTCAAGTCTTTTACATTGTTGCTGATTTCTTTTTTAATGTTTTCTATCAATTACTGGAAAAATTTGTTGAAAATTCACCATAATTGAAGATTTATCTATTCTTGAAGTTCTGTTTGATTTTTCTTCATAATTTTCATAGCTCTGTCATTGAGAGCATGGATGTTATGCTTCCTCTTTCAGTATGAAATAACTACCAATATCCTTGGAACACTTTTTGCTCTGAAATCAACTTCATTTAATATTAATATAGGCCCTCTGCCTTTATTTTGATTCATGCTAGCATGGTATATATTTCATTCTTCACTGTAACCTATATTTGTCTTAACATTTAAATGAGTTTTACGTAGGGAGAAGTTTTTTATCCAATCTGACCATATGTGGGTTTTTTTTGGTTGGAATATTTACATCACTTACATTCAGTATCATTATTCACCATTGAATGTTTAAATCTCTTTTCTCTTTGTTCTCTGTTTGTTTTGTTGCCTTTTTTGTTAGTTTTCTACTTTGTTTTGGATTAAGTTTTTTTTTTTTAAGAAAGGGTTAGATTTTTATTGCACAAAAATGAAAATCATTTTATGTCAACAATATCTCAGTCAAAATTTAAAGTGAAGTTAAAAACTGAAAAAGATTAACAGAGTCTATAACAGACAAGAAGTTAATAGATTTTTGTTTGTTTGTTTGTTTGTTCATTTTTTAAATTAACATATAATGTATTATTCGTTTCAAGGGTACAGGTCTGTGAATCATCAGTCTTACACAAATCACAACATTCACCATAGCACATTCCCTCCCCAATGTCCATAACCCAGTCACCCCATCCCTCCAACCCCCCTCCTCTCCAGCAATTTTCAGTTTAAGTATTTTTTTACAAGTCCCTTCACCTCCTTTTTTTGTCTTATTTACTACAACTCTTTCTGTGTTATTTTATAGTACTTTGGGAGGTTTACCTCATACACATTTAACTTATTGCCATCTACACTCAATGATATTATATCACTTCACATATAGTATAGCTTACAAAATACACTTCCATTTCTCTTTTCTTGGACTTTGCATTTTTATTGTCATAGACTATACATTTACCTGTACCATAAACCTCACACTACACTTTTGTCACATTTTGCTTTAAACGGATAATTATCTTTTAAACAAGTTTAAATATTCATTTTTATCCAAGTAATCATTTCAGTTGTTCATCATACCTTTGTGTAGAACCAGATTTCCATAAGTATCATATTCTTCTTATAAATGGCTTCTTTTATGACTTATTGAAATGTAATTCTGTGATGAATTCTTTTAGGTTTTGCTTGCCTGAAAAAAATCTTTAATTAATCCAAATTCTTTTTTCAAGGGTATTTTGTTGGGTGTAAATTTTGAATTGACTGTTTGTGTCTATCATTGCTTTAAAGATATGGTCTAATACCTTCTGACATATACTTTTTTTTTAAATGATACTCTACTGTCATTCTTATCGTTATTCTTTTGTATATAATATGTCTCTTTCCTCTGGCTACTTTAAGATTTTTATATATTGCTAATTTTAAGCAATGTAATTATGGTTTGCTTTGCTGTATAGTTTTTCTCCATGTTTATTTTGCTTTTGTTGCATTGAGCATCTTGAGTCTGTGGGTTTATAATGTTCATCAATGTGGAAAAATTTTAGCCATTATTTCTTGAACTATCTTTTTTGTCTCTTCCTCTTTCCACCCTCCTTTTGAAACTCCATTTATACAAATACTAATTTTCTTGATCTTTTCACAACATACCACTCCTGTTTATTTTTTCAGAGTTTTTCTCTTATTTTGGATAGATACTATTACTCTCTCTTTACATTCACTACTCTTTCCTTATAGAATGATTAATTCACTGTTAATTTTGTTGGCACAAATGAACAAATCTTTTTTTTTTTTTTAAGTAAAAAAAAAAAAAAAAAAAACGGAGAGCTGTATAGGAGTCCAAGTTAGGGCAGGTGTCCAGGATATACAATCTTCATCAAGAAGAGAGTGCTCTGGGGAAGGAAAATTTAGCACAGGGTTATATAATTTTTTTTCATTAGGAGTTGGAAATCATCATGAAAAAAAAAATTCTAAAAGTTACAGACCTTATCATAAGCTTTTGGTATATGCAGGCATGCATGGTTCCAATCTTATGGGAACTAGGGAGGTTTTGCTCTTATTTTCATGTTTGGAATGTTTCTTTTTATGTTATTTGTTAATGATGCAGATGTACAATATGTGCTCAGGGCAGAAATAGGGCCTATGCTTTAAGGTTTTGCTGACTCTAGTAATGACTGAAGTATAGCTTTGCTGAGGGCCTGTGAAGAGTACCTAGAAATAGTAAAAGTTAAAATTTTCTTTATCAATTCCATTCATCTTTTTTAAAATCATTATTTATCTCAGAAATGTTAGTATTTACCTCAAGAAGTTATTTCAATTTGGTCTTTTATATAAAAAATATATATTTGGTCTTTTGTGTGAAGCTAGTAAAGTCTTTTAATTAATTTTTCAGTTATTTCTATCATATGTGTCTTTTCTTCATCATTTTCTATTGATTGATTTTCCCTAATATTGATCATGATTTCTAGCTTCTTTGCCTGCTTGGTAGTTTTTGCTTGGATTCCAGATATTTTCAATTTATGTATTGGGTGGTGATTAGTATTTTTATAAATACTCTGGATAATTTGGCTTGTGGTCTTTGTACATTCTGTTAGTTAAAAATCATTTTTATACTTTAAAGTTTTGGTATAAAATAAAAGACTAGAAGTATCCCTCAAAATATAAAATATTTATTGTCTGGCCCTTTAGAGAACAGGTTTGCTGAGCCCTGGTTTACCTGTTGCACTACAAAATTGAGGTTTTCCACTATGACTGGTAGAAACATAGTTTTTTCCATTGTTGTTTTAACCATATATTCCTCAGTCTATCAAAACCAAAAAAAAAAAAAAAAAAAAGCTCTAAGTAACTCAGAATCTCTTTTGTGGCACAAAGACGGTATTGCATGTATTGTTATTAGTGCACAACAGCTTTTATCTTCTAGTTCTTCAAATTGTTTTTGCAATTTTTGTAACATTAACAAAGACATTCAGACCATGGTAAACAGGCATACTTTTGTTGTGGCTGATCTTAAGGGATGTTCTAAAGTTTCTTCCTTAGCTGAATTTCTCAATAGAAGATTTTGGTATATAATCTTTATAATATTAAGGTGTTTCCTTTCTGCTCCTCACTTGCTCAAAATTTTTATTGTAAGTATTCATTGAATTTTATCAACTACTTCCTCAATGTCTATTTGATATTTTCTCCCAAATTTGATGTATCAGCGTAGTAAATTCAGTGATTCTTTTTTTTTTTTTTTTTTCTCTTCTTGTTCTTGAAAGCATACCTTTCAAATTGGGGGCTTGATTAAGACTGAGTACATATCATGATAGAGCAGTCCAGGATTGGTGGAAACAGCAATGCCAGGACTTTAAGATGAGGAACTATGGAAATCTTACAGAATAAATTGTCTACTGATGCTTCTCATTAAAGAGTTTATGGATCTTTCCTGAAATCCCTGGCATAAACAATCAAACCATTTGCTTGAGCTACACAGTTTCTGAAAAGAAGTGCAATTGAAGACAGTCTAACAGCAAAATCATGTTAATGTGAGCAGCAAGGTGTGGTTTTGGTATTTGGCGTCCAGACTAAGTGAGAGTAGATAGTTTTGGTCCTCAAATTTATTCCATTAATATTCCTCCATATTAATGTCTCCTCATGTCAATATATCTCTAATTTATTTCAGAGTATATTAAACCCACTAGTCCTTAAGTTGCAGAGGGTCTTAATTCACTCAGTATTTTTTTTTCTTTTATTGTGTATCTGCGTACTAGACCTTCTATGTGCCTTGCCACAAAGGAAGAAGACCCTAGATCAAGACACACATCAGGTTATATTTTTGATGCAGATTATCTACTGCACAAGCAGATGATCTTCACACACTTGTTTCTTCACTTGTTCCTGATCACACTGATAACATGAGTTCCCTGGGGTGACTTAGTCTCTGAACTCCTGGTCCATGTCTTGGAGTCACCAGATGACTCTTATCTTTCACTTTAATTTCACACTGATTCTTTGATTTTCTCCTGGCCTCCAGTGTTTCACCTGCTAACTATTTCTTCTCTTCTACTATAATCCATATATATCTACTATATCCATTAAATTCCATTAGAATTATATACATGCTTGTTTTTTGCCCTAATTTTCTGGGTCCTGAAGGTCAGTTCACACTTTGAACAATACTACAGTACTGTTTCAAGAAAGACATTATCAACTAACTCAGATAATTTTTTTTTTCAGGGAGGGGGGAAAAGCTCTTCAATGAACTGGGAGTTTCTGTGATCCTAGATGCAATTTAAGTGAAATATTTGGTTTAATAAATTTTCAACCTTTCAATGAATCACACTAGTTTGTCAATAAATATCAGATATATGAATCTTTAATTGTTCAGTCTTCACACCTTGTTTGCTTGATTTTTTTCTTAAGATTTGTTTATTTTAGAGAGAGAGAGCACACATAAGTGTAGGGATAAAGGTGGGAGAGGGAAAGAGAGAATCTCAAGTAGACCAACCTGCTAAGGGCAAGGCCGGGTGCAGGGCTGAGATCATGACCTGAGCTTCAATCAAGAGTCCAATGCTTAACTGATTGAGCCACCCAAGCACCCAAATGTTGTTGAATTTTCTTAACCCATCATTCTGAATTGCTCAGAAATGTATTTAAATGTTTTATCTTTATAAAGAAGACAGGGAAAGAAAAATGTCTCTTTGTACTCTGTGTCAAGGAAATACTTATTTATAGAAGTTCTAAGAGTTTATAGGAGTTCACATAGTTCAGCTCATTTGTACTCCAGTACAGCCTTTTGAAAACCAAGAGGATATCATGACCCTCTTTATATGACAATTCTACACAAATAAACCTCTACAACTAAGAGATTGTTTTGTCTTAATTCCTACAATAAATGATTTCCAAACCTAAGACTATGTGTTAAATACTTAAAAAAAAAAAAAAACTCTGTACAGGATCAAGCCCATACACTCTTCCCCTTAGAAAAAATGTTTTCTAAATTTCAAAAAATATCCCTTCATAGGTAAAAAAAAAAAATAAAAACAACAAAATGTACTTATCAAGATTTAGATTATTGTCATTTGAGAGGTTTAGATAATGTTTAGAGAAGAAGAATATAATTTCCCTTTGTTAGATTAATGGCTCCATTAAAATCCTAAATTTTGAGGAAGTGCCTTCAATTCTGCAAAATTATAAAAAATAAAACAAACTCTTTAATCCACTGCCAAGCCAGAATGTAACATAAGACATTTTAAATTCTACCATTTTTTAAAGATTTTATTTATTTATTTGACAGACAGAGATCACAAGTAGGCTGAGAAGTAGGCAGAGAAAGAGGAGGAAGCAGGGCTCCCTGCTTAGCAGAGAGCCCAATGTGGGCCTCAATCCCAGGACCCAGAGATCATGAACTGGGCTGAAGGCAGAGGCTTAACCCACGGACCCATCCTGAATTCCACGGTTGTTTACTGTTATTCAGATATTTTAGTGTCTTCATTTCTAATTGTTATCACTTTATTCAGAGCATATCACTCACTTTATGTCCTAACATAATCAGCATGGCATTTTCCCTAGAATGTGCTGGGTTACATTAAAAATTAATGATAGAAACCATGTGATAAATATTTGATACTTTAGTATCATATATTCATAGCATTTATCTAAAAAGCTGTTATTAAAAAATACATGGCTTTCAAAGCATATCACTTACAGTTTAAAAGGAGTACCCATTTATCCTGCTGCCCATAAATTATTCATAATAGTTCCATGCACACCACTCTGTAACTATGACTGGAAGGTAAGTGCAACCATAAATGGCTCTGATGCTTAAAATTATTTCTGTAGAAGTTAAACCACTTAACTTTTTTTTTCTTGCAAAGTTGTAAATGTATCATTAGAGTAGGATTGATTATTTGTAGTTTGAAAGTGTGGATTATTATAGAGAAATGGTATTCACTGTCAACACTAAAATTTCAAAGTGATATTAGACTGTTAGCAGTGTTAGTGAAGATGTGCATCTTCCAAAAGACAGATCAGTGGTATCATTTCAGATTTCCATCAGAAAAGATCTGGGAACAGCCTTCCATGGTATTTGAGGATGAGGAAGTATCTGCCATGCAATGAACTTGTCCCATCCCTACTGCATTGTCCTCCTGTAGGCTAACTCTGTTCGTCCTGGTACATAAAACAAAACAAGTGCAAAAATAATGAATACTGTTATGCTGGAAATAAAAATAAATAAATAAATAAAAGCAAAAAAAAAAAAAAAATCTGTTCAGGGGACACCTGGGGGGCTCAGTGAGTTAAGCCTCTGCTTTCAGCTCAGGTCGTAATCTCTGGGTCCTGGGATTGAGGTCCCCATAGGGCTCTCTGCTCAGCAGGGAGCCTGTTTCCACCCACTCTCTCCTTGCCTCTCTGCCTACTTGTGATCGCTCTTTATTTGTCAAATAAAGAAATAAATTCTTTTTAAAAAATGAAAACAAACAAACAAAAAACATCTGTTCAGGACATGAAGTGCCCAGAATTCATCTCATAGTTTTGACAATTTGGGGTCTGGTTTAAAGTTGAACTTGTGGTTTAAGGGGAAAAGGGGGACCAAGACTGTCTGCAGTTTACCAAATAATTTTACACTTTTCCTCACACTCATCTGTCCCATTGGTGTTGCTAAGAAAAGACTGAGAGGGAAGGTGAAGGGAGCAGGCTACATTGGAGAGGCAGAGAAAGTGTAGGGCCTTGGGGTATCTCAGAGGAGCTTGCATCTATTTCAAAGCAAAGATGGAATCAAAACATTATTTCTCCTTCATCCCCTACCTGACTGAAGTCATATGCTTCCCTAAGCGTCTACTTGACATCAGAGTTGTGACTCAGCCACCAGAGGGAATGGTCCCAAGGACTCTTTAAATTGTTTATTGCTTCAACCTTTAATTTACACTCTAATAATATTACCTTTTACTTGCAGAGGTAAATATCTTATTGATTCTCTTCAACAACTTTACACCTTTAGTTTACTTCACCTCTATCTACAGATGAGTGCTGAATATAAAGTGATTTTAAGTCAGGACACATGTGACTAGATAAAACAAGCTGATGTTCAATTATATTTCACATGAAATAAAGTCATCGATTTTCCCATGAGTTCTGATAAAATCTTCATTAACAAGGTTCCAGATATAAAGCATGTCATTGTAAAAAATAAATAAATAAATTTAGAGAATGCATATTCTGTTCTAACTGGTTACTGAGAACATCTTTGGGGTATCTTTTCTGTGATAACATAGCTATCTATGCCTCTCATGCTGACAGGACATGCTGTTCTTTGTATTGCAAAATAAATTTCATCTAGCAGTGACGATCACTCTGCAAAAGTTGACCTGAGGTCTCATCCAGCACTACTCTCCCCATGACTCACTTCTCAGCCCTCAATGACTGTGTTTTCCTGAAAAGTCAAAGTTTCTACCTTTGTATTTAATTCTCTTTCTTCCTGGGAAATATTTCTTTTTACTTGTCATACGTGTATTTTCATTTTCAATTCAGATTATCTTTTTAACTGCTAACTCAGAGGTTTCTAGGGGGTCTCTCCAAAGATGCTTAAGCTGCATCTCCATTCAAAATTACTTACATAATAATTATTATTAACTTTCTTGTTTATTTGACTATGTTTCCCTCTCCAATAAGAATATAAACAATGGGGCACCTGGGAGGCTCAATCAGTTAAGTATCTGACTCATGATTTCAGATCAGGTCATGATCTCAGGATTGTAAGATCAAGCCTGGCCTCACCCTCTGCATTGACATGGAGACTGCTTAAGGTTCTCTCTCTCTCTCTCCTTCTTCCCCTCCCCTCTCTCTAAAACAAACCAACAGAGTATTTGCTTCATTCATTAGCTTTTCATAGTGAGTAAGCTCACACCTGGAATAATGCAGTAAGATTTTATGTGATGCAGTCATATGTTGAAAAATATAGATGTAGAATGGAAAATTGACATAAAGTTCGCAAAATTAGCAATAATGTTATTTATGATTTGTTTTTTAAATGAACATTCTTTTCTAGATTTGAAAAGGAAAAGATAAATAAGGGAGAGCAAATCTAGAAAAGAATTTTAAGTAAAATCTTGAGAACAAATTTCTATTTACATCCTTTCATTATTATCTTTAGGAAGTGTCTGGGGATTTTGTTTATCATGCCAAACAGGCTACATTTTGTGGTTCAAGGAATATTTTCCCTCAGTATCAGTTGAGAGAGTAAAATGAGCTTGAATACTTTGGAGGTAATTCTAGGAAATTAGACCAATGATTATAATGCAAGGTAGCTGGAAGAAAGGCAGGCATGGACAAGAAAACCACACCCTAAGTGGAAACCATCCTTAAAGGAAATCCCACCCTAAGAAGAAACCACCCTTAAAAGGATTTTTCACCACCCTTGAAGGAGCTACCCTTTCGTCTGTGATAGGTGGATGACAAAAACTTGATTGGGTGACAGGCTCATAGAGGATTAATCATATTAAATCATATTAAAACAGCCCATCAACAAGCCTGGAAAACTTAGAAATTCAAATGGCAACCCTTTGGGGACCCCTCCTTCTTCAGGGGCTATGTAATATTGCTCAATAAATTTTCTTGCCCACTACTCTTCTTCTGGTCTACCTCTTCATTCTTCAAAGCAGTGTGACCAAGAACTGTGCACAGAAGAAAAAGAAATCCTGCAACAATTACGCAGGAGAAAGACAAATGGAGGCTTTCATAGGCAGCACTGTAATTCAAAACTGATTTTTCATGGCAATATGTAGTGCAATAAATAGAAGTTATTGAAGAAATACAAAACTGAAGTGAAAAAGGGATGGAATGGATCATGAAGATCTAATATGAGAACACACTAAACAATTGCAGAGTCCCAGTTATCAGTGGAATTGCTGGCTGTGGTTGTTCATAAAGGCCTCTTTTCCAGTCACCAGCATTCATTTGGTTCAACGGATTATGCATTCCTTTATAGAAAGGCTTTGACATCTAATATTCTCCATGGAAACCATGCAGGGATTCTTGGCAAAGAAGGCAGCCAGCAGCATAAGCTGTTTGTGACCAAAAGTGACAACATGATTTTCAAATGGGAAATGATGATTACAAATGAGTGTAACATGTGACAGTAGCAAGATGTGTGAGTAATGCTGATTCAGGGTGTGATGGGTTGGTTGTAAAACAAATGTGAGTTTCTAATATTTGGGTATATTAAACAATCTGTTGTACATTTGGTAACTACTAGTAAATAGAAGGTCAAACAGGTTATTCCCATAAAAAGAAGCTATAATAGTCATGTATCTAGTATATTAACATATCTTAATTTATTGTATTTGAACATGAGTATCAAACTTTTTTTCAGTAACTACACTACTAAAATGATATATGTAAACCTTGTCTTTCTCCTGTTGAGTAGTAGCTTACTAAAAAGTGAATTACTATCAATTCTCAATCAATTTTATTACAAATTACCATTGATTAATATCCTACACTATTTCAAGATTTTAACTACAAATTTGCTTTAATCCTTGTATCTTCCTCTTCACTTTCTCCTTTTTTTATTATTAATTTGAGAGAGAGACAGACAGACAGAGGGAGAGAGAATGAGAGCATGAGCAGGGAGGTCAAGGAGAGAGGGAGAAAGAATCTCAGGGAGACTCTGAGCTGAGCATAGAGCCCAGCATGGGGCTCAATCTCACAACTCTGAGGTCACCGACCTGAAATCATGACCTGAGCCAAAACCAAGAGTCACATGCTCAATGGCCTGCATCACCCATGTGCCCCTTTATCTTCTCCTTTTAAAACAGACTTTCTAGACATTAAACATAGTAGGGGGACCTTGACCATATATAAGAATATATCATTAATTTTACATGTGCTATGGTCTTCATCATTAATAAGGGATGAGCTTAAAGGAAAATACAAATTAGAATTTTTTATTCTTTAGGGAATTATTATTACCTTATATCAATGTGCCTTTATTTTGAACAGAGATGATGAAATTAATGAACAGACAATATTTTTACTTATATTTTTTATATCAAAACCACATATTTAGGTAGCATCATATTTCTAAGTATATACAGTCAAATACCTCTCTGTTTAATTGAAGATGCAAAAGTAAAGTCCAGAAAAACAAACAAATCAATAACCATATTACTTTAAGTATTATTTTATAATTTTTCCTATTAAAAATATTAGAAAATTATACACACACACACACACACATATTTCTTGTTTCCTATACTTTTAATGTCCCATTGTATCAACATTCTATGTTTTATTTATTCATTTGCCTACTAGACAATTTTTTACTATACATTTTTACTATGCACTTACTATATATTGTTCCTTATACTCATGTGTGCTTAGTGCTTCTCTAGGGCAAAAACACTATAATTATAAATGTGAAGACTCAGAGTATGCCCAGTTTCAGTATTACTACATTCTTCTAAATTATTCTTCAAAGTGATATATCAATTAACACTATAGGCTAAAAGTACCCATTTTCTCCATCAGCAATACTGTTGAAGCATTCATTTATGTCAACAATAGAAAGGAAAAGTTAGCTCATTACAATTTTAATGCTTAATATTCTTATATATAATGAAATCAAGTAACTTTTTATTATAGGATCAGCCATTTGAGAGCCATTCTTTCTGAATTGCTTCATCATAATATTTGTCCACTTTTCAACTTTTTATTTGGTTGCTTCTAACTAACTTGAAATACTATAAGACAAATTTATTATTATTTGAAGTATTTATGTTATTGTTTTACTCCATTTGTCTTTAATGCATATGTTTTTGTGTGTTCTGTGTGTGTGCATGTGAGGATTTTTTTTAGTATATTTAGTATTTGTATGTGTACATGTAGTCTATTTAACCTTTTCAACATAGTTTTATAAATAAAAATTCAAGTATTTCAAATGATTTATTGGAGAAACTCATTCATTTCTTTAAATAGATTCCAATTCCTGTTGCAACAGATAGGGTTATTAAATCACTCTGTCTTTATTTAACTTGATAAATTTGAACCACAATTGTCAGTATGAATTCATGATATAGAATATCACAAATATACATACACAGAAGACTTTCACTGTGATAAGAGGGGGAAGCTTGTGGCACACCAACCCTTATACCCTGATGCCAAGAATAACTGAAAAAAGTAGAATAAAACACAAACATGTTTGCAGATATCCAAGAAATACTAAAGGGCCAAGAATCTATAAAGAGACCAAGGCTGTCAGGGTGAGATCACAGTCTTGTTCTGTTTTCCTTAAGGACATTTGTTGACATTGATCACAACTATGCAGTTGAGTATACAGATTTGTACTAGTTTGTTCCAGGAGGTAGTCACTGCTGGGGACAAGAAATTGACAGATTTTGGCTATCTCTCAAAGCTGGAAAGATGAAGATGAAGACTTGGACATTTCCCCTATAACATTTGCCAAGTTCTGTATTCTCTGGAAAATAGATCAAAATTTTGGAGGCCTTATGCTAGGGTTTACAGGCTCCAAGGGACCATGCTGCTGTGAGTGGCAAGAGGAGTAAATTAGCCTGGACTGAAATTAGCTCTGTTGTGGGACCATTTCTAAGGCTGACTTGACTGGATTTATAGTGGAGAATTGTGTACCTGCCCATCAAAGTTTTCAACCATTACCACAATTTTGATTCCCAGACATGTGGGCAGCACAGTACAAATCAGGCAATGTTTCTACAACGTAGGTGCCTTAGGAACTTGTCTCACAATTACTCAGGCTTTCAGTGTTCCCAAGACCCATTTTAAAGCATTCAGTTACCAGGCTGGTATCCTAGCCAAATTAGTAACAGAACAACTGAAGTTTTCCACAAAGCTCCATCATTTCTCAGCCTTGTAGTAAGCCATGAACAGTGCACTCCAAAATCTGTTCTGACCAGTATGCATACATTTCTTTCATAGAAGAATGTCTCCTCCCTCAGAAACACTCTTGCTTCTCATAGTTCACCAATCTGGTCAGAGCACAGACTCCAAGGTTTGAGTCTTATGGTCCTAGGCTCCAGAAACACTATGAAGTGAAGGGCCAGCCCTCTTTCAAAAGAATGCATCATTTTTCATTGTTGTTGTTAAAAATGTTAGCATCTGTCTTTGTCATCTTGGGCTGGGCTGTTATAATAGAATACTATACACTGAGTGGCTAATGATATTGGAAATTTATTTCCCACAGTTCTGGAGTCAGGAAAGTCCAAGATCAAGACATGATCCAACTCACAGACTGAGTATCTGGTGAGAAGCTACTTCCTGGTGTATAGTTGGCTGTCTTCTTACTGTGTTGTTATAAAGCAAAGGAACAAGGGAGCTCTCTGGGGTCTCTTTTATAAAGTCACTAATTCCATTCATGAAGGTGGAGCCATAGATTGCTTTTTCATACCATTCATATTGGACGTTATCACATGAAATTATTATATACAAGCTGTGTTTATTGATCTGGAATTAGTCAGGCATTGGAAGTATTTTAAAGCAATGAAAATGTTTAAAAGTAACTGAAGATAGCCATCCTTCTAAAAATCTGAACTTTAAAGATGGAAGAATCTTAAAATTTCAACCAACACCTGCATAATAGTCAACACCAAGTGAGGATATGCTCTGGAGAGTGCTAGTGAAGAACATGTGCCTCTTACTTTGTAGAAATGGCTTGAGCAAAGTGGTTCTACCAAAAAGAATATGAAAAGTGATATCAAAATGCAAAGAACATAAAAAATAATAAAATAGCTATCAGATATATTGAGAACAAATTTAGAAAGAACTGTGATTAACATGTTATAAAAGACAGATTACAACATGAAGAATATAATAATGAGGGATTCAGAGGGTGGATTTCACAGCAGAATGAACAAAGCAAGAGAGAAGATGAATTGGAAGATAGGTAGTAAACATGTTTCCAATAAGTACTATAAAATTTTACCTGTTATTAGCAACACAGTGAATGTAATTAAAGAAAAATTAACTAAGATTATGCATTTGTATATTTTACTTCTAAAGGATTCATATTTATCCTTCCTTTATATCTTTCTAAATCACCTCAGATTTTTTTCAGAAAGTGAAAGTTTTACACATCCCTAAAAATAACTATTTGAGTATATATTTATATGCAGTATATATCTTTACTTTTTTATGCCATAATTTCAGACCAAAAAGATCGTAAAATATATATGACTGTAGTTTCTACTTAAAAAAAAACAAATTCAAGTTTGCCCTCTGGTCCATATGAAAACATCGAATTTTTCACTTGACCACTCTATTTAGTGATTTAATAATTTTTTTCTGTTTTTTTAAGACATCTTTGATTCCAGTCAAATTATTCACACTTATCTCAATTTGAACTACTCAACCACCTTGAGGTTGATTTGAATAAGTAACTTCATTTATTTCTCAGATTGCTCCTTCTTTTTGTAGCCTATTTTCATTTACTTTCAGTTTCTGTTCAACTTACAATTCAAGTGTTTGTCTCCTATTTTATTTATTTATTTTTTTGAATCTAATTTTTTATTAACATATAATGTATTATTTGATTCAGGGGTACAGGTCTGTGCATCATCAGGCTTACAGATTTTACAGCACTCACCATAGCACGTACCTTCCCCAGTGTCCATAACCCAGCTGCCCTAACCCTACCTCCCATCCCCCACAACCTTCAATTTGTTTCATGAGATTAAGAGTCTCTTATTGTTTGTCTCCATCCCAATCCCATCTTCTTTCATTTCTTCCTTCCCTACCACTCCCACAACCCCTTGCCCTGCCTCTTAAATTCCTCATATCAGAGAGATCATGTGACAATTGTCTTTCTCTGATTGACTTACTTTGCTCACCATAATACTTTCTAGTTCCATCCATGCCATTGCAAATGACAAGATTTCATTTCTTTTCAAGGCTGCAGAGTATTCCATTGTATATATACACCACATCTTCTTTATTCATTCATCTATAGATAGACATCTAGGTTCTTTCCATAGTTTGGCTGTTGTGTGCATTGCTACTATAAACATTCAGGTGCACGTGACCCTTCAGATCACTACATTTGTATCTTTAGGATAAATATCCAGTAGTGCAATTACTGGATCATAGGGTAGCTCTGGTTTTCAATATTTTGAGGAAACTCCATGCTGTTTTCCAGAGTGGTTGCACCAGCTTGCATTTCCACCAACAGTGTAGGATGGTTCCCCTTTCTCTGCATCCTCTCCAACCTCTGTCATTTCCTGACTTGTTAATTTTAGCCATTCTGACTGGTGTGAGGTGGTATCTCACTGGTTTTATTTGTATTTCCCTGATGCTGAGTGGTATGGAGCACTTTTTCACATGTCTGTTGGGCATCTGGGTGTCCTCTTTGCAGAAATGTCTGTTTATGTCGTCTATACATTTCTTGATTGGATTATTTGTTCTTTGGGTGTTGAGTTTGATAAGTTCGTTATAGATTTTGGATTCTAGTCCTTTATCTGATATGTCATTTGTGAATAACTTCTCCCATTCTGTCAGTTGTCTTTTGGTTTTGTTGACTGCTTCCTTTGCTGTCCAAAGGCTTTTGATCTGTTGAAGTCCCAATAGTTCATTTTTACCCTTGCTTCTCTTGCCTTGGGTGATGTTACTGTGGCTGAGGTCAAAGAGGTTGCTGCCTGTGTTCTCCTCAAAGATTTTGATGGATTCCTGTCTCACACTGAAGTCTTTTCAACCATTTTGAGCCTAATTTTGTGTGTGGTATAAGAAAATGGTCCAGTTTCATTTTTCTGTATGTGACCGACCAAATCTCCCAACACCATTTGTTGAAGAGACTATCTTTTTTCCATTCGACATTCTTTCCTGCTTTGTCAAAGATTAGTTGACCATAGAGTTGAGGATCTAATTCTGGGCTCTGTATTCTGTTTGATTGATCTATGTGCCTGTTTTGGGCTAGTGCCATACTGTCTTGATGATGACAGCTTTGTAATAGAACTTGAAGTCTGGAATTGTGATGCCACCAACTTTAACTTTCTTTTTCAACATTCTTCTGGGTATTTGGGGGTCTTTTCTGGTACCATATAAGTTTTAGGACTATTTGTTCCATTTCTTTGAAAAAAAAAAAAAGGATGGTATTTTGATAGGGATTGCATTAAATGTGTAGATTGCTTTAGGTAGCATACACATTTTCACAATATTTGTTTTTCCAATCCATGAGCATTGATTTTTCCATCTCTTTGTGTCTTCCTCACTTTCTTTCATGAGTACTTTATAGTTGTCTGAGTATAGATTCTTTGCCTCTTTGGTTAAGTTTATTCCTAGGTATCTTATGGTTTTGGGCACAGTTATAAATGGGATTGACTCCTTAATTTCTCTTTCTTTTTTCTTGCTGTTAGTGTATAGAAATGCAACTGATTTCTGTGCATTGATTTTATATCCTGACACTTCATTGAATTCCTGTATGAGTTCTAGCAGTTTTGGAGTGGAGACTTTTGAGTTTTCCACATAAACTATCATATCATCTGCAAAGAGTGATAGTTTGACTTCTTCTTTGCTGATTCAGATGACTTTTCTTTCTTTTTGTTTTCTGATTGCCAAGGCTAGGACTTCTAGTACTGTGTTGAATAACAGGGGTGATAGTGGACATCCCTGCTGTGTTCCTGACCTTAGGGGAAAAGCTCTCAGCTTTTCCCCTTTGAGAATGATATTCATGGTGGGTTTCTCATAGATGGCTTTGATGATATTGAGGTATGTATCCTCTATCCGAAAACTGCAAAGAGTTTTGATCAAGAAAGGATGCTATACCTTGTCAAATGCTTTTTTAACATCTAGAGTATCATATGGTTCTTGTTCTTTCTTTTATTAATGTATTGTATCACATTGATTGATTTCTGGATGTTGAACCAAACTTGCAGAACTGGAATAAATCCCACTTGGTCGTGTTGAATAATCTTTTTAATGTACTGTTGGATCCTATTGACTAGTATTTTGGTGAGACTTTTCCCATCTGTGTTTATCAAGCAAATTGGTCAGTAATTCTCTTTTTTCATGGGGTCTTTATCTGGCTTTGTGATTAAGGTAATGTTGGCCTCATAAAATGACTTTGGAAGTTTTCCTTCTATTTCTATTTTTTGGAACAGTTTCAGGAGAATAAGTATTAATTCTTCTTTAAATGTTTGGTAGAATTCCTCTGGGAAGACATCTGGCCCTGGGCTTTTGTTTTTGGGGAGGTTTTTGATGACTGTTTCAATTTCCTTACTGGTCATGGGTTTGTTCAAGTTTTCTATTTATTCCTGGTTCAGTTTTGATAGTTTATGTGCCTCTGGGAATGCATCCGTTTCCTCCATATTGTCAAATTTGCTGGTGTATAGCTACTCATAATATGTTCTTATAATTGCTTGTATTTCTTGGGTGTTGGTTGAGATCTCTCCTCTTTCATTCATGATTTTCTTAATTTGGGTCCTTTCTCTTTTCTTTTTGATAAGTCTGGCCAGGAGTTTACCTATCTTATTAATTCTTTCAAAGAACCAGTTCCTAGTTTTCTTGATTAGTTCTACTGTTCTTTTGGTTTCTATTTCATTGATTTCTGTTCTGATCTTTATTATTTCTCTTCTCCTGCTAGGTTTAGAATTTTTTTGCTGTTTCTTCTTCAGCTCCTTTAGGTGTAGGGTTATGTCGTGTACTTGAGACCATTTTTGTTTCTTGAGAAAGTCTTATATTGCTATATGATTTCCTCTTGGGACCTCCTTTTCCCAAAAGTTTTGAACAGTTGTGTTTTCCTTTTCATTTGTTTCCATGATTTTATTTTATTTTTTAATTCTTCTTTAATTTCCTGGTTGGCCCACTCATTCTTTAGTAGGATGCTTTTTAGCCTCCATGTATTTGAGTTTATTCCAACTTCCCTCTTGCAATTTAGTTCTAGTTTCAAAGCTCTGTGGTCTGAAATTATGCAGGGAATGATCCCAACCTTTTGATACAGTTGAGACCTGATTGTGATGCAGGATATAATCTATTCTGGAGAAGGTTCCAGGTGCATTAGAGATGAATGTGTATTTTGTTGCTTTAAGGTGGAATGTTCTGAATGTATCTGTGATGCCCATGTGGAGCAGGATGTCATTTAAAGCCTTTATTTCCTTATTGATCTCTGCTTTGATGATCTGTCAATTTTAGTGAGGGAGTGGTATTAAAGTCCCCTTCTATTATGGTATTATTGTCAGTGTGTTCCTTTGATTTTGTTATTAATTGGCTTATATATTTGTTTACTATTTTAAATCAAATTTAGCACTCTGAGCTTATCTTTGTGCTTTAGTTCAGTTTGTGTCTTTGTCAGTTTGACCTGCTACAAGAGAGTACAATAGACTGTGTGGCTTAAACAACAAATGTTTATTTCTTATAGTTCTGGAGACTGTGAACACCAAGGTCAAGGTGACAACAAGGTAGGATTAATTCAGAAACCCTTCACCTGGAATGTAAGTGATCACCATCTTTCTGTATTCAGGGAGAGAGAGAATTCTGACCTCTTCTGTTTTTATAAGGGCACTAACCCTATTGTAAATATTCCATCCTTCATGACCTTACTAAACCTAATGACTTCTCAATGGCTCCCTTTCTAAATACTATCACACTGGGTATTAGAGCTTCAAAATATGTATTGGGGGAACAAGGCACAAACATTCAGAAATTAACACTCTTTCTAGACTTTTAATAACTATTATATCATTCAGACTGTTGTTTCAGCTATTATCAACAGTAGACTACAACTCTAATCCTTCTATACTGTAAAGCAAGAAAGAATATAATCAAGGTAGTTTGCCAGTTTAATGTGTTTAGTAATGATGGTGCGTTAGATAACTTGATGATATTATTTTGTTGGGAAGCACATTATTAGTATTCAGTTTAGGTCAAACTTAGTTACCTGGGCTTCAAACATTGTATGGGCCATTGAACTAAGTAACACCTGTCATTATTGAATTCTTTGTTTCTGGGATTCACTGAGCACCAGTGATGATCACAATACTATGACTGGTACAAAGCATCCCTGGGAGAATGATAGAAAGGCAATTAAGACTAGAATTAAATAGAAACAATGACAAGGATGCATATTTGCAAATTATAGGCATACTTCATGTTATTGTGCTTCACTTTATTATACTTTGCTGATACTTAATTTTTTATATAAATTTAAGGTTTAAGACTTCAGTAACTGCAGATGTGGTAGAAATAGCAAGAAAACTAAAATTAAAAGTGGATTCTGAAGGTGTAACTGAATTATTGTGTCTCATAATAAAGCTTTAATGGATGAGGAGTTACTTCTTATAGATAAGCTAACAAACTAGTTTCTTGAGGTGGAAACTACTCCCGGTGAACATTCTGGCTATGAAGATTCTTGAAGTGACAAGAAAGGATTTAGAATATAACATAAACTTAGTTGATAAATCAGCAACAGAGTTTGAGAGGATCGACTCTAATTTGAAAGAATTTCTACTGGGGGTAAAATGCTCTCAAGCAGCATCATGTGCTACAAAAAAAAAAAAAAATCATTTGTGAAAAGAGCCAATTGATATGACAACTTATTTATCATCTTTTTATAAGAAATTGTGACTAATCTCTTGGAAGCTTGAAAAGATATGGAGTAGGAGGAGCCTGAGATCACATGGTCCCATGTTTGCAAATAGATAACACTCACATCAAAGTCAATAACCTGAAGATTAATCAATCTCCACAACTAAATATAGAGAAGAAACTGCATCTGAAAGTTAAAAAAATAAATAAATAAATAAAAATAAAAAATGAGGTCAGAAAGGCAGAGGGAGGCTGCCCACAGGAAAGAGGGAGCTGCATGCACAAAGAAGACAAAGAAATAGGCCCATACACCAGGGAGTTCACACAAGGAAGAATAATATAACATTTGGCTTTTAAAACCAGAAGGTCTTAATTCTATTAGTTTGTAAAAGCAGTGGGACTTGGACCTAGAATTTTAAAAGTTAGTTGACTCAGCACTGGGCAAGCCTGGAGGTTGAGTGATAGCTGGGTATCTATCCTTAAAGAAATAGCAGCCTGTGCTGAGGGATAACATAAAAATGGCACCAGGATATATGGAAGAAAGACTTCCACTACTGATTTCAGAGCACGTTGGGAAACTTTGAAAAAGAGGGAGCTGGCAGGAATGAGTTTTCTCTCCTGCCCCAACATATACACAGAACCACCTGAAGGAGGTGGTGCTGTCCAGACAGTTGTTACTTAACATGTTAGCAGTGAGCTAAGCACACAAATTTCTCCTGAGAACTCACCCTGCTCAACCTCTGGGTGCACAGTTGTGTCCATACAACCTATGCAGCTGACAGTGCCCAGCTGCTTCATCACACCCAGCCTCAAACACCTGGTTTCTCCAATGCACAGCCCCCAGCATCTGCACCACTTTGGGAAATCTGACATAGGATTAGTGGCCCAGTGTAAATTTTGCTAATACCACCAATCTGCTCCCAAGTTCCCTGATGGGCATGCCCTCTCAGAGGTGGCCTGTCAGGGTCCCACTAACACCACAGAGAGCAAACACAGTCCACAACAGAGAGAGTCAGTGTGGACAATTGCATTGAAAGGAAAAGTGACTCAGACACAATAGCAGGACATAAGCAACAGACATAGAATATCCTCCTAAATCTGGTGAATAGGGGACAGTGCATTGCAGTGACTCTAGAACTTCTTCTTCATAAAGTCACCCCTTTCAAGAGCACAAGATAAACTGACTTTCTTAACCCAGAGAAATAGACACCAAGAGGCAGACAAAATGAGGAGATAGAAAACTGTAACCGAAAGAA
Organism: Mustela erminea; assembly: GCF_009829155.1. Lineage (NCBI taxonomy): Eukaryota > Metazoa > Chordata > Mammalia > Carnivora > Mustelidae > Mustela > Mustela erminea. The sequence goes on from NC_045629.1 coordinate 3,025,221, forward strand.
AATAAAAGGATATAGCAAAAGATCTAAACAGAACAGATATAAGCATCATGCTTGGTAGAGAATTTAAAACAATGATCATAAGGACACAAACAGAACTTGAGAAAAGAGTGGAAGACATTTAACACAGAGATAAGGAGCATCATAGCAGAGATAAAGGGCTCCATGAATGAAATGAAAAACATGCTTGATGGAATGAACAGTGGGAGGGAAGAAACAGAGAAATGAATTGGTGACCTAGAAGACAGGATAATGGGAGGTAATGAAGCTGAACAAAAGACAGAAAAAAAATTGTGTAAAACAAGAATAAACTTTGCGAACTCAGTGACTTCATCAAATGTAATAACATTTGTATTACAGGAGTCCCAGAAGAAGAAGAGAGAGAAAGGGCCAAATAATTTATTTGAAGAAATAGTAGCTGAAAATTCCCCTAATCTGGGGAAGGAAACAAGTATCCAGACCCAGAGGCACAGATGACTTGCCTAAGATAACTTGCT